>NC_061113.1:236761754-236788042 GCF_002878395.1 Capsicum annuum
TTGAAAATATTTTTATGCATATATAACAGATGTTGAACCCCTTTCGACTAGTTCGTATATTTACTTCTGACCCCCCTCAATGAAAATCCTGGCTCCACCACTGCTTGGGATTACAGGGGCAGAGCTACATGTGCTCCAGGGGTTCATCCGAATCCCCTTCGATAGAAAATTATACTGTTTTAATACTATTTTCACATGATTGAAAATATTTTCTATGCATATATAACAGATGTTGAACCCCTTTCGACTAGTTCGTATATTTACTTCTGAACCCCCTCAATGAAAATCCTAACTCCGCCATTGCTTGGGAAGTCATACAGTGGCATCGATCGACTAATTGTGATCCTGCCTAGTTGAAGTGGGTTGTGGCTCAGTTGTGGTCATATAGCTAGTATATGACTAGGGGTGACAATTTCAGCCCATATTTGTAAAAAGAGTCCAATTAATTCATATTTAGTGAATTAGATCACTCATATTTCAAATGGGTAAATATGGATTTCAACTCATTTTAAAAGTTCATACAAATATGGACAAAATGGGTAAAATATGGGTATCCATTTAAACACAGAGATCACCCACCTATGCTTAAAGTTTCAATTTTTTTCTTTTCTAGTTTCTTTATTTCTTCTTTTTTTCTTTCTTTTTTCCTTTAATTTACTTTTTTTCTTTTTCATTTTTTTTTATTTTTTTACTCATTCCTTATAATTTCTTTTTTTCTTTCTCATTTTTCATCTATTTTTTTATTTTTTTTATTTTTATTTCTTTTTCATTGTATTCTTTTTTTTTTTTTCGCTTTCCCCTTTCTCATTCTTATTTCATCATTCGTATTCGCTTGAGACCTACATGAGTTAATAAATATAAGCTTCTAATTATCCCATTTAGCCTATATAATTCATAACATCTCTTATCAATTAAATATAATTCATAGTCCCACTCCTTTATTATTATTATTATTTTCAATCTTTTATTTCTCTTTTTTTTGGCTTTCTCTTTTCCTTTAATTTACTTTTTTTTCTTTTTCATTTTTCCACTTAGTTTTTACTCGTTTCTTACACTTTTTTGCTTTCTTCTTTTTCATCATTTTTTTCCTTTTCAATTTTATTTCTTTTTATTCCTTTTTTTTTTTTTGTATTTTCGTTTTTCCCTTTTTCATTCTTGGTTCGTCATTTTTGTCATTTTTCTTATTTTTTTATATTTTTTTCCTCATCTTTTTTTTTTGTCATTGCATTTTATATTTTTTTACTTTAAATTTATTTGCATCATACTATATATTTCAAATAAATTTATTATTTGTATTTGAATAGTTTAGTTGTCAATATGTGCAATTTATCATTTGTATTTATATACAAATAAGTATATGAATTAAAATCAACATGGGTTGTAGTGCAATGGATGGGGCTGGTCCACCCTTAGCCAGAGGTTGAGGGTACGACCCTGGTTATGGAGAAAACTCTGTTGGGAGAGCTGCCACCTTAATGGGCCCTGCAATGCCCGATCCGGATTAGTCGGGGCTCCAATGCAGGCACCGGACACCGGATGAAAAATAACAAAAAAAATATATGAATTAATTGTATTTTCTTGAGATTAAAATATATATGATTGAGGATCCACATAACCCTCGAATTATAAATGTTGGATGAATATAAATCAATATGCACTTATGGTATTTTCGTTATCATAAAAAAAAAAAAAACCAAAAATAGAAAAAAAAAGTAGAAAGAGAGGTAGAAGTTAGAGATAAAAGAGAGACAAAAGCGTAAAGAAAGAATTGAAGAAAAAAATATAAAAAAAATCAAAAAGAAAAAATAATGAAAAAAGAGAAAAGGAAAAAAGAAAAAAGATGATGGTGAAAACAAATATACTGAGTGGTTACGATATTTTAGTCATCATCTATAATTTATACTAGACTTAACTATGTTCTTCGAAAATAAAAAAAAATATAAAACATAAAATGCAACCAAAAAGGAAAAAAATGAGAAAGAAGTAAAAACAAAAAAATAAAAAATAGAAAAAAAAGAGACTAAAAAGGAAAAGGAAAAAAATGAAAAAAGAAAGAAAAATAAAGGGCAGAGGGTAGAGGGTAGAGATAGAAGAAAGAAAAAAAAAAAGAAATGACAAAAAATTAAAAAAAAAAATTAGAGGCTACATATAGAAGAGAGACAAAAAAAATTAAAAAAAAAAAGAAATGAAAAAAAAGTCAAGTAGATATTATATAGAAGTTTTAAGTTTTTGATTTAGGAGTTAAAGTGGGTTGAAACCATTTTTACCCAATCCATATTTGACCAAATCCATATTTACCCATATTTATATGGGCGGATTGCAGTCCAAACCATTTTTGCTCGATCCATATTTAATCCGTCCAAATCCAATCCAATCCGCCCTTTTGCCACCCCTATATGTGACAAGTCGTTTTTAAATTTTAATATTAATACGAGAGTTAGAAATTTTCTCTTCATTATTAGAAGTGTTCCTTTATTTTCGTGTTGAAAAACATTTTAAATCTCTAATAAAATTCAAGGAGTCGTTTGATAGGGTGTATTAGGAGAAATAGTCCATGTATTATGTATGATATTATTTAGTACCATGTTTGGTAGGATTTTAGACCTATGTATAACTAATACATGTATTTGTTATACACTCTACTTGGTATTATAGGACGAATAGTTGATACCTTCCATTTGATGGTATTAGTAATACATATGAATACCATGGGTCTAATATTTATAAAGACAAAAATATTCCTCT
Source organism: Capsicum annuum (assembly GCF_002878395.1). Taxonomy (NCBI): domain Eukaryota; kingdom Viridiplantae; phylum Streptophyta; class Magnoliopsida; order Solanales; family Solanaceae; genus Capsicum; species Capsicum annuum. The sequence goes on from NC_061113.1 coordinate 236,764,500, forward strand.
AATTCTTTTGAGGATTTTTTTTTTATTTTTTTGATTTTATTTTTAATATTTGTACTAATAAATTTATTCAAATAAATTGGCTTACGAATTTTATTATTTAGAGAGAGTTGGTCGTTGCTAAATAAAATTCAATATCAATAGATACAATATTTAAAATATGAGTTGTTTAGCTTCCTTTTTCATTTTTTTTGGAAGAGCAGAGGGTGGGGGTACTACCGACTTTTATTTCATCACCAAAAATAAAATTACAAAGCAATACGAAGGTTAACAGAATCAGCTTAAACCAGGAGGGGATCATCCCATAAAACTCTACCTAATAACTCTACAGAGTCTTGTTTTTAATTCAAATTTAACGTTTTGTTAGTGAATCAGTTTATCATGACAATTATTTATCTTCAAATAATTTAAGTTTAAATATAAAAAAAATTATTTTAAGAATAATTAATAGAACTTAAAAAAAAAAAATATACAACGACATAAAATATAGAGGCTATTTTTATAAATAAATAATATTTAAAAAAATATAGTCATACAATTTTTAATACATCAAATAAAAATTTGAATAAAAAATAAGCTCGATATTACTGATCTCATCATTACCAATTCACCTTTTCCAGTACTATTTTTACCAAACGACTCTAAGTGTTTCTAGGTTGATTAAAGTGGTGGACTTGACTGTCGTACTGTGGGCAAACCTTGGGCGAAAGAAAAACTACCTTTGACACTAGCCATAGTAGCAAATACTTCCTCCGTTTCATAATAAATGAATTATTAGATTTTAGCACATAAATTAAGAAAAAAATATTAAAGACATAAATTTAATACAACTTTCTATTTTTACCCCCCAAAAAGAAAAAACTGATCTTGTAATACTTTTTCAAAAGTTAATTGATTGTCAAATCATAAAGAAAAATTTGAAAAAACATTCAATAATTCACTTATATAGAAACACCAATAAATACCCCAACCATTCACTTATTCTGAAACGGAGGAAGTATTAGTTGAACACTGAACACCACCATCATATATTTTTCTCTTGTAATGAATGAATGAGTTGCATGTGACAAAGTGCAAGTGTGCATGCATCTCTAATTTTGTCGACAAATACAAACATTAAACTGAAGTGCTAATGCTGCTTCATGTCAAAGTGTGTCATGGTCCTAGAGTTTAATTAATATAGTTTACAACATCAAAATTAAAAGATACTGTACTTGTTTATTTTCATACTTTTTTCAGTTAGACCAGTAGAATCATGGATGCCACTTTGTGAGAATTTGGTGGTTGGTTGCATTCTGTCCATCCATATTAATTTGTTTTACCTTTTGGTTGTATAATTTCATGTGTTTTTTCCTTTGTTTAATAACTTATCCTAGTAAAATGCTAGTCAATGTCATCTCACACTTTTTCTTAGTATTCTTTCCCAAAGAATCCTTGGTTTAATTGCTTTTTAGTCATATTACTGAAGATACTCAACCTATTACTTTAAGTGGTTGCATGTTCAATCGCAGTTTTTCTTTTTCCAAAAAGAAAAAAAAGAAAAGTTAGAGAAGACAGCAAGCTAATTAATTAGCTTTCGGTGTATAGTTTCTATCATTGATTTGATTTTAGTTAAAGATGAGTTCGGGAAAAAATATTTTACAATTTTCTCATCTTCATCAGTCAAAATTTATGGAAAAATATTTTCAATTTATAAACCAAGTTTCTTAAAAATGAGGAAAATAATTTCGTGAAAGTAGGAATTAACACATGTTCCACAAGTGACATTCCACGTATATATACTCTAGTCTCCAACACATCTCATCTTCGCCCATGTAGTTCTCATCTTTACCATCCCACAACCCTACCCAATCACTCCACCTCCCATAATATTTATTTAGATTATATACAAAGTACAAGCATATTTAGAATGATATTCTTACTTACCAAACAAAAAGATCACTTATTTTCCTAGGAAATAACATAACACACCCTAAAAGATTAGGATTAAAACATTACTTCAAGACCTAGTTGCTAAGTTCGCTAGCTATTTTTCTTAAATTGATAGTAGGCTTTGGTTTAGTTTTCGCTTTAGTTGGGAATAAGTTATTTCAGAATTGCTTATCCCACCATATATAATTATATATGGGATTACTTATCTCATCAGTAAAACATAAATAGTAGTGGGATAAATAATTCCTTAGACTAACTAATACCTCCAACCAAATATGAGATAAAATAATCCTCTATTTTATTCCGAAACTATTATAACTTATATCTCATACCAAACTACCCCCTTAAATATTAAGGTTCATAACAAATATCAACAGCATCTCACCTTTTTTTTCCTTGAAGGAATAATAATTGAAGATGCAAATGGTGACCATTTCTAGTACCCTTTCTTGGAGACTTCTGTTATACGTTCAGCAACAAAATAGAATCTGGAATATTCTAGATTTAATAAATCACACCTTTAATGAATTGATTTCTCAATTGAGGTCACCTTTAATTTGTACCAAAACCGCATGAAGCAATTGAAATTAGTTCACATTCAAAATCGTAAAGTAAATAATTAATTAAGGGCCACAAAAATTGAGAGATTTGCTTTAAAAACTCTTAAAAGAACTTTAGACCAGATCTGATGAATTTAAAAAGTTGATTTTCTTAAAAACCAATGAAAGAGAATGTTGAGATTTGTTTAAGAACGGGCCTCTAATTAAAATATTAATTACACCGTATTGCCAAAAAGAACAAATAGTGTTGAGCTTTTAACTAAATTGTACCTTTAGAATGTGTTACTTTATTATGAAGAAAAATATTTTTTGGGAAATGATTTTAGAAATAAGTAAATTTCGATGTTAGAGGTTAAGAAATATTTTCATTATTAAAATAAGAAGAGTAAATTTCACTTTCGAGCAAAAATTAGTTTTCTCAACTCGTAACTGTCATAAGCTCATAACTTCAAATCGAAGCTTTAATAAACACTTAAATATTATTATCAATCCTTAATATTCAAAATTTGATAAAAAAAATAGCCGGTTGCTTATAGTATTAATTTTGTTAAGAGATTTTTTTTTTTGTTTCCAATCGGTCTGGTGCCCTTATTGAAGCCCGACTAATCCGGATCGCGCGTTGCAGGAGCCATTAAGGTGACAGCGCTCCCAACGGAGTTTTCTTCATACCCAGGGTTGAACCCTTGATCTCTGGTTAAGGATGGAGCAACCCCTATCTACTGCATCACAACCCATGTTGGTTTAAGAGATTTTCTTACTTTCCAATAAAACGTCAAAAATTAGTTTTTACTAGATAGGTCATTTTCTAAAGAGCTGGAGCATAAACAAAATGATTACAAAATTAGCATTCCGAGCTAACAAAATAGATCAAAATTCTTTTAGTATTTTCCCTTTTTACCAATATACATATATATATATATATGAAATAGTAAAATCATGGAACAAGCAGACAACTGGAAGCAGACATGTCGACCGTCTGCTACCTGCTTTCAGCTGCCATTCACGCTTATATATAGTAGTAATATATATATATTTTGATTGTTACACACAAAAATTTTAGCCCCACTATAATTAGAATATCATTGTACTTTTCTCTTAATATATTCTTTAGATTTTGTTAAATAAATATATCCCCCAAACTTTGACTATAAACTAACGAAGCTAAGGTCTCCTCTTGGCGTTTTAGGCTTTTAATTAATCAACGGAATTACTGGGACATAGGCATTAAAAAAAATAAAAAGCTAATACGAGATTTTAGCGTTTGTCGACATGCCTTTGTATTTCTCTTTTTTTCTAAGTAATCATTTGTGATCCTCAGATTCTTAGTGACAATGACTCTCGCAATGTCCAACACTGAAATATACACTCTTGGTCTATTTTTATTTGTCTACTATTAACTTGACAAATAATTTAAGAAATAATAAGTATTATTAAACATCTGTTTTTAGTATACTGCATGAAAGTCCCTTATCTCTGACAAAACTATTCAGCTAACTTATCACTTTCGCTGTTAATCACATCAACACAACGCAATATGCTTTTTTTTCCCAATAAAATAACAATTCGGCATTTGAAACTCACTGATCTATCTAATTCAAATTCATACTAAGCGTTACAGCCATTTAAGAGGAAAAGACTTCCAATCTGAATCATCTCAGTTCTCAAAAATCAAACTCAAAATCTATTGTTAAGAGTAAAAGAATCACATTTGTCCATCACATTCAACATCCAACTTTATGTAACAATGAAGGTGCAAATTGCAAAACTAAAGTTGAACGTTATCACAAGAAACTTTTTACTAGCACTAAATCATTATAGTACCATCAAGAATCTTAAACATGGGACATCAATAGTCATATATATTTTCAAGGTCACTCTGTGGCTTTTTTGTAATGATTACTAGAAAAGGCAAAAAATAAATGGACTACCCTTCTCCAGCTCTATAATTTGTCGATTATGTGAATATCGTCCTAAATAATTTATTTATTTGAAACTAATATTGTATGTGTAATTTGGCAAAAGAGAAAAATGATTCGTGGAATTTTTCAAGAACAAAACAGTTCATTTAACATATGTTGAGTTTAAAAGTATGATTATGAGTTTAAACTTCTCATTTTATCCCATTGATTATAGTTATACAAGTATGTATTATTTGTTTTAAACTGCAACTTTTAAAAATCTAAAGTATATTTTTTCTTTAACACCGTCACTAAACACTACATAAATTATCAAGATATATTGAGTTGTTTTTTTAATTTAAAAAGAATTCTTTCTCACGAATTGAATTTGGGAGGGATAAAATGAGTTGAGTTATTAACTTCTTTAGAGGCTCTCTTTAATATAATCAGATGAGTTGGGTCAAAATGACCCATCCAACACAAAGCTAAATTATGTTTTCTTCTATTATATAATTTGATGTATTACCATATAACTCTGCCATATCAAACAATTAATAAGTAGTTTCTTATAGATCAATCTGATTCTGAATTACATTAGCTCCATATAATTCAATCTGATTCTGAATTACATTAGCTCCATATAATTCAACTTTTAAATAGCTAAATTGGGGAAGTTAAAATGGATCAAGTAAACAAATACCGGTCATTAATTTTAGTGTTTTAAAAGGTAGTTTTGGGTCTCGTTCTGGAACAAGACACTAGCAAAATGCTTCGAGGCATAGGAGTGGGACTTAGTTCTGTGAGGCTTAGAACTTAAGCGCTTAATTGTACCTCCTAAGGAAGCCTAATGCCCAACACTCGGGGCTTGCCTAATAGATCTTAGTCAAACTATGGGACCAATTCCTTAATTAATATTAGAGTAAATACATAATTACCTCTGATGTTGGCTGAGATTTTCAAAAAGATACCGAAACTTTGAATTCGACCTATTACCCCACGATTATTAATTAATCCGTTGCAAATACACCATTTTTCGCTGAATCTCAGTCACAACAAAGAAAGTGAACACACGCACCAATTAGGTGCTGCCACATGTTAAATGTATTTAATTTCATATTTTATTTATTTTTTAATAAATTTTTTCTTTTTATTTAATTTATCACCCCACCCCATGCCACCCACCCCCTCTTATCCCACCCCCTGCGTCCAGCAACCTCTCTCCACCCCGCATCTAGCTCCATTAAAATGGAGCTTAAAGCTCCTGTACAATCTCCATTTAAATGGAGCTTTAAGCTACATTTTTTTTATTTATGACCCCACCCCACCCCTTACTCCCATCCCCACTCACTTCTAATATCTCCCTCTCTCTTCAGCTTTCCTTTTTACATGGAGATTGTACATCATCTTTCCTTTTTATAATTATGGTAATGATAATGTTGTTTTTGTTATAATTGATGATGTTTTTGTAATTGATGTTGTTGTTGAGTTATGGTGCTGAAGAAGAAGTTGAGGAAGAAGACAATGGTGGATTGATGGGTTTATGAAATAATTTTAAAAAATAAATAAATATCTTTTTTTCTTTTTTAAAAAATATAAATTATATATTAATTTTTTTACACGTGGCAGCTTTTAATTGATCAAAAAAGTTAAATTTGAGCCCTTTCACGCGCCTGTGGCGTGTGTATACACGCAGAGGTCCAAAATGGTGTATTTGCAACGGAATAAAGAAGAATCGTGGGGTAATAGGTCGAATTCAAAGTTTAAGTGTCTTTTTGAAAATCTCGACCAACACCAGGGGAGTAATTATATATTTACTCTTAGTATTATTGACTTTTATAATTCTATATATAATAAATAAAGGAAAAAGGTTCAAATATGTCATCGGTCTATTAGAAATGACTCATATATGTCATCCATTATAAGTTTCGCTCATCTATGCCACCGCCTTTAAACGTTTGGCTCATCTGTGCTACGTCGTTACGGAAAGGTTCATTCGTGCTATGATTTTTAGAACGGCGGTCTTGCAAAATTATTTTTGCTACATGAACTCTTATTAAAAGTCCACACCACCAAATCTAAATCAATCAATATTACTTAAAATTAAAATAAAAAATCAAACCCATTAAAATAAAATCCGACACAATTAATGATTTTGATTTTTATTTTTAGTGAGTTCAATTTTTATTTTTAATGAGTTCAATTTTTATTTTAACGGTGTGAATCGAATTTTATTTTAATGGATTCGATTTTTAATTTTGATACTAAATAATAATTGTTGATTTGAATATTTTGACGTGGACCTCTAATAAGAGACCACATAGCAAAATCGGTTTTGCAAAATCACTCTTACAAAATAATGGCATGATTGAACTTTTCTGTAACAGTAGTGGTATAGATGAGCTACGCTTTCAAAGACGGCGGAATATATGAGCCAAATTTATGACGGATGACACAAATGAGTCATTTCTAATAATTTGATGACATATTTGAGCCTTTTTACATAAATAAATGATGCTAAATAGCTCTTTCATCTGTTTAAATAGGAAGATAAAGAATAACTCAAATAACAAGTCGTTGTATTGCATATTTACTATTCGAAAGCACTGTAAGGATGAATATCATTTAACATTTTTTAAAAAATACCTAATAATTAGCTAAATTTTACATCTTCATTTATCACTGATCTTCATATTATTATTATACTTCTCAAAATTATTATATTTTATTATTTGATACGCGTCTCAAAATAATTGCTATTTGAAATAATAACTATCATGAAATATTGAATCTTCATTTTAATCTTGATAGTCATTCACTTTGAATTGAATAGTAAGTAAATTATTATGTTTTATTATCTCAAAATTATTGCGAGGGTACTAATAAAGTTTATTCTTTATTTTTTTAGGATGTAAATTGCATAGTATGATAGTAATATATTTTATAAAAATATAATTTTTTATTATTACAATTTCAGATGTTAAAGTTGATTTGCATATTATAGTAGCTATTATAACATTTTTTTATTTAGTTGTAAAATTATATTAGAAATTTTATTTTCTATGAGTTTGTTTAATCATGTTTTTAATTGTTTATAATTTTTGCTTTGTAATACTATTTTATTATATTATTAATTAAGAATTTAAAGATTCATGAGACTTATGTCCTATCACCTCGATTTACGCATCGCTCCGAACTATTTAAAACACTCTGCCTCACACCCGCACTCTTTAACCCACTTAATCTATTCTCATGGACTAGTTTATCCGCACTCAAGGTTATCTCAATAAAATTAATGGCCTAAAGCCAAATTTTAATATGAAACCTTAAATATATGCACATAACAAAAATATCATCAATAATTTTGAGTTATTTTTTTATTCTTATGTACTACTTTTTTTAGTGTAGTATTCTTAGAAGACATTAAGCGTTCAACTTCACATAGTAATTTTATTATTTATAAAAAGGACTAATTTTAACTAATAAGATGTTAGTCATTTGTTTGCAATGTATTACCTTGAAGATTATTGTGAAAACTTTATTTATTACTATGATGATTTGATAAAAAGTTTTAAAATATTTTTAATAAAATATAGATAGTTATTCTTTCCTTTTTATTTAACTTAAATTTTTTATCTTTATATTTTACAATCTTTAATATTATTTTAAGTGAATTTAAAATCATAAAATTCGTATTAAATTTTTGGGCATCAAAATTTTGGGGGCCTAAATCAAACGTTTTACTAGGCTTATCCTTGACTCACCCTGTCAGCCTCCTTAGTGTCAATCATTAAAAGTTCTCTGAAATTCGATATGTTTGATTAAAAATAAAATTTATAGCCGTAAACCGATAGTAATGAAAAAAAAAAAACACTCAATAGAACTTTTTAACACAATGATTGGATAAAAACTTACTAGTATTTTTTTTGCTATATATGAAGGAGAATCTAACTGTCACAATTCACAACCATATTATCTTTTTGAGTACATTACAAGAGAAAGCTAGGACTAGGAAATTGACTCAAAAGGAAAGGACTGGCAGTTAATCTGCGATTAATGCCTAATTAATCCACTAATTGAAATTAACTCTATGCAATATATATCTTAGTTGGCTTCCACAGTTTGCAGTTTGGGTATGTTTTCTACATTATTAGTGGCTTTAACTCCACAATTAGTATCATTTGGACACGTGGCAACATGTACTTTATCTGCGCAAACAAGTAAACCAAGTTTCACTATGTCAATAATTTGTTCTTGTGTGAGTTCTGGAAGCTTCTTATTAGCATTTGTGTTCTCATCCTCCACAATTACTGCTGGCTTTTGTATCTCTGGAAGTTTCTGTTCTTTTAGGACGGCTCTCTCTTTTTTGCTGTATATTGCATACAGCACAATTTGGAGTATACCAAATATGAATCCCAATACATTTGGAGCCTATAAATAAAACATAATTATACATGTCGTTAGAACATGTCCATAAGATAATTTAAATATGGAAGAAGTTACATGCAAATAATGTAAGTAAATAACTTACAGCAATGTTAATGTCTTTTAGTAGGAGACCATAGAAAAACCACATAACAGCACTTAATGTGAGAAATACTGATAGGAGTAACGGCATGTACTCCACACTCTTTGTTTTGATCACTTTTCTCTGCATGAAATGAAAAATATTAGCACCAAATCATGCATGGAACTGAAGAAAAAAAATTGAATGAGAAAATTAAATATTGTACGTATGTAATTAAAAACTTACCACAATGCCTAAGGGTGCAACAAATACACATAAGGAGAAAACAAGGCAAATCCATCCAACTATTTGTCCACGAACAACTCCTTTGAATAGAAATTGAGTAACCAGAATAATTGCACCAAATCCACCAACCACTGTTAAAAGCAACATCTTTACTGTGTATACCTGCATTAAATTAAATATAAAAATATGTCAGACTTATATAGGGGATTATTGATCCTCTAGTGAGAAAAATAGAGGATTTGTTTTAATGTTTACCTTGGCTTTCTTTGGTGCGTAGAAGAGGTAGACACCAACGTAGATAGTTTCGATGAACAAACCAAAAGAGTTGATTGTTATGAGTAGGGTGACATTGGTCTTCAAAAATGCATAGTACATCCAAAGCATGCAACTAAAGAGAGCAATCACATATGGAATTGACTGATACCCTTCTGTTGATTTCTTCTTGTAAATTCGATAGAATGTTGGGCTGCAAGTGTGATAATAGAGTGTTTAGTTACATAAAAAGCCAAAGATACCGAAGCTTTTCGATGAAAAGAAATGTTTAATGCATGGAAACTCACATCGGAGAAAGGAACACAATGAACGAGACAATGTTACCTGCAAATTGCAAAAGAAAAAAAAAAGCTAATTAATGATGAGTTTAAACACATGCAATACTTTGAATACTCCTACATTTTGGGAAGAGATAAAACTTATCTAGAAAAGAATGATCAAACACATGCAATATGTTTATCAAATATTAAGAGAAAATACTTCTAAAATGAGTTTGCAGTCAAAATACGAATTCCATCTCTCTTAAAAACGACGTTTCTGAGTAAAAAATGATTCTCAAATAAATAATTGTAGAAGATTAGCTAAACAAATTATTAAGAATTTCAATAAGAATATTTAACAAAGAAGAAGCAAGAAGGAGAAAAGAGGTATATTTACCAAGGACACCAAAAGCAAAAGCCCAGTGACCAGAAATACCAGCCATTTCTCACTTTTGTTTATCTAGCCAAAGAATTGCAATTTGCTAGCACTATTTCTAACCCACAATGTTAGAGTTGCAAAAGACAAGAAAGTTTTCTACTTTGGCTGTGAAATGAAGAGAGTTTGATTCACATATTTATACTGGCCAGGTGATGGAAAAGTAGCTTGGGTGCAACAGTGAAAGATACTTAAGTTTATTTTTTTAAAATATATATTGTCATTGAAAGACAAGAATAAGCAATACCACAAACAAAAGAAAACAAGAAGAACACACAGATTTACGTTGAAATCCTTGACGGGAAAAACCACGGGCAGAGGAGGAGGAAAATCACTATAATATAGAGGAATACAATGAGGAAACGGAAGTCTCAATGACGTATTTAAAACCGTCCAAAAATACCTACTAAATTATTTACGTGCGTACAAATAAATTTTAAGCCCCAAAACATACATCTATCTATCTACAAAATTGAAGGTGTCAATTTTCTGAGTATAATGAAGCAAATCTAAGCTTCCATTGAAGAACTACAGCTACAGCAAAGAAATGTGCAGAAAGAATTGAAAATAAGAAAGGATATTTTTATTTTGTTTTGCCTAGCCGATTCTATGGAGTACAAGTTCTATTTATAGACCTGTCTCCCTCATTCTATGCGTGCTATGCCTCTAAAATTACAGCTCATTGACAACTGGTATGACAACTGTTACAACTAACTCTAACTGACTCCTCTCTTGACTCTCAACTAATTGGCTTAACAGTTTGTTATTGTGCCACTAACACATTCAACATTCACTCCATATTTCAACAGTCCACCTCAAGCGGGAGGACGAAACACATATAGCACTCTTAGCTTGGACAACAGAGAGTGATGTTGAGCAACTCCAAGTCCTTTTGTGAACAAGTTTGCTAGCTGAGCTTTTGTCTGCAAGTATTTTGTTCGGATCAATCCATCATTTATTTTTCCCATCACAAAATGACAATCAATTTCTATGTGTTTTGTACGCTCATGATACATTGGATTTGCAGCTATCTGCATGGCAGCCTTGTTGTCACAACATAATGTCACTAGTTTGGCAACTGACACTCCTAAATCTTTCAAGATACCAACTAACCGCACCATTTCTATACAACAACTGTCATACTTCTATATTCAGCCTCTGCTGAGCTGCGACTTACTGTGTGTTGTTTCTTAAATTTCCAAGAAATTAGTGAACCTCCCATTTGAACTACATAACCGGAAACTGATCTTCTTGTGTTCGGATATGATGCCCAGTCTGAGTCGAAAAGGTTTCTAAGTTCATGTTTGTGTTTTGCTTCAACAGTATTCCCAGACCCGGTGCATTTTTCACATATATTACTACCCTTAAGGCCGCTTCCCAATGTGATTCTTTAGGGTGTTGCATAAACTGGCATAAGACTTGGACTACAAAATAGATGGCAGGTCTTGTGATTGTCAAATAAATCATCTTTCCTACTAGCCTTTGATAACTAGTAATATCTGATAACGCGGGATCATCATTTTTTCCCACCACCTTGATTGTAGTAAGCTTTGCATTCATCTCCATTGGTGTTGAGGCTGGTCGAGCACCACTCATGCCAACTCCTGAAATCAACTCTAATGTGTACTTCCTTTGATTTAGAATTATCCCTTTGTTGGATCTCATTACTTCAGTACCCAAGAAGTACTTGAGCACTCCCAGATCCTTTACTTTAAACATGTTATGCAACATTTGCTTTTTTGTATCAATCATGTGTTGTGAACTACCTGTGATCAACAAGTCCTCAATATAGATGAGAATCACCACTATGTCTATTCTATCTCTTTTTGTGAAAAGAGAGTGATCATAATGACTTTGAGGGTAGCCTTCTTCTATAAGGGCAGTAGACAATTTAATATTCCATTATTGTGAAGCTTGTTTTAAACCATATAGTGACTTCAACAATTTGCATACTTTGTTTTCTCCTTGCTTCTAAAATCATTGTGGCACAGTCATGTACACATCTTCATATAAATCACCTTGCAACAATGTGTTGTTTACATCCATTTGATATAAAGGTTAATCCTTGGCTGCTGCAACCGCAATAACTGATCTAACAGAGACTATTTTGGCCACTGGAGAAAAAGTTTCATAATAGTTCATCCCTTTTTGTTGAGTGTACCCCTTAGCTACCAACCTAGCCTTATACTTGTCCACCTCACCATTTGCCCTATGTTTGATCTTATAGATCCATTTGGAACCAATAACATGTTTACCTCTAGGAAGATCAACTAGATCCCAGGTATGATTAGCCTCCAACGCCCCAATTTCATCCTGCATAGTTGAGATTCATTGTGGATATTTAGAGGCTTCTTGAAAGGATTTTGGTTCAGTGGGTTAAGAGAAAGAGCTCAAGAAAGCTTGGTAAGAACTACAAAGATGAGAGTAAGACACATAGTTAGAGTTGGAAAAAGGGCAATTGGTGGTAGTAACATAGTCAGTGAGCCAGATTGGTGGCTTGTGTGGTCTTCTTGGTTGGAGATGTGAAAAGTTATCTTCTGGCAATGTTAGTGCATACTCTACTAGTATTACATCTACCGCGACTTCTACTGGTAACTCAGCTGGAGGCATGCTTGTGGTAACCTCTGGTTCATGGTTAAAAGCATCCATATATGTCTCACTAAACACAAAATCACCTGTAACAGGCTGATTAGAAGAAGAAAAATTAGGATCAAGATGAGAACATACCAAATCAGGTGAGGCGACCTCAACATTATAATGTGGGGATGACACCATTATAAACATGTCAGTGGTCAGTTGGTCCTTGCCATCCTTAAAAGGAAAAGAAAATTCCCTAAAGTCCACATCCCTGCTAATAAAGAATAGGTTATCATCTAGATCAAGGAGTTGATAGCCTTTTTAAGTCTCTAAGTATCCAAGAAACACTGCTCTTCTGGATCTACTACCAAATTTATCCTATTTGGGCAGCCTGCTGGCATAGAAAAGACACCCAAACACCCTTAAATGATCTAGTGAAGGAGCCTTCCCAAACAATATCTCATATGGAGATTTCCCATCTAAGATAGGTGTAGGCAGTTTATTGATCAAATATATAGTAGTTTTCACATATTTACCCAAAAACCTGATAGGCATTGCACTTTGAAATCTCAAAACTCTTGCTACCTCGAGTATGTGTCTATGTTTTCTCTCTACTACTCTATTTTGTTGTGGAGTGTATGCACAAATGCTTTGATGGATAATTCCATGTTTCACAAACAACTCACTATACTTTGAGTTAAAAAATCACTGTGCCATTGTCTGTTCTGATAGTTTTCACAGTAGTTTTAAATTGATTGAAAACCAACACAAAAAAATCAGTCAAAATGACTATTACTTCATATTTAGATTGGAGTGGGCAAGTCCAAGTGTACCTACTATAGTCATCAACAATAGTAACAAAGTAATACTTTTTATCATATGTAGGCTTCTTGTAAGAACCCAAACATCTATATACACTAAGTTAAAAATATTACTTGTTTTGCTATTACAGGTGGGAAACGTCAATCTATGTTGCTTAGCCATAGGACATACATCACAATTTTGTTGCATTTCATCGCCAAGAGTGTGTGTGGAAGTTGGAATATGTTGCATTTCTCCAAAAGAAGGGTGTCCCAGCCTGTGATGCCACAGTTTATTATTGTCTGCTACTCTGCTTGCTGAAGCTACTGACCCCATCAGCTCTTCCTTTAGTATATACAAACCTTCTCTTTCTCTACCAATCCCCATAAGCTTGCCAGTATAAAGAGCTTGGAACACACAAAAATCAAGGAAAAAAGAAACTGAGCAGCAAAGTTCCTTAGTTATATTGGCAACTGATAAAAGATTAAATTTAAAATCTGGAACATGTAGTACATCCTGCAACTTTTGTCCTTCTAGAATGCTCACACCACCAGTATTTTCAACCTCACATCTTCCTTCTGTTGGTACTTGTACCTTGTTATTGGACTGATTTGTTAAACTCTTAAGAGCACTTAAGAGTTTTCTAAAAGGCGTGATATGATGTGTGGCACCTGAATCTATAATCCACTTATATGCTTTGGACAAAAGGGAACTCATACCTTCCGTGTTTGATGAACAATTAGAACCTGATGCTTGATCAGCAATATTCACCAGCTGTTTGTACAGTTTCTCTATAAAATGAAAATCTCCTGTGTTATTCCCTTTAGTGAAATAATTTTCTATGCTTGCATTTCCAGTCATTTATTGTCCCTTAGTGTTTCCTTTGATGTGTCCACCTGAATGTTGTCCCCTTTCAAAAGCATTTGGTGTAGTTCTTATAATGATGGAATTGGCTTTTGCTTTGAAGTAACCTGACTGAGTAACCTTTTTCTTACTCTTGAAATCAGCAGAATACCCTACTATTCTATAGCAGTCAATAGACAAATGATTTTTATAGCCACAGTGGACACAAGACTCTCCTTGCTTTTCTCCGGGTTTTTGTACTTGACTCTATGTCCTCTTTCTGCAAACATAGTCCATGGATCTCTATTATTATCCACCACACCTAGGGTTCTCTGACTTTTCTCTTGTATTTCCACGACATATGCCTCATTTACAGATATCACAGGTTTTCTCAAGAGAATGTTACTTCTAATATTTCCATAGCTCTCATTTAACCCCATAAAAAATTATAATAATCGTTGTGACTTCAAGTGTTCCACATAAGGAGCTGATTCCCCACAGTCGCAACCTGGTAAAGGAACCATTACATCAACTTCATTCCACAAGTCCTTCATTCTGGAATAAGAAGCAGTCACTGTATCTGTTCCTTGTCGAAGTGTAGTAATTTCAGTCCATAAGTGATAAATTCTGGTCAAATTGGTTCGATCAAACCTTTCCTTGAAATCTAACCAAGTTATTTTGGCGCTTGATGCATAAACAGTTCCTGGTATCAACTCAGTTGCAACTGTACTTCCAATCCATAAAAGCACAATAGTATCACATTTCTCCCACTGTTCCGCCAGAGCACCTTTATAACTGCTTTTAACACACGTTCCTTCAACAAACCCAATTTTTCTTTTCCTCTCAGGGCCAGTTTCATTGATTTGCTCCACAGGGCATAATTTTTCGGCCCTGTGAGCTTGATTGGAACAATGACTATGCCAGAAGGTTGAAGATGAAGTGGATGATTATGATCGAGAGCTGATACCTCATTTTTTGGTATGGTTCCTTTGTTTTCGAGCCTAATTTCTTCTCCAAGTTATGCGATTATTGCTGTGTATTTGTTCTACAAGATCGTGGCTCTGATACCATGTCAATTTTCTGAGTATAATGAAGCAAATCTAAGCTTCCATTGAAGAACTACAGCTAAAGCAAAGTAATGTGCAGAAAGAATTGAAAATAAGCGAAGATATTTTTATTTTGTTTTGCCTAGCCGATTCTATGCAGTACAAGTTCTATTTATAGATTTGTCTCCCTTATTCTATGCGTGCTATGCCTCTAAAATTACAGCTCATTGACAGCTGGTATGACAGCTGTTACAACTAACTCCAACTGACTCCTCTCTTGACTCTCAACTAATTGGTTTAACAGTTTGTTATTTTGCCACTAACAAATTCAACATTCACTCCATATTTGCCACACCGTGAACCTTTTAGGGATAGATCAACAAAATTTAGGGCCGCACCGTTCCCTACGCTACCACCACAGACCCCCAAAAAAATTTCAAACATGAGTCGCACCGCAAACTTTTCAGGACCGAATTAGTAAAATTCGGATCACAAACTCTAACATATATATTTAATGAAAGTGCTATGGCAATATCATAAAAATTGAAGGGTCCCAGGACACTTTTTTATTATGTCATCCCCCAATCCTTAGTAGCAAAAGAAAGGTTACAAATCATGTATGCTTTATTTTTAAATGTGCTTGATTCTCTTTTATTGTCTGTACAATATGAATCCAAATTAGCAACCAAAAAATATGGAAGAGGGACCAATCAATAAAGCCTTGGATTGGCATCAATAATAGAGTTGGTGCACCTATTGATGAGAAGATCAAATTGCTACAATGGCTGATGAATTTACGATATGCTTAGCTCTGCAATTGCTTTATGTTACACTTATCTTGTCCTAGTGGGGTGTCATTTGTCTGTAAATAAGTGTACTACTATGAAATGAAATGGATCCAATATAATTAATTTTCTAAATATGTAAATGCTTATGACATGTTTAGCGTAACACATTTTTCTGTGCAAGGATTTTGGCTTCAACTGATACGTGTAAAAATTGAACATTCATGCAAACTCTTTAGATCAACAGGAACAATAATTATGAGATTTTTATAGGAATGTCCCTCTTCTTCTTACTCTTAATCCTCCTCCTCCTCTCCACTTCCTCTTCCTCTTATTTTGAGTTTCTAACAATGCATGCAAATAATATTATTTTGAAGTGGATATTAATTGTAATAGTGTATTAAAGTTTTTATATATATACATGTGTGTGTGAAATTTGTATATATACTATATATTATATATCAACTATGTATGTATGTATACATTGTTTATGTAGTATATATGCAGTATTTGTAAACTGTATAATTTGTATGTACACGGTTTATATGGTGTGCGTGTGTATATAAACCGATGTGTGTGTGTACATATATAATATTGTACGGTGGTGTTAATGATTTTAATGGTGTTTATTGGTGAGTATTGAGGTTGAAGCATCGTGTGTTTAGTGATGAATGGAGTGACGACAGTATCTTTAGTGTCAAATGTATAATTATTGTAGTGCATATTCAGAGAGTATACACTGAATATACAATAGATATATATGTCATATTCGATGACAACGAGAACGATAAAGTGTATAAGAAGTGTATATAGTGAATGATTTAGTGATGATTAAGAGGAAAGTAGAGATGGTGAGTGAAATTGTTGAAGCTACAACTGAAAAGGAATTGAGAAAAATAGTGAAGGATAGAGGAGAGGTGGAGCTGTGGTGAAGAAGATAATTAGGTTAATTGGTGACTGGGAATTATTTTTGGTCTTGGTGACATAATATCTGTCATCTCCTACTAATGCCCATATAAAGGAAAAAATATATAAAGTAGCATATCGATCATAAGGACAGTAAAAATCATATGTATTTGTATTTTTTTTAGCAACAGTTTGCAAAAATATAAAATACAACTTGCTATATAATGTGATTATGAAACTATTGCTATGAAACTCATAATTAAGGGGATAAATATGCTATTTCTGAATTTTGCCAAATTATAAATACCAAATAACTCTGTTCACGAAGAATAAAAGTTATGGAAAGAATCACCTAATATTTTTTGACTATTATAAACAAGTGATTTACTTTTTGGCCAAACGATCAATTATGTAATTGTTCCATAAAGACAACAACAACGTACCCAGTATATTTCCACCAAGCGGGGTCTGGGGAGAGTAAGTGTACGCAATTCATACCACTACCTCAAATGTGCGATAGAGAGGTTGTTTCCGATAGACCCCCGGCTCAAAATAAAACATTCTAAGATAAGGAATAGTGATAGTAGGAATAGGAAAAGAACAAGATACAATAGAAATTAGACCCTAATCCGTCTCCTCCACAACTTTCTATCCAAGGTCATGTCTTCGGTAAGCTGGAGCTGCTCCATATCATGTCCAATCACCTCCCCTCAATATTTCTTCGGTCTACCTCTACCTCGCTTGCGACCATCGCTAGCCAACCTCTCACACCTCCGCACTGGGACATCCATGCTCCTCCTCATCACATGATCGAACCATCTCAACCTCGCTTCCTTCAATTGTACCAGAAAGGATCTCTTTTTTTAAATCAAAGTATTAGCTAACCTTCTCTTTTTCATTTCTTGCATGAAATTCATTTTCTTCTCCTAGAATAGAATTTAAAAAATAGTTGTCAAAGTTGAATAAGCAACTGTCTAAACTTTAAGGTTCTGTGGATACTATTCTCCCAAATTCAAGAGCCACCATATGTATCTCGTGAATTATCATGCTTTTAACAGTGATTGTAACCATGATGTTTTATTTTTAAAATCATCTTCTCCTCTTTAATTATATTTGTGCATATTTTTGTGGAACGTGTTGCATGCTATATCACTGCTGACCTAATATTATAAAAAAATGTTTGTATATTTTACCATAAAGGTGCTGCCACTTCTAACGATCTTGATTTAATCTTACTACTAAAATAATACCATACATATGTACACATGTCTGGCTTGATTCGAATTCATGCAAAAAGTATTAATCATCCTCACAGTTTATGTGCCACTATTCTGATTTGAAAAATCGAGTTTCTTTCTCCTGTCGCAATTTTCCAAATCCATAGTATCACATAAACTGAGAGGGTGATTAATACTTCTGTCTTCTAATATAATATTTTTTATTTACATTAAAAGTTTAAATCTCAAACTTCAATCAGTATGATATAAATTGAGACAGAGATAAAATAAGAAAAAAGATCATGCAAATGTAAAGAGACATTATTATGACTGAAAAGGGTCTCATCAATTATTATAAAGTAACATCTTAAAAAATTGAGAGATTGAGATCCAAAGATGCACTGTCAAGTCCTCCAGAATGCGTGGAGGACTAAAATTTTACTCTCTTTGTCTTTCTGACTCAATTTGTGTGATATTTTTCGGATTTGACATAAAGTTTTTAAAAAATTTTTTTTTATATATTTTTTTGATTTAAAATATTCTTTAAATCGTTTCAATAAGAGTAAAATTAAATTTTAAAATTAAACTATTTTCAATTTTAAAAAGAAAACATTCATTTTAAGGCGGACTAAAATGAAAAGTTTACAAGGTAAATTGATACAAAGGCAGCAATACTTTATGTTATGAATTAATGGTCCTTCCCATCTTCTTCCAACATATACACCACGCAAAGGATGCATCGTTTTCTCTAGTTAAAGTCTAGAGAAATTTCCTATATTAAATTTTAAAAAAAAATTAATGCGCTAGAGACATAGAATGTATATATGCCCCTTGAACCTTTAGATAAAGATAAAACAAATTGTTGAAAAATTTACCATAATAATAAAATTTCTAACTAAATTGAGAAATACAAAATATAAAATATATCAATGACATAAGAATTATTAATAACACCCACGACCAACGCATAAAAAAGAAAATAGTATCTTGATCGATAAGAAAATATCGCTTGTGCCTATTGAGGGAGTAAGGTAAATTAATGAATATTTTTTTAATTCAAAATTTATGGTGTGTTTGGTATGAAGAAAATACTTTTCATGGAAAATGTTTTCTTAGAAAACAAGTAGATTTCTTACTTATTTTTTAGCATTTGATAAGTAAAAAAAAAGAAAAAGACATCTCATGAGCATTTTTTATTTTTTATTTTTTATTTTTCACCCGGTATTCGATACCCGTATTGGAGTTTCGACTAATTCGAACGCGCACTGCAGGACCCATTCTGAGGATAGCACTCCTAATAGGATTTTCTCCATACTCAGGCTCGAACCAAAAAAAGTCTAGAGGTGGGAGGGGGTGAGGTTGGGTCGTTGGATCTTCGGAGGTTGCGGGGTGACGATCAGGGCCGGGTAGGGTTTGGGGCAGTTGGAGGGTGAGAGGATACGATAAACATAGTAAGTCACTTGTTAAAACTTTTTTTTCGTACTTTCATTAAGAAAGTCATTTTTCTTATTTTTTTTTAAATATTTTATAGAATAAATATTTTTAAAAAAATTTGTCCAACCAAATATAAAAAACTAAGAAAATATTTTTGGAAAAATGTTTTTCCTGCCTACCAAATTCACCTTTAATGAACTCTTTTTTTTTTTTTTTTTTACAATGCATGAAATATAAAATATAATTGCATCCTTTCTTTTTTCTTTTTTCCAATGAACAGTCAAATCCCCACCATGTGAAAGAATTGTAAATCATCAAAGAGTTTGATAGAATTAGGAGGACAGAACCAAATCTCTTAAAGTGTTTACAACAAATAAATCATATGAGCTTGTCAGAAAAGAGCCTCTTTATTCGAATCTCCAAAAAAAAGAGAATGCTGTAAACACTTAAAACAATTTAAAAGTAGTCACTCCGCTTCGTTTGTTTTTCTTACTTCTTTTTTTTTTTCATTTAAAAAAATATATTATCAATTTCCTTTTTCTGCAACTCTTAATTCTAACCACTAAAAAAATTAATATTTTCCGTTGAAATTATTTCTCACTAAAATATATTTGGTGGCTATTTTCATAGATATTTTTATTGAAGCAATAAAAAAAGAAAAAAAATTAGAGAATTTTCTAATGTTTCAATGAGAATTTGTTGCATTTTCCTTGTGAACTAGCCGGTTTGGTGGAAAATGAGTATGAAATCTTTCATCGGTTTGTGGCAGAAAAACCTTCTATTTTAGTATAAACTTTCCACATAACTTGTTTAAGATCATAAAATCAAGGACATTTTGATACATCTTATATACCTTTAGGTTAAGACCATAAGATTGATAAGTACTCTTTACTTTTTTAAAATTCATGTCAGGTCAAAATCAAACAAACAAATTAAAACGGGAAAGGCGTATATATATATCTAGGCCTAACTATAAAAGTCATTTATGTAGAGCGAATTACGCTTTTCTTGGCCTGATTAAGAGGCCTAACTAGAGGGCCAACTTTAATAATAATTCACATAATATAAGGAAACAAAGGATATTTAACCTTTAAATTTTGCCTTTTAAAACATTGGCTGACGTTTAGCAAATTTTAAAATACTATTGTACTACAGTGCTATAAGGAGTAGTTGTAGCATTTGGACCTTGAATATTGACTTGACCAAACATATTGTGGCAATTATATTCCATTACTTTCTGTTATTTCCCACAATATGATCGGGTATGCAGAATCTGTATATTACAACAACAACTTCAACTAAAGTTCAAGTATGAACAAGAACACAATGAAGTATCAAATACCCTCAACACAAGATCAAAATGACCTTTCCAAGAGGTGTATTTATTTTTCAGGAAAAATAAGATGAAACAGAAATTGAAAAGGCCAAGTCGTCCGAATTCACGGAATTTCCTTAAGGAAATAATTTCCCTCACTATACCCGAGGTTGTGGAATTTTTCTTCCCAGGATAAAATGGTCTTCAATCCGACTATAGTGGTACCTCAAATAGGCGGATTCTTCGAACGCACAGAACGCTTTGATTGATCACACAGAATATTTGTAAAGAAAAGAAGAGAGTTTTTATTCTGAAAATTTCATTGCATCAAACCTGTGGAAGAAGGCAGGTTTTTATAGCCATAACATGCCTGTTCGAAAAGGTGGCATTGGTTCAACTTAGAGGTGTGACTATTCTAAAATTGCATGGCTGTTTTTCCCGAAAACAGTGCAGTATTTTTGCTGAAACATTACACCATTTCATGAAACAGTGCACCAGTTCACTGGAACAGTGCATCTGTTACTGTAACATTGCATCTGTTTACTGTAACAGTGCATCTGTTCAATGTTCACTGAAACAACACATCAATTCAGAAAAACATCACCAAAATGCATATAAATGAAGTATCGAACACAGAAAAAATATTTACTGTGTTATTCCCTTTGGCATTTTTTGAAATTCAAATAAAGTTTGTCCAAAAAGATAGATCTCATCGATCGATTGACAAATCCAAATCCAAAAGCCGAAGCCGAAGCTGAGCAAGCGACGACGACGACGGCGCGAGGCATCATCTAGTTCTTGCCTCGCTATCCATGTGGAGTTAGTGTTTTTCAATATAAACACTCTCAAGTTCTGTTCTTCCACCAATGTGGGAGAAAGAGTAAACTTGCCAATTTAGGAGTACATTTTCCATTTTTAGTGTCTCCTTCCCCCACTCTTTTACTCTCCATTTTTCCATTCACACTTCTTTCATCTACTATGAACCTAACAATTCCCCACATGAATGGGAATGACTATTATTTGTAAAAGTTTTACGGACAAGTATGTGATCATCAAGCAAAGACTGATTACATCTGGATAAGTGGGTTTTTCTTTGAACTTTCCGTAGTGAACATGCATCGAATACACTCGGTCAATCGGTAGATTTGATATCTTTGAACTGTCGAACTTTATTGTACACCTAGACAATACATGTCACACAACCAGCCTTTTAACATTTATGGTTCTCATGATTTTGTTCTTTTTAGCCATGAACACATCTCGGTTTCATGAGAGCTTAGAGAATAGGCCTTTACTAACATTCTACTTGAAGCGGCTTCCACTTCACCCTCACATAGGTGATTTCTAAACGTTCAGTCCTGTAGATTAAACTATTTGGTCAAATCTGCCAAATTTAGATAATTATTAAAAGACTTTTCACCTGAAGTCTTATCCTTGTTTACTAAACATTGTCTACATCATGAGAATGGGTTGGATATTTGACAATGTTGAACCTGTCAGACACAACTTTGTTTGATCTCCTTGAACCTAGATTTTGGGATTCCAGTCTGCTAGGTAGAGTTACCGCCATGCTAATTAGTCCTAGGCCTTAAACCCATTCCCTTGGATGCTCTTTTCACTCCTTCTCTAGATAGGCCTTTTGTAAGTGGATCCGACACATTATCCTTTGACTTTACATAGTCAATAGTTATAATTCCACTAGAGAGAAGTTCCCTAATGGTATTATGTCTCCGTCATATGTGACAAGATTTACCGTTGTACATCATGCTTTCTACCTTACCTATTGCCCCTTGGCTATCACAGTGTATACATACTGGTGCCACTGGCTTGGGCCAATACGGAATATCTTTCAAGAAATTTTGGAGCCATTCTGCTTTTTCACCGGCGTTATCTAATGCGATAAATTCAGATTCCATTGTAGAGCGAGCGATACAAGTTTGTTTGGATGATTTCCAAGAAACTGCTCCTCCACTAATAGTAAATACATATCTACTTGTGGTTTTTACTTCGTTCGATCGGGTGATCCAATTTGCATCACTATATCATTCAATTACCGCATGATATTTATAATAATGCAAAGCATAGTTTTGAGTGTATTTAAGATACCCCAAAACTCTTTTCAGTGCCATCTAATAAGTTTCGTTGGGATTACTCGTGTACCGATTCAATTTACTAATAGTACAGGCTATGACTAGTCGTGTACAGTTCATTATATCATTAAACATCCCAATACTCCTGCGTACTCCAATTGTGAGTCACTTTCACCTTCATTCTTTTAAAGTGCAAAGTTCACATCCAATGGAGTCTTGGCAATATCGAATTTCATATACTTGAACTTGTCAAGTACTTTTTCGATATAATGAGACTGTGACAATGCCAACCCTTGTGGAGTTCGATCGATTCTTATACCTAAGATCACATCTGCAACTCCAAGGTCTTTCATATCAAACTTTCTCTCGAGCATTTGTTTTGTTGCATTTATGTTAGAAATGTCTCTACTGATGATTAACACA
>NC_061113.1:236791042-236797594 GCF_002878395.1 Capsicum annuum
AAAAAAAAAAAATGCTGCCAATGTTGTCTCCCTAGAACAGGGGGATGATATTTCTTTGTAAGAAAGATGAAAATCCTCATGGCATGAATGCTACCTTTAGAATTGCTATGGAAGAGGATGTTTAATTGGTAGCTGGTCCACAAGTTTGCACATGGGCATTGGTTGATAGGTGATGTAAGGTGTGTGGTGGAAAGGATGTCGATGGCTAATAAGCTCTCAAAGGAATCAACAAGAGAGTTGAACCATAAGTTATTAGCAAGTTTTTCAACATGTACCGAAAATGAAATTCTTGAAATTAGGAAGTGATTTCAAGTGAAAATTCTTGGATTGGTTTTTCAATCTGAGTGGATGTACTTTTTATGGTGGGGGTATGACAATTCTTGAATTTAGAATTATGATTGTTAGTAGCAGACAATGTAAAAGCTGCAGTTACACATGGTTGGCTGAGTTTAGAGTCAGGTGGAGAACTGATTTTGTTATGTGTAGCTGGACAACTATAAAGGGCCAATGAATTGCATTTTCTTCTCTTCAAAAGGTGGAGATTTGTTGAAGTTGTTTTGAAGAAAAGAAAACCTCCCACATCAGAAATTTACTTTGGTTGGGAGGAGGTTGAGAGTTATAAATAAACCTCCACCTCCTTCATTGTTTGTACACACAAAAATATTATTTTCCTTGTTTACTATTAAAGAGGTTTAGAAATAATTCTCTTGGAGATCTCTTTGAGAATAGTATTTTAGGAAGTGAGGGTGTGTGAGAAAAATATTGTGGATTGTATGGTATAATAATTTTCATATAGTGAATATTTTTCTGGGAGGCCCGTGGTTTTTCTCCAATTGGGGAGTTTTTTACGTTAAATCTTTGTGTTGTTATTCTCTTTAATTTCTCTGTTATTTTCTACTTGAAAGCGGTCCAGAAGGGGCGGAAAAAATAGTCCATTTTTTTCCAACAGTTGTAATAATAATAATAATAATAATAATAATAATAATAATAATAATAATAATAATTTAAAAATCTATAAACAAAAATAAAACACGAAAAAAGCTATCCGCTACCCAAATATATAATATATGATCCTTGTCGCGATGTCATGATATTTGCATAGTCATAAAAGAATGTAAAATTAAAGTTTAAAAATAATTATTTTCAACTATAAAAAATTAAAGGGTCATTTTCGTATTTAATTAAAAAATATATATTTATATAAATTGAAAATAAAAATGTCAGTTATTACGATAGTTATCAAAAAGGAGAGTAAATTAAAATAATGCACTTTAGATTTTTCGAAAGGAAGTGTCATTTTTTACAATAGTTGATACTGTGTTTAGATTCTTAATCAAAATAATAATGAAAGAAAAAGCTTCTGCTTTACCCCTACCCTATCTTGACAAAACACTCTGATCAGTTTATTTATTCTGATCAAGAACAACTTGTTGACATCATAACCAAACCTCTTTCTCTTTGACATGGTTTAATACTTTTTCGCTAGAAGTTAAATGTCCATCAACACCTACCTTCAATTAAAAATTATATATCATATACAATAATAATATAAACAAGTGAGGTTAAAGAGGATAACATGCACACAAATTTTATTTTTATCTTTGTTGGGTAACAGTTATTTCAGATAGACCTCTGAGTACTTAGAAGAAAAATATTCGATACAAAATTGCAAAAAATATGCATCATAATAGCAAAATAGCCAGATACAAAACACATGAAGTAACAAATAGATTAACACATTAACTACATGATTACGAAATATTACTATTAAAAAGGAAAAAAATGAGAGGAGAAATCTAGCCCCATGCCTCTCTCACATGAAGTGCGACAAATGGAGCATATACAAATTTTCCAAAAAATTCTAGCTACTTAAGTATCTATTTAATTATGCATAAGAGTTAAATATACATTTCGTTAATCCATATTGAGAGAACCTTAGTACCTTACTAACCTAGCTTTTACAAGATTTTCATATGAAATCCACAAAATAATTACACCTAATTTTAGAAAAACTATTTGATTCAAGATCCCTCTTTCCTAACAATTTAAATTATTTTTCACTTCAAAAGAACCCAGGCTTACCACAATCTATGCACATAAACTTTCGAAAAAAACGTGGTATTTTTACTGTAAAAAACATACTTTATTTTCGAATGTTTTTGATTTAATTTATTCATGAAAGATCTCTACTAATTTATATCATAGGGGTTCCTATATCTTTAATCAAAAAATTTCGGTTCAGGCCTTGTTTATGAAAAAAATCCTGATAGGAAGTAGGAAGCAAACTCTTTTTAATGAGCCAGCTTGCACGATGTTAATCCAAATTAGTCAGGCTCAGGTCAGACACGAAAACAAAAAAATTAAACATACACCTTAACTTATCATATTTACATAAATCTCCACCCTTACAAAGTAATTACAAAAATTTCAACTAATTATGTATCTTCGTTGGATGTATCAGGACCTAATCATTTATCTCGACAGATTCAAAAATCGGAAAAGATATATCGGGAGCTCATTATGTATCTCTACAAAGGAAAGTTTGTATCTTCGTTGGACGTATCGGGAGCTAATTATATATCTCGACAGATCCAAAATCGAGATTTCATTAATTATTCAAAATATCAAATTTTCTGTAACTAAGCTCTAAAATGTCGGGATTTATGTTGTTTTTCAAGATCCCAAAAACCAATTGTCCTCCGGAAAAAGTGGACGAACTTTTCCTTTTGGCACATTATTATTCGACAATACTGATTCCAAATAATGTATTTAGGACGATCGATCACAATCGCCAGAGAGAAAACTCTCCTTTTATTTTATTTTATTTTATTTGCCTTTTCTAGCAATCATTTAAAGATAGAAAAATCAGTGGCAAACATCATTCATATTGGGTGACCTCAAATAAATTGATGATTGTTATCCCATAGTTACGACATTGTCCACTTTCATGGTACTAAGTCCATGTTTTTGTGCTACTAAAGTTACAATATTTGGGATAGCCTCCAACTTTAGGTTAAAAAATTAAAGATGAAGATAAGCAATAGTGCAATACTGTAGAATAAAGTGAGGTGGGTTTATGTCAATCTCTTAATTCTTATCTTGTAATTTGTGTGGTTATTAGGGTAAACCTTTTAAAAATTTTTTAAACATAATATCAATAATATATTAGTCTTTTCTTGATATGAATATGATTAATAGGGAATGATAAATATGATTAGTTAATCTTGCCAAACAAACTAAGTGTATCTTTGACAATGTGTGGTTACCAAATTTTCGTGTTGCTTCAATGAAACGCTTTTACACTCGAAGTCAAATCTAGGGTTTCAATTTGAGAAATTGACTAATAATTTAGAAAGTTAAGGTATTTGATCAATTTTTTTAGAAAATATAAATGTTTTTAGCACTAGAAAAAACTGTTTTTCATACGCTTTAAAATATAACTTTTCTTTAGAAACACCTTTTGAAAGTTTAGACAAGCAAAAATTCTTCTCTGGCAAAAATTGCTTTTCATAATGATTCGCTAAACAAAAACTATAATTCTTCAATTCTTTTTTTCTTTTAAAGTATTTTTTTAAATACTTCTCAAAATATGAAGATTTTAATAGGAGAATTACACTAGATAGAATACACTAAAATAACAGTCCACAAATATGTATATTTTATGTGGCAAAAATGTAAAGTAACGCTGCGTACAATACACCCTTGTGGTGGGACCCTTCTCCGGATCCTTTGCATAGCGGAAGCTTTAGCGCATCGGATTGTTAGGAAAGACGAGCACACAATCAAAGAGCCCGACAGGGTAGCAGCGGAAAATACCCAAGACTAAACTTTCCCTTCCAACTTGAACTAAGAGGAGACAAATAAACCCAAACAAAATAGATTAATATACAGCAAACAAATCAACCAAATGAAACAAGATAAGAATAAAGGCAATCACACGAAACACAAGATTTACGTGAAAAAACCTTCAGTGTGAAGAGTAAAAAACCACGGGACCAAAATCTCCACTATAATAACCAAAGAGTTACAATATTGTCCTCCAAAATGGCCACAAAACAAGTGCCAAACAACAAGAAACAATACATAAACCACAGCACCAAACACTAGAAAAATAAAGAAGAGAAAGCACAAAACCTATTGTTCGGGAATGAAGAACAGGAGCTACAGGCCACCAAATCAAGCTCTGTCAGTTCCTAATCAAAGATTGAGATGAGAGGAACAAGCAGTCCAAAAATCAGCTCAATCGGACAAGAAACGAAGCGGAATCGCAATTTGAAGTTGACAGTTGTGGCTGAAATTTAGGTGCGAAAATCAGCTTTGTTTTTCTCTCTTTGGCTGCTGAAAACTCTCTTTTTGTGATGGTGAATAAGACCTAAAAAGATCAATATATATACCCCTTAATAATAGGTCTATGGGCAAAAGTGGGTTGGTCCAAATTGGGTTTTATTTATCCACATAAAAAGGGAAAAAGACCCAATAACCCAACAATTTACCCTATGTGTTCTAATATGATATACTTTATATACATTTTTTATAAAAAGAAAAAAAAACATTTTACACATTTAACTAAGGGATGTGATTATTTGGACCATCCTACCAAATATGTAATTTGCCCAATTTATAAAAAGAAACATTTTGTTTTGGTTAAATTAAAAAAAGAAACTTGCCCTAATATATAGGACACCCAACATGTAACTTTTGGAGGAATAGTCAATTTGGGGTGTCCTCCAAATTTCAGATATTTATCATCAAAACATGAATCGTTTCTATATCTCAGTACTTGATTTACTATTAATAGAGCTTTGCCTTTATATCAAAACACGAAGGAGGAAAGTGTTGGGTTCATAGCAGATGAAAGTAGTATGAATGGAAAAATGGAGAGTAAAAGGGTGGAGGGAAGGAAGCACTATTATGGAAAATAACAATCTTAAGAAAATAATGTACAGAATCTGTATTGCTTGTTTTTGGAGATTAAAACTTAAGCTTTCTACTCCGCTTGAATTTAACTAGTGATTAAAAGACATAAAATCTTCATCACAAGTTAAGGTTCACTCGGTTGACTATTTGAAGTAATAAAAACTTCATCGTTAACTAGAAACAAGAAGAAGAGTTTCAAGTTATTTAACTTTATAAATAGTATTCTGAAAAATTACTAAGTTTTCTGTCTTGTGGTGACAGGAAAAATGACAACTGAAAGTCAAATGCATGATATGGCTACGACTGTGGGGCAAATAATATTGCTTCATCAAGCCGCACAAATACTCCGCCAACAATGGCATCGGCGGAGAAGCCCGAAAAATTTTCGGGCATTGACTTCAAGCGCTGGTAGCAAAAGATGTTCTTTTACCTCACCACTTTATGTCTGCAACGGTTCACTAGCGAAGACGCTCCTGAGGTGCCCGAGGGAACCTCGGACAAAGGCCGCTTCGTTATTGTAGAAGCTTGGAAATATTCGGACTTCCTTTGTAGGAATTATATTCTGAGTGGTCTCTAAGACGACCTCTACAATGTTTATAGTGGAACCAAGACATCAAAGGAACTGTGGGGGGCACTTGAACGGAAATATAAGATGGAGGATGCGGGAATTAGAAATCCTTGTTGTACAATTCTTGCACTTCAAAATGATGGATAGAAAATCTGTTATCTCTCAAGTACAGGAGTTGCAAGTCATCATACATGATCTCCTAGCAGAAGGTATATCTTTGAAAAATACCTTAGTTGAACAAATTAAAAATGTTCTTAATACTCACATAAACTGTTTTGTAGGTTAAATTGTGAATGATGTTTTCCAAGTAGCAGCGATAGTTGAGAAGCTACCACCTTTGTGGAAAGACTTCAAAAACTACTTAAAGCATAAGCGCAAGGAGATGATTGTTGAAGATCTTATTGTCTGACTTCGTATTGAAGAGGACAATAAAGCTGTCGAAAGAAGGTCAAAGGGGATTTCTACAATTAATGCAACACATATTATAGAAGATGACCAAAACAATTCAAAGAAAAGAAAGAAAGATGAACATGGAAGCAATCAACCCAAGAAAAAGTTTAAGGAAAAATGCTTCAATTATGGCAAAATTGACCACAAGTTCACTGATTGTCAAGCCCTGAAGAAAGGCAAGAAAAAGGATCAATAAAATATGATTGAATCCAACAAAGAATGCGATGATTTGTGTGCTATGTTCTCAGAATGCAACTTGGTGGGGAATCCTCGCGAATGGTGGATGGATTCTGGTGCCACCCGCCATGTGTGTGCCAACAAGGAGTTGTTTTCGTCATTTTCTCCAGTTCAAGCAGAAGAAATGATCTACATGGCTAACTCCGCTACTGCTAAGGTGGAGGGAACAGAAAAAATTTATTTAAAGATGACTTCCGGCAAGGTCTTGACACTGAACAATGTGTTATATGTTCTGGAGTTACGAGGAACTTAATTTCTATTTCACTCCTAAATAAGAACGGATTCAAATATGTAACCGTTTCTGAAAAAATTGTAATTAGCAAATGAGAAATAGATGTAGAGAAAGGCTATCTGACCAAAGGCCTTTATAAGATGAATGT
>NC_061113.1:236800594-236860370 GCF_002878395.1 Capsicum annuum
TAAAATTTCAAAAGAATTATTCCACACCGAAGACTCTGATACCACTTGTTGAAAAATGGACTATTTTTTTCGCCCCTTCCGGACCGCTTTCAAGCAGAAAATAACAGAGAAATTAAAGAGAATAACAACACAAAGATTTAACGTGAAAAACTCCCCAATTGGAGAAAAACCACAGGCCTCCCAGAAAAATATTCACTATATGAAAATTATTACACCATACAATACATAATATTTTTCTCACACACCCTCACTTCCTAAAATACTATTCTCAAAGAGATCTCCCAAAGAATTATTTCTAAACCTCTTTAATAGTAAACAAGAAAAATAATATTTTTGTGTGTACAAACAATGAAAGAGGTGGAGGTTTATTTATAACTCTCAAACTCCTCCCAACCAAAGTAAATTTTCGATGTGGGAGGTTTTCTTTCTTCAAAACAACTTCAACAACAACAACAACAACAATCAAGCGGACCTTTCGCGACTGAAAGAATCGATACGCTTTTTGGCTCAAACGATCGGGGGCTTTATATTTGCTTTTTTTTTTTTTTTTTTTTTCATTAGTGAGATTCTGTCTCTTACTTGGGTAATTGTAGTCATGCCCTCCCTATATTCCTCGAATCAATCGGGCGAATCAATCTTATAGCAAAATAAATATTATGACATTTTAAAAATTACAAGTTTCAAATCTTTTTTTCCTCATTAAATCTCCTGTCCAATCAAACATTTTCATATAAATAAATTGATTTTAATGTTTAATTAAAAAGCTTATTGTTCCTCAGTAATTCTTATCCGATGGAAAAGCATAAAAAACACAATGAAAGTTGAAATAACAGCAGATATTATTAATGTTTTAATGCGCATAACTATTTTTGAAGATAGAAGAATAATGATTAAAAAAAAAAAGAAGCGTGGGCTACAGAAAGAGGATAAAATATTGGTGCTTTTATATATGTTTGCTCTTAAAGGTAGCATGGAAATAAAAGCAAATGGGACAATCATTTACGTGTGCACAGGAGATGAGGAAAAAACTTTTGCATGCCAATTTAAATACATTAGAATATTTCTCTCTATGAATGGAAGTTGCATGCAATTTGAATTCACAATTAACCTTATTGAATTTATTATTATATCGGGTAAGTTTAATGGGGAAGGGGATTCTAAAGGTGACAAAATGGGTGGGATTGGGATAGGTTAAGATATATTGAGGTAGGTTAAGATATATTGAGTAAATAAATGAATGGATTATTGACTCGTTTAAAAATTATTTGAGCTAAAATATGAATTAAAATCTAATCCACCAATTCTAACTAAATTTTAATTATTTTAACACTAATTTTTTAATACCTAATAGATTTATTATTTTTCTATATTATAACAATATATAGTTCTTAATTTCTGCTTCCATTGTATAGGTAAATACAGTGATCAAACTATGAGACTAGTTCTAGAGTTCCATGAACTAGTGATTTTGTAATTCTTATACTTAGCAGAAATAAAATCTTTTCCTTTCCACCGAAAACATATAAGGAAAAAATACATAAAGTAGCATATTTAAGTATTAAATTACAAAAAATAATAACACTTTTATTAAATTACATTTTGTAGCATATGTATTTGTTTGTATTTGTATTTTTGTAGCAACAGTCTGCAAAAATACAAAATACATATCGATCATAAGGGCAGTAAAAATCATATGTATTTGTATTTTTGTAGCAACAGTTTGCAAAAATACAAAATACAATATGCTATATTATGTAATTATGAAACTGTTGCTATGAAACTCATAATTAAGGGGATAAAGTATGCTATTTCTGAATTTTGTCCTATATTTTAACAAGATTTTGTATTTAGCTAATTTGGGCTAGATACATCCTAAATTTTGATGGGCCGAAGTTCGAACTACTAAATATCAGTCAAAATTTAGGCGTTTATAGGTGTCAAATAAGTGAATTGTTATGAATTTGAGCGTCAAAATAGGCTGAGTTAATAAATGGGAAAGCTATTAACTCACTCCAAAGTTATTGAGCTAAAATGTGCTAAAATATAGGTCACAACCCAAGTTGTAAAACTAATTTTATCACCTTTAATTATAATTTGTTGGATTATTTTAATCACCTTTAATTATAATTTGTTGGATTATTTTTATCACCTTGAATTATAATTTATCGGATTATTTTTATCACCTTTAATTATAATTTGTTGGATTAATTTTATCACCTCTGAGAATACCACGCAACTATTGAAGTTTAAATTATATTCATTTTGCTATAAAAAAAATTCACATCAAGTCTTTTGAGAAAATTGATAGTATTAATTTTTTTGAATTATTAGCATATATATAAATCTTTTGGTATTGTTTTTTGAAGCCAATTTTAAGTTGGAATTAAAGAAATTGAAAACGTGGAAGCAGAAGACTATATGAGCCGACAGGAATGTTATTATTTAATAAAACAAATGAACAATAAACAGACGTTGCTATCACAAATTATTTATATTAATCAACGAAATTTTTTTGGTCTGTATGTGCCCAATATGCTTGTGGAAGGTGGGGCTCAGTAAATCATAATCTCATCATTTGCTTAATTTCTTGGTAATTACGTAAATATACACTTGGACCATTTGGGCTGTAATTTCCAAAATATTGGACTCTAGTTATTCTAAAGATATTGGGCTGAAATTTTTTCAAAATTTTCTCTTGTGTCTTTAGAAATTAGGAATCCACCTGCAGTTAGAGGTTTAGATTTGGCAATTGGCATACAATCTACATCACTAATTATTTATTTACTATTTTTTTAATTGTTATTACTATTATTATTATTATCAAAAAGTTTAATTCATGTACTTCCTTATTTACCAAAATTCGAAACGAACATATGCTGATATGTTTATACAATTTTTACAAAGTTTCTCTAGTCCTCCTAATTATCATGCAATGTACCGTCTAATAATCCTATTTACGTTAACACATGTCGTTGTGTCCTGAAAGATGCATATTCGAGACTAAAATTTACACGCATCCGGTGTATAAATCAAGTCAATATATGTATATCATATCATGTATTTGAATTTAGAATTCAATTTACTTAACCATGATTAATTAACATCTTTTGCCGTTGATTAAAGGTATATTTCTTTATTTGCATGTGCTTGGAGTATCAATTTACAACTCACGCCTGAACATTTTTTGCTGCTTCATCAGATTACTTATTGTAAAAGTTATGTTTGTTACGTTCCATAATGTTAAAACGTTGCACATATATTTGCATCGAAGCCACAACGAGAGGAATTTGTGTTCATGCGTGGTCAGACCTATTCAACAAGCAATTTCCTATAAGGCTTTCTGAATTGGTAGAGATACACCACATAGAAATTTTAACTCAATAAGCAATTAGAGAAAAAATTTAAAAACTTTTATTGCTAATCAAATTAGAAAATCCAATTACACAAAGCTAGCAAATCTCTCAAAGTATCAAGCACCATTTGTCTAGCTTTCTTAGTGCAAGGAGCAAAAAAAGAAAAAAAGCTTAGACGTACGAAAATCTAACTAATTGTGTACAAACACATTTAGGATTGGGAAATCAAAGACTAATTAAAACAAACTCCAACTTTGCTATATATTCTTAAGCATCCACAGTTTGCAGCTTGGGTGTGTTCTCATCAACTTTGGCTTCACATTTAGTACCATGAGGACATGTTGCCACGTGTACTTTGTCTTTGCAAATCATTAAACCCAACCTCACTATGTCAATAATTTGTTCTTGTGTTAGTTCTGGAAACTTCTTATTATCATTTGTGTTCTCATCCCTTACAATGACTTCAGGCTTTTGTATCTCTGGAAGTTTCTGTTCCTTTAGAATGGCCTTCTCCTTTTTGCTGTATATTACATAGAGCACAATTTGGAGTACTCCAAAGATGAATCCCAATATATTTGGAGCCTATAGTAAATAAATTAAAACATAGCACGTTAGAACATTTATAATTAAGGTCCATACATGGAAGAAGTTACATGCAAATAATGTAAGTAAATAACTTACAGCAATGTTAATGTCTTTTAGTAGGAGACCATAGAAGAACCACATAACAGCACTTAATGTGAGGAATACTGATAGGAGTAATGGCATGTACTCCACACTCTTTGTTTTGATGACTTTTCTCTGCATGATATATATGAGTAAAATTAACACCCAATCATGCATGGAATTTTAAATTATGAGCACATTAAAAGTTGCTTACCACAATGCCTAAGGGTGCAACAAACACACTTAAGGCGAAAATAAGGCAAATCCATCCAACTACTTGTCCACGAACAACACCTTTGAATAGAAATTGAGTAACCAAGACTATTGCACCAAATCCACCCACCACTGTTAAAAGTAACATCTTTCCAGTTTGAACCTGCATTAATGTAATTATAAATATAATTATATGTTACGTTCTTCATTTAGTCGATTGATCGACTAATGAGAAAAATAGGGGATTATGTTTAAATTCTTACCCTAGCTTTCTTCGGTGCGTAGAAAAGGTAGAGACCAACGTAGATAGTCTCAATGAATATACCAAAGGAGTTTATTGTTATGAGTAGGGTGACATTGGTCTTCAAAAATGCATAGTATATCCAAAGCATAGAGCTAAAGAGAGCAATCACATATGGAATTGATTGATACCCTTCAGCTGTTTTCTTCTTGTAAATAGTGTGAAATGTTGGCCTGACAAATGTGTGTATACTGTTAGATTATAATCAAAAAAATAAAAAGAAAATGGAATAGTAAACTACTAATCATTTTAAATAAAGAGAAAAAAAAAATGGGACTTACAGTGGAGAAAGGAATACAATGAACGAAACGATGTTACCTGCAAAATTCAAAAGGAAAGAGAGAAACGATTTAGGAGAAAGACACATGTAAATAACTATACTTCGTTCGATTGTGAGTTATAGTATTTCTTTTAAAGTAGTTTGCGATTATAGAAATTTTATTTCAGAAAATTTAAAGTTTTCTATATAAGAAAATTTCGACCGTGCCACGTAAATTGAAACAGAAGGAGTACAACAAAAAAAATGAAGAAAGAATATTTACCAAGGACACCAAAAGCCAAGGCCCAATGATCTGCAGAAAAAGCCATTTCTTTTGTGGTTTTTCTAATCAAAGAAGTTTCAAATTTCTAGCAGTGCTAAGTGATTGCAATGACTAGCAAGTTCTACTTGACAGTGAAATGAGAAGAACTTGGTTGAAGTATTTATATAGGGCAAGGGATGGGAAAGTAGATGTGTTTTTTATTTTAAAAATTGTACAAACATACTAATTAAAAAAAAAAATTATGCAAAAAAGCACTTTGATGTTCAGGGTCCCAGGGCTCTCTTTTATTATGTCATTACCCAATCTTGAGGTGTACTAAGGTTTAAAATTATCAATCTGTCAATCTTTATTTTCATTTTTTTTGTGAGGGGGTTTGATTTTATTGAATTTCTGAAAAAAATGAAACTCCTAATCAGCTACAAAAATCAATCAAGAAATGATGGAGGGACCAATGGTCACCCACCAATTGGCCAGGGTGGATGTACCAATTATAGGTACAGGTTCAATTGAACCCACAATTTTCGACATGAGACATAAATTTATGAGTAGAAATTTGATTAAAATTGAGATAAATAGTAGACATGAAATCATAATTTTAAAAATATAATTGGTTCAACCTAAGAATCTAAAAAGGCTACGTTGATAGAGTTTAAATTTTGAATCTGCCTTTGCAATTTGGCATCAATAATAGAGTTTGCATGCACTTGTGGCTATTAAGGAGATTAATTTGGCTGCAATTTTGGCTAATTAAAAGCAAGATATGCTTAGCTTTGCAATTGCTTTACTTGATAGACTTATCTTGTTCTGGTGGGTTGTCATTTATCCTTAATTATAGTGTTTTAATGAAATGAAATTTTTTTAAAATGAAATTAATCCAATTTCTTTGGTTCTTAAAAATTTGTAAATTACATGCTAGTTAGTGACATGTTTATTGTATTATGCTTTCTATGCGTTAATTAGGCTTCAATTCATTTGATGCCAGCTCAACCCACAACCACCAAATAAAATTGTACAAAAATGAATTTCAAATTAAAGCCACTTCTTCTTACGGTGCGTTTGGCATGAAAGAAAGAATTAATTTTGCCTTGAAAAATAAGTGAAATTCTTACTTATTCGTCTATATTTGGTAAACAGTTAGAAAATATTATTACAAAAGCATATATAAAATTCATTCAAACAATATGAGATTGGTGTGTTGGAGCTAGGGCGGGAGAAGACAATCAGGATGGAATGTCACTTATGAAAACTTGTTTTCGCTACTTTTAATACAGAAATTATTTTCCTTATTTTCTAGAAAGTACTTATTTTCCTAAAGACGAGAAAATGGTTTTCCTTCGTACCAAACATGACCTTAATTCCTCTTGCTTTATCAAAATATCAGGCATCTTTTATTTCATTTGGCTCGATAAGTTTTAGTTCTTGGGTGCTCTATGTTGTTTAGACAGAATTTTTTCCATACAACAACCCCACCCCCACCCCACCCACCCCCAATCCTCTTTTTTGAGATACATTTTCTTCAACCTAAAAAAAAAAAAAAAATTTGGTAGAAAAAAATAATTAAAACTTTTAAGTTTTGTGGATACTGTTCACCCAAACTCAACAGCCACCACACATATCTCATGCAAGAATTAATATAAGGCTATAATGAATAATCTTTTCTCAATGATTGATTGCAAAGTGTGATTATTACTCCTTCAGTTTTAACGTGTGTTTTAAAGTGTTTCTCTAATTTTGATTTGACATAAAATTTAAGAAAGTAAAGAAATGTTTTTAATCTCGTGATCTTAAACTAAGAAAATGTAGAATTTACTAAAATATCATTTAATCTTGTGATCTTTAACATGTTATTTGAAAAATTAGAATTAAGGAGTTATCAAAAAGAGAAAAAAGACGTTTGTTTTACACGTGCTAAAACGGAAAGTAAGACGACAAGCAAATTGTAACAAAATAGAGAGAGTACCATCTTTCTTTCTTTTTTCAAATAGACCAACTTATGTAAGACAAATAAATTGAAACGAAGCTTCTTTCTCTTGATTTATAATTTTTTTATTATTATTGGTACAACGTGTTGAATGTAATATCTCTGTCAGGGAATAGAGCACTTTGCTTTGATGATCTAATTGATTTTTATTAACATAAAGGTTGTGTTGTCACTTTGAACCTCCTTGCTTTAATCTTATTCTTAATAGTATAGTAATATTATTATGTGTACACATTGCTTGCCTTACGATTTGAAACTTTATGTGTAAGAAAGAAAGATTAAACAATTGAGAGATTGACATTAAAAGATCCATGTATTTCAAATTGTCAAAATTGCGTGGAAAACTAAAACTTTTATTCTTAGGTAATAATACATTGTCCTTCTTCCCTCTCCACATATACACTTACAAAAAGGATGTATACTTTTAATTTCACTACTTAAGCATGTTTAACTTTTACCCTAAAATAACATGTTTTTCAAAATCGTGGTAAATTTCTAATTTTCGATTTATTATATTGAGATATAGATAACTATTGTTGTTTTTGTCGAAAATTTTCTAGTCTTTGATCGATAATATTCTAGATGGTTATATGTCAGAATTCTCGAGTTTTGTGTTCGATTTTTTATGAATTACGTGTTAAGTGTACGTGCTTTGCACGTGTATATCACGTTAACTATAATCTTTGAATATAAAAAAGAACAAATTTATGTGGTTTTGGCATATTTTCTTAAAACTACAATAACAAGTGTTCATTAATTTATGAGATGGTTATTTCTCTTCTTATAATATGATGAGTTTTGGATAGTATTCAATTGTAAATCTAGTTTTTAACTTTGAATAGAAAAGTCTTGTAAAAAGAATATTACTGTATTTGGTTTGAATTTTTAATTTGAGAAAATAGTTCTTCTTCTTACTATAAATTTTAGAACTCCTCAAATATTAATTCTCCTAATATTTATTACCATATATTTTTTCTTACCAAATAATTTAGAACTCTTCAATTTTTAAAATATATTACTCTCTTACCAAAATATTTTAGGACTCCTTAATTTTAAATATTATAAATATAAATAATAATTAAATAAGTGAAAAGACAATTTTGCCTATTGCAGAGTCTTTTAATGAAGGGCAAAAAGTTCAAATCACTTTTGTAAGGGTCTTCATACTTTTGATATATTATTATAGAGATAGAGATGGATTATAGCTATATTGCATGTCCCACGAATTATATTATTGATACGGTTAAAATTAAGATGATGACCAAATAATGTAAATTAAGTCAGATAATGATTAACGTTTTTTTGTTATAAGGAAGTTAGGTAAGGATTAATAATAATGTAGACATTAGTAAACAAAGGTAATGATTAATAATACTAATGTAGACATGTTTTTGTTTAGCCGAAAGATATAATATAGACATTTGTAACCAAAGTATTGTATATATCTTATTGAATGTTCAGTAGATATGTATTTGGAGTGGTACAAATTTTTTACTTTTTAAAACAAAATAAAACTTTGCCAAATAATATGATGGTTAGTTTGTCATTTTTAGTAGTATGTTACATCGACGTATTCATTGCATTGTTATTCCTTCATTCTAATCAGCATACATAAAATTTAATGGTTACTTATCATACTTTCCTTTTTAGTTTATTTTAAAAAGAATATTATATTTCTATAATTAAAAATAACCTAATTGTAAAATAACATTATTGGTTTTGTATCCACACAATTAACTAAGATTAGACCCACAAATTTTTAAAAAAAAATTTCCTAAATTTTTGTGTTCAATCAAACGATGTTATATAAACCGAAACTAAGGAGTATTTAGAATAACTTTCTCATGTATTATCTATGAGGAAAAAAAAACTTTATAGTAATAAATTTTGGGATAATTTTATGTGGACATTAGATCAATTCAAGCCCCAACCAATCAATCTGTAAAAGTAAAAGTTTCAATTTGTGCACCACTCTGTTTTAAGAAAATAAAATCCCATTCAGCAGGTGGCATTTAGTCAGAGGCATAACGAATCGAATCTTAGTAATTCCCTGACCAATATTATAGTTTTAAAAAATATGTATAATGGGCAGGAATCTAGAATCCAATATTCCCCAGTTTCATCTTCTTCTTTTTTTAATTATTTTTTAATTTGGTTTGACAAAAATACTTTTTTTCCTAATCTTTGATTCTGACATTTCAATTGATGATACATTTAAGACCATAAAATTAATATCATATAATTTAAAAATCTTCTCCATCTGATCTTAGTTAAGACAAACAAATTTAAACGGAAGGAGTATTAGTTATTCGATTCCCATCCCTTCCCAATTTTATGTGATATACTTACAATTGATATAGAAATTAATTCAATCTAAATTTATTGTTTGTTTTGTGACTTAAGATATCATAACTATATTATTCTTATACGTAAATACTTTTTTCAAGTTCATGAATAAATCCATGTTTTACAATTATGAAATCAGTCATTAGTTAGACACACATAGATATCTTCTTGTAAGCTTCAAATCTTGCGTAATAAGTAATACTATTGTTTCTTTTTTACCTGTTCTTGGATTGTTCGTAGTTTTGTTTTATTCCAACTATAAATGTAAAAGACGTTGAGCGCCGAAAAAATAAAGTTACTTTTCTTTT
Organism: Capsicum annuum; assembly: GCF_002878395.1. Taxonomy (NCBI): domain Eukaryota; kingdom Viridiplantae; phylum Streptophyta; class Magnoliopsida; order Solanales; family Solanaceae; genus Capsicum; species Capsicum annuum. Next base: position 236,810,305 of record NC_061113.1, read on the forward strand.
GGTACAATAAGAATTAAAGTCACAACCCTCCATTCATTTTAACGCATCTTCCATTTAGCTCAAAATTCAAATATTAGATTAGGGTTAAATTTCAGCAGGCAAAAAAAAAAATATTAGGTAATTTTTTGTCATTTGTTTTGTTGTGATGGAGCTATAATTTTTACTAATGAAGTTCAAAGAATAAAAATTCAACTTTAACGATAGATACATTAAAAATAATGTTAACAATGCATAAACGATGCAATATTCTGTCGAAGAGGATTCAGATGAACCTCGTGGATCCTTTCTAGTCTATCCTATGTTCTAGCTTTGGTAGACAGAGTTACCTGAGTCCTGATGCCTATTGCTAGTGGAAGGAACAGGTGTCGTGTGAAATTAATTAATCAAGATACACACAAATTGACCAAAACGATCACCACAATTATCAATATAAAAAAGTAAAAAAAAGAGAAAATTCGACGACTCAAAAACCACGATGATCGAAAGGAAATTTTTTTTTTTTTTAAGAAGATTTGAGTTAAAGACATGGAATTAAAAGAGAAAATCTTTTTAATAAATCCAATGCATCACGAATCCAAATTATTCTCTTCATCTCAATTCAGTAATAACAATTTAACTTTAAAATACCTTAAATGAGTTGAATTAAAACAACACATATATTTATGACTTGTTTTAAATGATAAATTTAAAAAATCTTCCAAATACCAAATATTTGACTCTTCAAGACTTCAAACTAGCCGTACTAGGTAGTACCTCCTCCCTACTAGCTAAAGACTGGTAAAACGTTGCATCCCTTCTGTACTCCAATAGCCTTTTTGCTCACAACAAAAGTTACTATAAAATAGTTTTACCCAGCACTTATAATTAAAGAATTAATTAAGGAGAATCTACGTACCTTCAAAATGCTCAAGGATTGGAATAATTCATCCCACAAAAACATATGAATACCACTCTTTCTTTCATTCTTTTTATAGAATTACTACTTTTTTTTTTTTTTAATTTTATGTGAAATCAAATAGTATCAGATTGTGCATTAACCTGGAGAGAAAACTAGACCGCTAACATTAAATTAAGTTACTTTCGTAGCATAGTTGTTCATTACTTTTCAATATTATTAGTATAAAACAAAAATAAAAGGTCACATCTTTCACTTTTTTCAGTTAGACCAGTAGTTTACAACCCTGGATGGCACTTTGTGTGAATTTAGTGCCCCCGCTGCAGTCTAGCATATTGTCCCTATATTATTTTATTGTCATAGAGTTAAATTGGTGAATAAGTTTCATTTAAGTACTCAATTATTAGTATATGATAAAGTTTTTTTTTATCAAATATGATTGCGGTTAGACTCCTCTATTCATCTATCAATCTCGTTTATGAATATTATGATGATTTTTTAGCTTGGATTTTGAAAAACCTTCAATGCATGTTCTCAAATGTCGATTACGTATATAAGTTAACTATTTTAAATATATATATATATCACATTCTTTAATTGTACGATTAGCAAAATAAATCATAAAAGTTTAGGCATGTTGTAATTATACTTGAAAAAAAGGTGTTATATTTTATTTTGTTAATTTATTTACGTAATGAACATTTGAAAACATACACGTAAATTTTTCAAAATCATATATATCTAATAGGAACATTTTTATCATATCCTCAAGTGCTCAGTAAAAATAAGTCATAATTTTGAGTTTCGAGATAAAATTTATCATCAAGTTTCAAGAGTTGTCGACGTAATCTACCTTCTGAAGTTCTAATTACATAATAAGATGTTTCTCCTAAATCCGTTTATAATTTAAAGGGAAAAGGGTCAAATTTACCCTTGTACTTTGAAAAATTAGCTAAATATACCCTTCATCATACTTTGTAGTCAAATTTACCCTCAGTATCATACTTTAGGGTGAAATTTACACCTCTACTTTAGAAATTGGCTAAATATACCCTTCATCATCTTTGGAGTCAAATTCACCCTTGATGTCATACTTTGAAGTCAAATTTACCCTCGTTGTTAAGAAACTTTTCATATGTACACTTTTTAAATAGAAAAGCTCAAATGAACGTTAAATATCCCATTTTTTAAAAATAAAATACACCTTAATCTAATCCGTCTAATCTGACTCGAGCCACAAAAAAGACATAAATAATAAATATACCCCCTTCAGTTCTATTGGCCAATTTTTTAATGAGATTAAGCCACTAGATATTTATTAGGCATAGCTCATGAAAAATTGATTTGCATCAGTGCAAACACAAAGAAATATATTCTTTTCTCAGTTCGTGGATCTGCATTAGTGCAGAGCTCATGAAAAATGGCACTTGACTAATGCAATAGATTAGGCCCATTGGATATTTCTCTGGATGATTGAGTTAAGAGGTTTCCTTATGTGCCAATCCGACATCTCTTCATTCATATATATTTATATGCAATTTAGATTTATACGAATTTTTCATCATGTCATTTACTCAAAAAATTTATTCACTGGTTCTAGAATTTTGATGCACATAGAATTGCATACCAAAATTTAAAAATCGAACAAGAGCAAAGTTTGTAATAGACGTTTTCTCTAGTTTCATGCTTCTCCGTTATCCCATTTTGTTTTACGTTCTGTTCATTTGTAAACTACCTACCAGTGTTACACGTTAAAAGAGAAGTATTTTTGTTCGTTGAAAAAATTCGACCAACAGAACTAAGGGAGAGGTATATTTGTTCGTATATTTTTTATGGGTCAGAGATCGGCCGAGTTAGATTAAGATGTGATTTATTTTAAAAAATTGAAGAATTTAACGTTGATTTGGGTTTTTCTGTTAAAGGAAGGTTAAAAGTGAAAAATTTCTTAACCATGAGGGTAAATATGGCCCCAAAGTATGAAATCGAGGGTAAATTTGGCCTCAAAGTATGACGAAGGGTATATTTAACCAATTTTTCAAAGTAGAGTAAATTTGGCCCCAAAGTATGACAGCGAAGGTAAATAAGTATGACGAAGAGTATATGTAGCTAATTTTTTAAAGTAGAGGGACAAATTTGACCCTTTTCCCTAATTAAAATGAAGAATCTCAATAGTTCAATTGGTTGGCTACAAAAACTTCACCTTGTTAATGAAGATTCAATTTTCCACTTTATAGTGTTCACCACATTTCTCTTTTCCACTAACCCCAATGTTTTTTTTAATACAATTTGATACAGATACAGATGTTCTATGAAAATAACAATATAACTAAAATAAATCACAACGTGAAATCACCGGCCTGTGTCATATGATTTCCACTGTCTTAACTCTTAACACTGAATTAGCAACATGATAAGTAATATCTTCTGCTGTGACACAACTACTTAATTATTATAATTAATGGTCAGTGATCCCCATAATACAAGTTGGTTTACTTTTTCGTCATCATAGCAATATATATTGGAATCTCATGAGTATAGGTCTGGGGTAGAACTAGAATCTATCTATAATATTGAATCTTTGCTTTGACTAGCTAGCTACTTGTTGTACGAACCCAAAAATAGACAAAAATCTTTGCACTGCTGGTGCTTCTCCATTATGTTTGGTCTTTTCTAATTCTAGTAATATTGCTACTATAGTGTTAGCACGATTAATCGTACTAACATACACAAGGAAAATTTTGTATCTTAAGGGTTGCAACGGTTGAGAAAGAGTTATCCCACAATGTATATGAGATAATTTATCTCATTTCTATGGTATAAATGGTGGAATAAACAATACCTCCAATTAGGGGTGGGCGTTCGGTGAAGAATTAAGGATAACGCTCATTGTGGTTTAGTTTGTATAGGATTGTTATTCTCGGTACATGACATAGTCTAGTACTCTCGGTGAAGAAGGATAACACTCATTGTGGCTTAGTTTGCATAGGATTGTTATTCTCGGTACATGACTTAGTCTAGGACTATCTGTACATTGATTAGTCCAGGACTCTTACGTGATCTGTATGTATATATGGCAGTGTATTTTCAATAATAAAACAATCATAAATTCTATCATGGTATCAGTGTCCTAAGAGGTTAAAACAACCCAAAAACAAAACCTACGGCTAGAGAGATAGGCTTTACACCAGCTTCAATGGTGGACGACACCACATCCTCAACTCCCTCTTTATCGGGAACAATTGTTGGAACACAGAGTTCCACGGTCACCACCCTACCATCTCCTAGTCTTGCTCATCAGTTACCACTTAAACTTACATCATCAAATTTTTTGCTACGGAAGACGCAATTCCTTCCAATGGTTCGAGGTTATGGACTTGGCCATCATATTGATGGCAGTCAGGTAATTCTGAATAAGTTTCTGTCCGATCAACAACCTAACCCAAACTATCATGTTTGGTTGAGAGAAGATCAACTTGTGCTAAGTTGGATCGTGGCTTCCGTATTTGAAGGAATATTACCCCAACTAGTTGGTGCTAAGACTTCTCAAACAGCCTGGAACAAACTGGTCATTGTCTATGCTTCAGGTTCGAAGCCTCAAATTTGTTAGTTGAAGACACAACTACACACATTTCAAAGAGAAACTACCAGTATTGAGTTTTATGTGCAAAAGGTGAAAGAAATTGTGGACAAGTTGGCTGCTTTGCAACATTCTTTGGCTAATGATGATTTAGTCGAATTCGTCCTTGCTGGATTAGGACCAGCCTATCGTCCCTTTACAAGATCTCTAGAAGCGCGTCAACAGGATATCTCATTTGACGCTTTATATGAATTATTGTTGAATGAAGAATGACAACTAAAGAGAGATGGGACTCTTAATGTCATAGCACCCACAACACACTACACTCACAGTTATTTTGCCCCCAATCGTGGTCGTGGTCAAGGCAGAGGTAATAAGGGTCGTGGACGTTCTCAAAATCATGGTTATTCTCAGAGTACTCAACAACGTGGTTTCCAGAGCACTGCGTAATCCTCCAATATCCCTTCTTCAATCTCAGATATGTTAATAATTATTTGTTATAATTGTGAAGAAAAAGGCCATATTGCATGAGTTTGCCCATCATCCAAGACATCTAATGGCACTCGGGTTTCTGGAAGAAACTGTCATGTATACTATTAACAGATTACCCACACCATGATTGAAAAATCAATCACCATTTTCTGCACTTTTTCAAAAGGGTTCAGATTATTCTTTCTTTCGTGTTTTTGGTTGCTTGTGTTTCCCTTGGCTTCATCCCTACACCAAGGAAAAATTATCACCTCGATCTAAACCATGTGTGTTATTGGGATACTGTCACACCCTTTTTTCGCCCGAGGGATCGAAGTTTGATAAAAGACTAAGTGTGTATAAAGAGATTCAAGTCAACAGAAGAGCAGCAAGCTGAACAATAAGGTACTAGTGAATCGAAATAGGCCACTCACGGCTTCACTAGACTTTAGATTTAGTTTTGAGAAAAAAAAAGAGATGAACATAAGAACAATAATGCTAGTGAATCGAAAGAGCCTCACACGGCTTCACTAGACTTCAAAGACCAACAACAATACAATGTTAACAAAAGAGATGGATAGATAGTTTGGAATACAATATTCAAGAATCTAAGAATCCTAACCACATGTAAGGACCCTAAGATTAATGAATGTTAACACCAAACTCTTACGTTGACAAAAGTGGGACTTTACCTCCCTAATCACCAACATATCAAGCCAACGATGTAATAGAAGTGATATCCACACTTGGGCAACCCTAGTTACAGATTGGTGTCTTTTCCAAGCCCTACAACTAAAGGGTATTACACTCCTCACACTAGAGAGAGAGTTTGTCTTCCATCAATAAATAACTAATGAGAAAAAGACCTAAAATGTTCTATTTATGTTCCATTACAAGACAAGGAAAAATGACAACAATGCCCTTAAAGGGTGGGGTAGCCATGGAGTGCATTTGGACCCAATGAAGTGACCAAAATACCCTTAATGAAGATGACCAAATCATGACCCATTAAGTGTTGTCCAAAATCGTGAGTCCATAAGTCTTCGATGCTCCAAGCAATCTTCCACACACGGCCTTGCTTGTGCTCAAAACTGGTTTTCCTTGCATATTCTTGTGCCCTCAGAGTGGCCAAGTCTTGAGCCTTGAAATGATGACCTTCAATCATGTCTTCAAAAATTAAGGTGGCCATTTGACTTGTATCATCCTTCCCTTCTTGAAAGGATTCGACCTCGAATCCAAACCTTGTAAGAATAAAGAGAAGACAAACAAGCACCACATCCTCATGACATGAGGGTTAGAGTTAGTACAATAAACAACATCAACATGCCAAGGACGTACACACTTGAGATATAACCACACGTCCTTTGTTATAATCACGAGGGACTTAGAAAAAAAATTACAAAGGAGTTGGCGAAAGGAATCACCATCAAGGGGTGGTGTCTTAATTGAAAGTAAAGTCCACCTAACACATATAATAATATCACTCAAACAAGTGAACCGACCAACAACTATCCAACCTTCACACCCTAAGAAATTACCGGGATCAAATGGGAGACGTAACCAAGGGCTTAGGTCTCGGCCACTCTCACTTTCCCCTAGGGTGTCATCCTCGAAATTAAGCAAGCCCTCTTTATCACTATTGAAAATATCATGAACTAAAAGAGGGTTGAGAAAGGTGTTCCATAAGTCAACTTCAAATAAAGGGTTCCCATGCATGCACTTACTACTAATTTCAAAATTTCCACTAGGAATATGCCCAACATAAGAAACACATAAAGACACAGTAGATGGCATTTCTAAGCACATATCACCTTCTCTTTCACAAAAATTGTCCTCACATACGTACAAACCATCACGGGAAGCCAAATGACCACAATCAAAGTCATCTTCACAAAGACAATCACAACTCGGGTTTTCTAAATATTCAAGCAAATCAAGATCATCTACGCCCGGTTGATCATTTTGCTCACCCTCACTAGTTGTTGGAAATTCACCTACCAACGTAGACTCACCTTGTTTTTCACAAGGTTCAACTAGTGTGTGAATACTCTCGTCACTTGGTAATGGAACCTTAGTCAAGTTGTAAGTGCTAGCACCAGATGGACATAAATTATTCTCACGAGAAGAATCAATTTCGTCATCTAAAGGATCAACCAATGCTTGTTTACCTACAATAAGAGTTTGGTCCTCATGTGACCTAACAATATTAAGAGTATCACAAAATGAAGACTCATGCACTCCTATACTAGGTAAAACTGCAACTATGTTCATATGAGTGTAGGGGATAACATTTTTACCTCGTAGCTCACATGAGCTACGGTCTTCATCTTGACGTGTGTCCGGGTAGCCCAGTTGCTCCCTTGGAACTCACATATGATCCAACCTTTCATTTATCACTTCCCATTGACGGGTAATGGCTTCAACATTGACCTCGACTGAGCAAATGCACATGTGTCGCTTCTTTCAAGCTTGTCAAATATATATGCCCATTTGTATTGTACTTTCCTTACAACAGGTGATATTTTTTTTCTTTTTTTTGAGCTAACTTCCTTTTGCTTCTTCTGACAATAGAAACTATATATCCTCTGGTTGATCTCATTAAAAATGCTTGAGTTGAACCTTCTCCTTGAAGATCAAGTCATTTTTTATTCACAAAGTGATTGCCTCAAAATATTCAAGTGAGGATGTAACTAGGTCTCCAAACATCTCAAAAATTTACGTATTCTTCCGACATTTTTTTTGTAGGTTTTTAATCAAATTTTTCAGCATTAGATTGGGTTTTAAGATCTGGCTGAAAATTCAACATACTTATCATATTACCAGAATTACCATAGAAAGAGCTCTTTGAAGAAAAAAAATATATTGAGAAATAAAAATAAAAGGGACACACATTTTGTTGACAGAAAGATAGAAGGATTTGAACAAAAACGATAAGAAAATCAGACAAGATAGGTCCTAAATTACAACCTTGAAATAATTCTAGTAACAGAAAAGAAAAGAAAATAAACTACTAGACCTTTTCCTAGTAGGGAGAGGGGTGACTTCTCAATTGCTCAGCTTGACAACTTAGCCACTGATTTGCATATCAACATGACTAGAGCTTCCACCACGATCAGACACATTCCCTTCAACAAACAAGTTCTGGGTCCCCATACTTGACTCATTGTTTCCCACATATCATGCAGTACCACGTGCTGGAGAAGAACTCTGTGGGACGGTTGAGGTGCCAACGTTTTGCACCACAATCAATTTTTCTTGAATCATTTTCTCTATTTATCTTTTCAAAATACGATAATCTTCAGCACTGTGACCTTGGATATTAGAATGATAAGCATATAGTACATTTGGATCATAATCTTTAGAATGTAGATTGGGAATATACCCAGGGATGGGAGTAATCATGCCCTATTGCCTTAATGTTTGGAAAAAACTGGTATAGGACACTCCAATTGGCGTGAAATTATCCTTTGCCTTCATCCTCATTGCAAACTCTGGTCTCGGATGAAACTTGGATTTAGAGGATCCTTGGTAAATTTGTGAGTTTTGAGGACGACGCCGAGAGTCCGGGGAACGCCATTGTGGATAGAAAGATGAATTAGCATACGACTATGCATTATTCAAACGATATTGAGGAAGTGGAATGGAATTTCTTGGATTTTGGAGAAAGGAACATTGTTGCATGTGATTGTGTGGATCTAATATGTAAGCTCGATATTGAGGCTGACAGTATTGGTGGGCTGGACCTCTCAAACTCTGCTTTGGCCCCGGCATAATAATAAATATGTTTTTCTTTTTTTCTATTGGTCGATTGCAGTATCGTCCCAAATGTTTCACAGAATCCTCATGTCCATCATGCTTCTTAAATTTTGATATCTCAAAGCTTTGAAGAAGGTTCACACTCAAAGACATGCCCAGTCTTTAATAGTTGGGAATGGAGGAGGAGGATGCCCACTGGCCCAAGTTCGATACATTTTCATCATTTGTTGCCTTAGTCTCAAATTCTCTTTCTTTAAACTCCATTTTCATGACTCTTTGTTTGATCCATAAGGTCACTTTCTATATCCTTATTGGACACAGTTAAACCTTCTTTAGATTTGTTGTGATGGGAAGGACCAGTTAAAATTCCACAAACCAACCACCTTAAACTAACTATGTAAAATATAACAAAGGCGTCAGAATGCAATATTTTTTCAAAAACTCTTTTTCATTTATCTTCTTTTTGAAAAGATCACCGAACCCTATGAGGGTTGCCTACGTATCTCACTAAGATGAGAATCAGGTGTGCGTTGTTCTCGAAGCTGGAGATATGAAGAAACACATTTTCTTGTAATTTGAGAAGTGAGAAAGATTTTTTATTATTATTATTATTATTATTTTGGAATTTAAATATAATGATAAAAACATATTTTTTATTTTCAAAAATAAATTAATTTATTTTATATACAGATCGAAAACTCTCTTTTTTATTTGTTTAGAAGGAAACACAAATATATTTTTTCTTTAAAATCACTGAATCCATGAAAGACTGCCTACGTATCTCAATAAAAATGAGAATCAAGTGTGCGTAGTTCTTGAAAATTATGTCGTACAAAACTCAGCCTCAAAATCTCTAAAGGTTCAGGGCTGTTAAAATTTATTTATATTTTTTATTTTTAAAAAACTTAGTCTCATGATCCCTAAAGATTTAGGGCTGTTAAGATATATAAAAATTGGACTTAAGGACTAGAAAAATAATTATGAAAGTAATCATATTTTCAAAAAATTCCTCAATAAATCTATGAATAATTTTTCATAAGATAGGGTTGTATCTTGAGAAGGACTTCCTACGTATCCCACTAAGATGTGAGAATCAGACCCTCGTAGTTCATGAAGATCGTAAAACTATGTTACTAAAATTTTCCTTTCTTTTAAAAATAAAATTTTTCTTTGAAAAATGATTCACTAAATTTGAGGATAACATAATCTCTTGTATTTCAAAGTTGGCTAAATGCCGGTCAACAAACAAATAGCCTTCCAAACATATGTCAAAGAGCACGTAGGATGCATATGTTGGTCTTTATAAAGTAGGTTACCTGTCCTAGACAAACCCGGCCCCTGTGCCGAGTCTCGCTAAGTCAAATGCATATGATACAAATAAAGCGGCACCTAATAGGGATAACCAAATTCTGAGTTTTCAGTTCTTCTAAGTTTAAGCCTAATAGGGATAGGTGTCTAGAGTGGCTTACCCGAGTGGACACTCGAGCCAGGGAGAGACAACTTGGTCGGTAGCAGGGTGACACTGCCTTCGTTGCTGATCCGAACCCCGCCTAACATGTGTGACTATAATTCTTCACCAAGTGCCTTGACACTCTGGCTATCTCAAAAAGAAAGTAGGATGCATGCGTTGCATTTCTTCTATCCTATTTTAGAGACTCAGAGGGGATGCGCAACAGAAGATAGTATATAATACAGTTCAATCAATATCAAAGCGGTAAATAAGTGACAAGTAGCACATAAGGCCAACAAACATAATATCAACAATAATTAAAGCAAGTATAAGTCAATATATGAAGCTTTAATTCTTATTATTCCCCAGCAGAGTTGACAGAGATGTCACACCCCTTTTTCGCACGAGAGATCGAAGTCGAAGGGTTTTTCCAATCAAAGTGACGATACTGAATAGGGATTAGTATATTTGTAGAGTCGCCACTTGAAATTGAGTTACGGTATTTCAAGTCACCTTTTTGAATCCCTAATCAAAAGGAAATGACTCTTTTATTTTGGTCTGCAAAAATAGAAAAACGGGTAAGGAATTCTGGTGACCGAAGGAAAGGTGTGAGGCACCCCTTGAGTTCCGTGGTTCTAGCACGGTCGCTTTTATTGACTTATCCTGATTTAAACTATTTCGATAAATTATGTTAAGGCCTAAAATCATTCATTTTATTATATCGAAAATATCTGTGTACATCTCTTATATTAAATAACGGTGAAACTTATTTTTTAGAAAAATATTTGTCAAAGTGCATTATTGCATCCTTGAATTTTAAAAATGCCTCAGAAAGATGCGTACGCCACATTCTTAATTGCGATGAATATTTTTAAAATGTGTCTAAAATTTATATAACATTAAAAGCATTTGTTTGTCTCTTGTAAACTCGTAATAATTTTGATCCTTAATTTTGCTTACCCGAAACGTTAATGATCCTAGAACTTATTTTCCATTAATCCAAACTTCATCAACACATAAATATTAATCAATAAATAAATGGATTATAAACCTACACCAAATCCCAATGAATTTTTTTTTAAAAAATAAAACGCAATTACTATTAAGTGCCTACTCCTACTGCTCAAATATAAACTCATGCAAAACATTAATTATACTTTCAACGCTAATCACATAAATTCCTAAATCTTCTATCTTTATGTTTTAACTATTAAATTAACAATGACTTTAGCATAAATAAAAACTAACAAGTCAAGTCCTTCAAGAGAGTACAAATAAATAATTTAATCCAATAACAATATTACATATACGTATATAACAAACTGAAAATTAATGACAAACTTATCAAGGTAACATAAATGACATATCCGCAACTGCTAGTAGAGACAAAAAATAAAAATAAAATAAAATTAAGGCATAGAAAATTTCAACATTCATGTATCAAATAAAATTATTACGAAACTCATAGTAAAGAAAAGTTAAAAATGAATTTGTAAGCATTCAAGAAATAGTTCTTTGCCATGTCAATTTTACTCTTTCCTTCTTATTCCCTTTTTATTCCAGTTTTTCTCCAATTCTTTTTATTTTCTCTCTTTAAGTGTTTCAATTTTCCACTTTATAAGTTACGTGTATCATCCAAGTTGATAAGAACTTAAGCAGATTACACATAATAAAGATCACGTTGAGTATCCGAATAACTAAATATATCATTCATAATAACAAACTCACACATAACAACAATTTTGCAAAACTAAATAGTTTATGAAGCCTTCGAACTAACTTTATTTATGTCTCAATTCACAACGAAACTAATAGAAAATAAATAAAAGAGTATGACTAAGAACTTGAGAATTAAATACAAAGACGAAGATGTCGCCACCAGAAACTTGAACGAAACTCCAAACTCTAAATCCAAACTCGTTTTCCTCTTCTTTTTTTTCACTTTGTGTTTTTTTTTTTGTACGTGTTTTCTTCCTTTTTCTCTTTATCTTTTCATTTTTGTTTTTTGTTGTTTTTCTCATTCTTTGATTTTCTGTTTTATGCAGTATCTGATGATGATAGTTTGTAGAATAGTCTGAGGGTGGGAGTCCTTAAATAGGAGGATTTTGGGGGAGTAGTTAGGATAGTTTAGGATTCAAATTTTGATCTTTTTTTTTTAGGATAATGATCTCCTTTTTTTTTCTTCTAATAAATAAATAAATAATAATAAAAAAATATTAACTAATTAATTTTTATACTTATAAAAAATATAAATAAAAATATAACTATCTTAAAATAAAATATAATTAAGAGAAAATAAAATTACTAGCTTATTTATAAAAATCTAAATTAAAAGAAAATATTTTTTAAAATTTTATTTATTTATTTTTAACTAAAACTTTTTAAAAATGAAATAAGAGTTAAAATAATATCGGATCAAATATAAATATTTAATACAGAAATATATATTAAATTTGGGATGGTAAAAAATTACGTGTCTACATTTTGCCCCTCTTTGTGTGAAATCTTGAAGAGCTTTCATACAAAGAAGTAGACAAAGAGGTGATAAACAACAACAAGATATAAACAATAGCATAACAAGAAGAACAACACTAACATAACAATAATCCAACATTACATGATTACAAGACACAACAAGAACCAACGGTTTCACTAGACAACACAACTAAGACATGAAATGTAAAGATAGATAGTGAGACATACACTATTACAAGGTTAAGAACGCAAAGATGTATTAAATCTAAGGACCCCTAAGACTTACAATAGCAGCACCACACTCTTACGTGACACAAGAGGGATTCCACCGCTCAAGCACCAACATTTCCAAGCAATACATAATTACAAGTGAATCCACACTTGTTCATGTCTTAGTTTTGGCCTAGATACCCTCTCTCTCAAGAGATGTGTTCTTTCAACAATATTCAATAACTAATGAGCTAAAACTCGAACATGTTTTTCATATAGGCTATTACAAATAATAGAAAAAATGACAAAAGTGCCCCTTAGTGTTAAATGAGCAAAATGGAGCCCATGCAGTGCAATATAGGGGCGACTTTGTAGCCCTTTTCACACTTCAACTCGTACACTCCATAGGTTTCATTCAACACACTAAAAACATCCATCTTCGTGATCGTGCCCGTATCACAAAGGAAATATGTTAAGGAGCTCCTTCGACGTGTACAGATGGAGTCTTGCAGTCCTGTTAGCAGTCCCATTTGCCCATCTTCTAAACTTTTAGCTTCTTGTGGTGTTCCATTCAATGATCTGACATTGTATCGTAGCGTAGTTGGTGGGCTACATTACTTGACCTTCACGCATCCAGATTTGGCGTATTCTATAAATAAGGTCTTTCAATTCATGCATTTTCCTATGGATATTCATTGGGTGGTAGTGAAACGTACATTGCGCTATATCAAAGGTTCATTAGCTCATGGTCTATTCTTTTTACGTCGTTCTACTACATTGCTTCATGGCTATAAAGATTCTGATTGGGGGGGGGGGGAGATATGGATGACAGAAAGTCTACCACTGGTTTTGCTATATACTTGGGTAATCATTTGATATCATGGTTATCAAGGAAGCAGAAAGCGGTATCTCGATCAAGTACTGAGGCCGAGTATAGAGCACTAGCTGTTGCAACTTCAAAAATCACTTGGGTGGAGTTTTTGCTCTGAGAAATTGGTTGTTTTACCTGTTTTACTCTTATTCGATCTGGTGTGACAATTTGAGTGCGACATACCTAACAGCCAATCCCATTTTTCTTTCTCGTACGAAACACATGGGATTGATTTTCATTTTGTTTGAGATATCGTGCTAAGAATCTTTCAGTTCGGTATGTTAGTTCTCTTGATCAAGTTGCAGATCTATTAACGAAGTCATTGTCAAAGTCCCGATTTCTTGTATTGAAATCCAAGTTGAAGGTGGTCCAGACCGCAACTCAACTTGAGGGGAAATGAAGAAGGATAATGCTCATTGTGACTTAGTTTGCATAGGATTGTTATTCTCGGTACATGACTTAGTCTAGGACTCTCTGTACATTAATTAATCGAGGACTCTTACATGATCTGTATGTATATATGGCAGTGTATTTTCAATAATAAAACAATTAGAAATTCTATCATTCGGTATTTTCAAAGTTTGGGTTCGATAATTCGGTAATCAGTATTTGAATGCAGATACCACATACCATACTTATAAATATCGATTCGGTAATCGTTAAATTAAACTTTGATTCGGTGCGGTGTTTAAAGTTGGAGATGTGCAAATGTACGTTTAACTTTCAAAGAGTATATTTGATAAAAATCCTGTTTAGTATTCTTTTTGTTGCTTTTTATAAATATATTACCAAGGTCCAAAAAATTCTTTGGGATGACTAATGCTATATTGTCTATTGGGTTGGTTTTATATATATATATATATATATATATATATATATATATTAAAAGTGTGAAGATTCTTAGAAAAGTGATTTGAAATTTTTACCCTCTATTAAAAATCTCCGTGATAGGTAAAATAGTCTTTTAACTTTTTTCTGTAATTATTATTTAATTTAGTGAATTTTTTATAAAAAAACATTGCACACAAATAGGAAAAAAGAAGAAAAAGAATAAAAAGAGGTTAATTGTAATTAGTTAATTGTAATTGTACTACCTTATTATAAGTAATAATTTAACATCCCTTTTCTGAAAGAAGTCAAATTGCCGTAGGTTCAAAAGGAAAAAATAATAATAGAATAATAGTCTAAGTAGGATTCAAAGGAAAAAAGTAATTAATAGAATTATAGTTCAAGTAGGTAACTTATTAAGTACGGAGTAGTATTTAGTATTCCTTTTAACCATATGAATTTTGGTTATATGTGTATCACAATTTTTTCTTATTCCACTATTGTTCTTGTCTTAAGGTATGCATTCATTATGGAATTTTTAAACATTAATTATTTTAATTTAATCTCCAGTAAATATTATTTAAACTTTAATTTATTACACATTGCAGAAATTTAAAAAAATTCTAAGTTGCAATAGTAAGGTACAGACATGCCAACTTTAGATGCCTTTGACAAAATTATCTTGTCAGGTTCAATTTTCAACTCTATTACTTTAGCTTTATGTTTTATTAATATTCTATAAGCCTGGATAACGGAGCAAGATTGGCTTGCTTTCTTGGTGAAATGAGAGTAAAAGATGAATTTTTTTAATTAACTCAGAGATTTGAGTTGTGTTGTATTAGCAAAAAAGGAGCGGGGGGGCTAGACCTGACCTCAATACAACACTAAGCTAGGTGAAACCATCACCCACAAAAGACTAGAAGGCATACAAAATCAACTAGTACCTTCTAGGAGATGAAACAACATGAAACTAACTTACAAAGAAATTAGCTCTGTCATATTTACATCTAATGCTTGGCAATTGCCATTTATCTAGCAAGAAAGCTCCTCTAGCTTGTCTCAAAAGATTGTTGTAAAAGTGAGTAATGAGAGTTTGGTTTGAGTTGGAGGCCATTCCTGTTAAAAAGTCTGCTACTTGCTTTTCTTCTCTATAACAGTGTCGAACTTGCATCTGGACTTTATTTTTGATGTTGTTGATAGAGTCTATCAATTGTTTGAGCTTTATATTGATTACCCCACTATTGTTGAGCATGTTAACTAAGTCCATAGAGTCGAGTTCTAGTGTAAAATTGGTATGCCCGAATTGATAGCATCATTTTACGCCAAACTCGGCCACTATGGTCTCAGCCATGTTGCTGTTACTGGAATAGATAGGAATAGAGAATGCCATGAGCAGATCTTCGTGACTATTCCTAACTAGTTCTCCAATTCCAGCTCTCCCATTTTCACGAATGTAGCTGCCATTTGAGTTGATCTTTAACGTCCCGATAGAAGGCATTTGCTATGTGACTTGTCTAATCCTCTTTATTGGCCTGAGACATTCAATTTCAAGACAAAAATCTGGTCAATTGTTGTTCCCATGGAAGCTAGTAAGAGTTCTTGTCAAAACGGCTTTGATATTCCCAATTGCTTGATAACACATCTTATTCCTATGGAAGTATCTTTGCCCTCCATATTTGTAGGAACACCATTGCTTCCAAATCTCCCAGCATATTATTGTGGGGGTGATCTTCAGAATCATTTTGTGAACTTCATTGATTGGTTTTATGCTCCACCATGCCTTGAAAATTTAGGCCATAGGTTGATTTGTATGTTGAATGCCCAAAGGATTCCTAAGGGTGCTCCACAGTTGTGTTGATGCTTCGCCTTCTCCAAAAGTGTGATGCATTGTGTCACTTTGTGCATTCCTACAAATTCTAGTAATTATGTCATTGAAAGGAAGTTTCTTTTTAAACATTCTCCAAGTTAAGAAGGATATTTTAAAAGGTAGCCTGTTATGCCAGAGATTATTTAGAAAACTATTTTTTGATCTTTTTTTCTAAATAGATGTCATGCAGAATAGTTATCAAATAGACCATTTTCGATATTATTGCAAATGGGATAATCCTTCTCAGTATTGTTACCGATTGCTAGGTTGGATATGATATCCATAATATAATTGGGAACAACTCTGTTTAACTTGTTGAAGTTCTAAGAATTATTCTAGCTAAAAGATTAAACGGAAGTTTTGGAAGACTTACCTGGGCCTTGGCAAAGCTTAGCCAAAGCCCCTATACTTGTCCACTTGTCCCACCAAAAACTTGAATTACCTTGTTGTACTTTCCAAATAATGTAAGGTTCTGCTTGCTCTTTGATTTTCATCAATCTTTTCCAATTATGTGAATCCCCAGATGTTGGCACTTTTCCAACTGGATGAGATTTTTTGCAGTACTTGTTGATTAAGAATTGAGCCCAGAGAGAAGTTTGAGTTCTGAACTTTCACCATCTCTTTACAATTAAGGAGTTACAAATATCTCCCATGCTTCTAATACCAATACCTCCTTCATCTTTTGGGATACATAAGTTTTCCCACTTATACCAGTGGTATTTATTTTTACCATTACTAGTTCCCCAAAAAAAGTTAGCAAGATGTTTTTCGATTAGATTAAGAGTGTCAATGGGAGGGTTAAGGACCGACAAGGTATATATAGGAACAGATTGAAGAACATAATTAATGAGAATGATTTTACCTCCATGAGATAACAAGTTATTTTGCCATCCATTTATCTTTTTAACAATTTTAGCAATCATGTTATCAAAATAGCTAAGATTCTTTCTACCATGGTAGATTGGACAACCCAAATAGTAGAAGGGGAAAGATTTATCCATGTATTCAGTCACTCTTCTAAGCCTATTAATTCTATGTGGAGCCGTATTAGGAGCAGTAATAAATAAATTCTTAGCATCATTAACTAGTTGATCAGAGGCATTCTCATATCTTCTAATTTGATGCTTGATGAGTTTGATAGTCCTATTATTATCCCCGCTAAAAATTACTATGTCATCAGCATAAGCAAGATGATTAATGATGAGGCCATTAGTGTTCATACTAAAATGAGTAAAATAATCATGAGAATTCAATCTATTTACCATTCTAGACAACAATTCAAAACCAATTATAAAAAGAGAAGGGGAAAGAGAGTCTCCTTGTTTAACACCATGAGAAGAACTGAAGAAACCCACTCTGTCACCGTTAATAAGGATGAAATACCAAACATTGGAAATGATTCTCCATATCATGTCAAGCCAGATACCAGAAAAATTAAATTATTTCATGACACTCATTAAGAAGTACAAGGACATTCTTCCATATGCCTTGGTCATGTCCAATTTCATAATGACATTGCCCCCTCTGTTATATTGTTTAATACCATGGGTAATTTCTTGAGCTAATAAAATATTTTCATTGATTAACCTTCCTGTAATAAAGCCACTTTGATTTTGAGAAATAAGTTTTCCTAGTAGGGTATTAAGTCTACTAGAAAGAATTTTACAAATTATTTTACAAGAGAAATTGCTTAGACTGATTGATCTAAATTCAGAAAAATTATATGGTGAATCAATTTTAGGAATCAATATTAAGCAAGTATGAGTATAAAACTTGGACAGGTTCTTTCCTCGAAAAAATTCCTGAACATATTCCATAATATCATACTGAATGATATCCCAACATTTATGAAAAAAGATACCTGAATAACCATCAAGGCCTGCAACACTTGTTGCACTCATTTTGAAGACTGCTTCCTTGATCTTGTCCAACTCCGGAATTGCAATAAGAACGTTATTTTCCTCATCAGTAATGCAAGGATCAATATAATTCACAATGTTAGAATCATTAAAAGTATGTGAAAAATTAAAAAAAATTCAAAGAGATGAACTGCAGCCTTGGCTATCTTGTCGTCTTCTTGAATTCATCTATTTCGGTGATTCTTGATTCTGTATATTTGTGTCCTTCTTCTTCGTCCTCTGATGATACTATGAAAGAATTTGGTGTTTGAGTATCCTTCTTCCCACCATCTAAGTTGAGCTTCTTTTTTCAGAATACTATCTTGATGGTATATTCATTTAAAGTATTCTGCTTGTCCCCTATTCAGATCTTCCCTGCTTTTATCACTGGGATTGTTGAGGTCCTCTTCTTCTAGTTCCTTCATCTTGACCTCCCACTTATTCACTTGATCAAATACATTACCAACAACCTCTCTTGACCAAGTGCTAAGATTCTTACTAAGAAGTTTAAGCTTCTATTGGAGTCTCCATTTAGCATTACCAAATATATTAGTACTCCAGGTCTCTTTTACCAGCTGCAAAAAGGTAGGTTGATCAGCCCAAAAATCTAAAAACCTAAAGTATTTGATTCTACTATGTTGGTTGTCAAAGCATTCAACTAAAAGAGGCTTGTGATCTGATCCATCTCTTGGAAGATGTCTGACAACATTATTCTAGTATGAGTCGGCCCATTCTTCGTTAATGAACACTCTATCTATCCTCTTCCAAATTCTCTTTTTTAGAATTCTGTTATTGCACCAAGTAAATTTTGGACCTATAAAACCCAAATCCGTAACTTCACAAGCATCCATACATCTACTAAAGTCAAGGCTCTTAGACATTCTGTGAGGTCTGCCACCTATCTTCTCCTCTAGATCAAGAATGACATTGAAATCTCCACTAACACACCATGGCCCTTGAATAAGTCGATGCACTCTTTCCAAGTCATCCCATAGGATTTTTCTTTTGTCAGAAGTACATTTAGCATAAACAGTAGTAATGTAGATATCTTTTCCAATACGGGATTATGCATCTTTATAGTGATCTATTGCTCTGTATTATCAATAGTGGAGGTGTTGTAGTTTCCATTCCAGAATAACCTAATCTGTCTATTCAGATTTGTAAGGCTATGTTGGTAACCAAAATACTTCATGTACTTGTCAACCTTGTTCAAACCCAAGAAAGGTTCAAGTAAAGCTACAAAATCAACTTTATGAATACTGATGAGGTTTCTAAGTCTTTGATTGGCTTTTTTGGTTCTAACTCCTCTAAAATTCCAAAAAATAGATTTTATCATGGAGATTTGATGATATTGTTTTTTATTTTCTTTGCTTTGTGGGCGTAGGAGCTTTCTTCTTTTCTTTTTCCGTACATTTTATTTTAGTCACTTTCTCTTTTCTTCAGAGATGAAAATTTAGCAGTATCATCAGTATTTTGTTGTTGATGCACTGGTTTGTCTGATAACGTCACCACTACTTTGTTAGGAGAGATCATTTGAAATTAAGGATCAATTTCATTCTCTTTTTTTTTTATGGTGGCTGGTTTTTGAATGCCTTGATTAACATCAATAACCAAGTTTAATCCCGATATATTTTTAATGATAAATGAAACTTCCTCTGATAGTTTATGGATTGTGTCCACTGGTGTTCGTTTTTGTAAATTCTGATTAGAGCTTTCTTCAGTCTTCTTTGAGAGATGCCCCTTTTCTTTATCGAAACTGCTCAAGTCGTATGGGCTATCATTTTGTCTTCCTCTGTCCTTCTCTATTTCTCCTTGTTGTACTGGTGATTCACTTTGTCCTACTTCTTCCTTGTTGTCGCGATTTAGATCGTCTTCTCTATTGTCATTTGGATTTATGGGAGGCTTGATTGTTTCCTCTAGAGCTTTCACATTGGAGACAGCTTTCATGTGATTTTTCATGGCCCTTTTACCAATCTGCTAAACAATATTGGGCTTAAAGGAGACTTTGAATTTCTTTTTAGGGAGTTGTTTCACTTTATTGCTATCATCTTTTTTTCCCTCAGATTTTTTCAAATTTTTCTCATCATCGTTATCCACGCTGTCCATTTCTGGTGTTCTACCTTGTTCATTCTGCCTTTCAGCATTAGGATGCTCAACATTGTCTTTTTCTCTATTTTGTTCTTCGAGTTTCTGTTGCTCTACCGCCCTTTTCCTTTCCAATACTCTACAATTAGCTATGGCATGACCAAGTTTTCTACAATGTTTGCAATACTTAGGGATCCCCTTATACTCAAGTTTCTGCATAAATCCTGTCTGCGTGAAATTCTCATGAATTAAGCCAACATAAACAGCTTCTGGTTGAGGTTTGAGCAAGTCGATTTCTACTCCAACCTTAACCATACTTGGTCTAGTTTTACTTCTTGTAGCTTGGTTCATTTCAAGAGGTGTACCCACAAAGCTGACTATTTATTTGATATATTACCATGTATGCATATAGAGTGGTTAAGGAAAATTGGAGTGAAGAAGAATGAACGAAATTAATTTTCTTTCGTAATAACTTATATTTGTTTGTGACCAACAACGAAAAATAGACATGTTTATGTTATATGTATCATACAGTAATAATTTTAATTGGTTTATCCGGTGAGGTTGCAGTCGTACGGTAGAGACATGTCAATATTAAGTGCCTTCGACAAAATTATCTCGTTAGGTTCAATTTTTAGCTCTATTATTTTAGCTTCATGTTCTACTAATATTTTATAAGCATGAATAACGGAGCAAGATTGGCTTGTGTTGTTGATGGAATGAGATTAAAAGATGAAGAGATTGTAATTGAATTGTTGCGTTGGTGACCGGAAAAAATTGGAGTGAAGAAAGACGAACGAAATTAATTTATTTTGGTGATAACTTATATTTGTTTGTGACCAACAACGGTAAATTTTCTTCTCATTCACGATTTTTATAAGTTTATTTTTCATATATATATATATATATATATATATATATATATATATATATATATATATATATATCCGATTATTTTACCACGTAGTATATGCAGTATTATTGCAATTATATTTAATTTCTAACTAAGTGAATTAGCCACAAAGAAAGCTGATTTTTTTAAAATACATGAATGTAACAATTTATCAAAATTACTTTTGTAGTGAATTCTTTTGTCCATCCTAATATTATCTTATGTTAGCTCATTAAGAATTTGTATAACATTAATCTTAGTTCACATACACGATATATGTACAAGGGGCATCAAAGTTAATACCAACGATTTTAATTTTACGATTAGCACAATATATATTAGGTCATTTTAAATAATAATATTAATGAGATAGACTAAAAATTAATTTCTTAATATATATTTATACACACACATGTATGTATGTATGTATATGTGTATAATTATTGGTTTGTTTAATAAGGTAAACTTTATCAAATGTTGGTTTATAGATTTACTTTTGAGATCTAATGAAAATTTTAAATAATTTTACTATTTTAGTAAGCAAAAAAGACACTAAATAGGACATTGATCTCGATTGCATGAGATTACACATAGAGACCTGGATATTTTAGGTCAAAATTTCGAGCACTTTCAACTTCCTTTAGATTAAGGAGTATTTATTTTTAGTCACAAAATTTTAGTTTAGGAGATAGATTTCCTTTTTTTTTTTTACTTGAAATTGTAAGAAACTCTTTTTCGACTTCTTGTTAGAAATATCTCCTCATATTTTTAGTTCTACAAACACTAATTAACATATTTGAGTCAATTACTCAATTTCTATTTTTTTAATAATTTTCTTCTTCATATATATAATTTTACTATTTATTAATTAATATAAGATACACGTGTAAAGCACGTATATTAAGCTAATATATATATATATATATATATATATATATATATATATATATTCGATAAATACCGAATACCAAAGGGTATTAATATCTTGTACCAAACCCTATCCCAAATTCCGAAATATTGAACCTTCTTTGTGAAAATTCTAACTCCACCTCTGTATTTAAAGGGGTACAACTCAAATTTTCCCCTAATATCTAGCTCTCATATTTATTTAAAAAAGAAATTATTATTATTAAGGGGACAAGATAGTTTTTCAACAGACTTCCCAAATAAATCAGAGCCATCAACATAATAGTGAAGAATGGGCCTAATTAGAGACAGAGACAATACAGTTGGTTCAACTTGTCATTTGTGAGTATAACTAGCAATCAAACTATAATCATTTTGTGAAATTTCCTCATAAATAAAAGAAAAAAACATTGTTTCGACATTTCTAGCTTTCTAACGTGGAAAATGTATGTGCACTTGGGGGTTTCTTGGTAGCTAGTCCAGAAGCAAATTATTCATTAATTGATTTATGTGTAAGTTACTATACCATGTCTAGTAACTAGTTAGAAAATAAATTGTTCATCTCTAAAACTAATATGGTTTTTGGTTTACAATTTAGAAATTTGCATAAATAATTTTGTGTATTATCTTACATGAAGTGGAAGGTGAAATAACTAATATTAACATAACTAATACTTGCATAATTCTTGTCAACTATCAAACAGCCCCTTAATTCATCACTAGTTGGCTCCTGATTTATGTCCAAATTTAATAGGAAAAAATAGAAAAAAAATCCATTGAGTCAAAATCCTTGTGCAAAATATAATTCAATTAGTAATATTTATTACACAAAATGAACGTTCGATCCATTTTTTTTTTTTTGGCTCATGAAGTACATTCAACCATTCTTTCCCCATTTTGACAATGTGTCCATGTTGCTCACCTTCCTTCCAGGCAATGTACAAATATTTTTAGATTTAACCGTGGAGGCTAACAAATTGAGGGAAGAGATTTATCGAATTTTAAATTCGACCTACATCACACATAAATTGTTTCGAGCAAATAATATATATTAAAAGGCTTGAAATATTGAGAGACTCAAATCTAAAATTTGGGATTGTTTAGAGGAGATTTGAGTTGGTTGGGATGGAAGAAAAAATCAACTTGTTGAGGAAAACGACTGCAGTGAAGAAATGGAGTTTAAGTTTTGTGCACTGTCCGTGTACAAAACATTTTATACCATTAGTCAAAGTAACGAGTTTACACCAAATTTATATAATTAAAATTTAGAAAAAAATATTGAAAATAGAATCCTAATTGAACCTTAACAAATTAGTTATTGCTTCCTTTCATAATGTAAATCAAAATCTAATTTTTCCATTTTTTTCTCATAACAGAATCATTACAATTAATAAAATAATTTTTCACACTTCACATGATATTAGACTTGCAAGAAGTAATTTTTTCACGGTTCAAATTCTTCACGTCTCAAAATACTATTAAAATTGAGTAGTTAGTTCATGCGTCAAATTGTAGATCTTGGGGGGTTGGGGGCGGGGGGGGTGGGGGGGAACTTACATCAAAACTCAAAATTTGTAAAAGCTCTACAAACGAATTTCAGTTTTTTCGTTTGTTTTTAGAAAAAAAAAAAAAAGTAGACATTCAAAGTTGTAAACATCACATAAAAATTTGCATCTAATCTTATAGTAAATTATGTGTGCTTTTCTATCACATTAAGGAGAGACGAATACATGGAGAAATATGTTTAGATGGAGGATTTCAAGGAAGTAGATGAGTTCGGGAGTTCATTTCAATTGTCGAAATATAAAAGTAACTTAAAAATTGGAAAAGGAAAAAACTTATAAAAAATAGGTAATCTGTAATAGAAAATCAATTTTACTTGATGATAACAAATATGTTTCACACTGACATGCACAAAATTTAAACTCGTATAAACAATGTACATGAATATATATATATATATATATATGTATATATATATGTGGTACATAGTTATACATACTATATACGTGAGTTTACACTATTTTTGGGGTAGTTATATTTACGTAAGAATCCCAATTTAATAAGTTGACATCTTTATGGTGAGTAAATTCCCCAAATAGTCATCCATGTTTGGGAAATTGCCTATAAATATCATTTTTGTTTCATTTAGGACAAAAATATCACCCAACTCTTTCTATTATCGATAGCTGTAATTTTCGATCATGCCACACATTAATATAATCAAATAATTCAAAATAAATTAAAGCGACATATAAGTAACTTTTAGGCTAACAAATCCATTATATCCAAAAGATTATTTTAAGCCAGACATAAGTCATTAAAGCGGCCGTACTAGAACCGTGGGACTCGAGGGGTGTCTCACACCTTCCCCTCGGTCAATAGAATTCCTTATCCGAATTTCTAATTTGCAGACCAAAAATAAAGAGTCATTTCTTTTTTAACAGAGATTCAATAAGGTGACTTGGAACACCCAAACTCAATTTCAAGTGGCGACTCTGTAAAATAAATAATCCCTTTTCAAAATGTCACTTTATTTGAAAAAATTCATTTTTCTCTAAAACCAACTCCCTAGCGGGGTCGGATGCGGTAAAAATAATGGTGTGACAGATGGCGACTCTGCTAGGGAATAATCAGAATTCGAGTTTTTATATTGACTTATTTGGCTTTATTTAATTTTGATATTGTATATTGTTGGCCTAAATGTGTTATTTGCCTACATGTTTGACTGCTTTGATATTATTTGAATTGCAATATAAATTGTCTTCTCTCGTGCACCCATCGAGTCTTCTGAGATACTATATATTCGGAGATGCTCCCGAGCCTTAAGATTCCAGAGATGCGGCAACGCTCCTGGGAAGGATTCTATAGTCACACATGATTTAGGATAGGAAGGACTAACGGTGAGGCCGAAAAGCACTGCTACCGGTAAAGCTATCCCTGCCCGACTCGAGTTGTACTCTTATTTTACAGTCAGTCTAGATACCTAACTCCGCCAGGTTAAGCCTTGCAGAACTGAAACTTAGACATGATTATCCCTATTAGGCTCCACTTTATTTGCATTATGTGCATTTTTAACTTAGTAGAGGCTCGACAAAGTATTGAATGTCTAAAAGTACCCTATTTTAAGACTATTCATTTTTTGTGTCACTAGTTGCATTAACAATTAGGTTGTTTTGAATGTTGTTTGGCTTTGGAATCCATTAGCGTAAGAGAGGCTGCAAATTGCTCTCCAAAACCTATCCTTTTCCGAAACTCAAATGAGGTGCGAGATTTGCATTGACAATAAAAGACAAAAAAATAATTTTATAAATTATTGAGTTTGCCGCAATCTGGACGAACTACGCACACCTGATTCTAATCTCCATGAGATACGTAGGCAGCCCTCCACGGGTTCGGTGATCCTAAAAAATGAAGGTTGTATTTTCTTAAGAAAAAAAAAATAGTTTTGATCCTTATAAAAAAAAATCAATCAATTTGTTTTCAAAAATTTTTAAAAAATAATTATTAATAAATTCAATAAAATCATTTTCTTTTCAAATAAAAAGCAGATTTCTTCATGTCTCCTGCTTCACGAACTACACACACTTGATTCTCATCTCAGTGAGATCCGTAGGCAACCTTTCTTAGGTTCGGTGATCCTTATTAAATTTGAAAAAAAATAAAGGACATTAGTCTTCTTCTAAAAAAAATACTTATATAAAGTAAAAAAAAAAAAAAAAGGTGTTCATTAAGATTTCAAAAACAAAAATAGAAAAGAAAAAAAAAAGTTTTTCCTAATTCAAAATTCAAAAAAAAAAATAAAAAAAATCTTACTTCATTTTTTAAGCTTTCGGAACTACGTTTGACCTAATTCTTGTTTCAACAAGATACGTAAGCAACTCTTCTTTTGAGTTCAGTCTCATCTAAAAAAAAAAAAATCTTGACCTAATAATTGGTACCAACATACTTAAAAATATGAATTGAAAAAAAAAAAATTAAGTGTATTATGAGATACGATAGAGTGGACCAACTTGATTGTGAACTACAGATTCTTTTGATGCCTTTAATTATACTAAAGTTCACTTGCAAAGTTTTCTTGTTCTAAGTCAAGTTTAAAATAACTTTTACCTCACTGTTTCATGTGCATTGAGTGGTGAGCTTTAGATCGAAAATTCAAAGGCATCACTCTGTTGATCTAGAACTTGACTTAAATGTTTGTTGAGGTAAAATTTTGAGATACACTTGGTTTGGGAAAGGATCGTAGGCCTTCTTTGATTCGATTGTGCTTTCCACAACCCACCAAATGACATTAATACCTAGCACTTCTCCCTTTGAGCCTAAAACCTTTTCTATGGATAACCACATCTGAGTCTATACCTTTTGAGTGCTTATATGCACTATTCCTCTTTTGGCCTACTTCATTGAGCGCACTAAATAAGTACAAGTTGCAAATGAAGATTCAAGATCAAAGACGCCAAAGGTAAAGAACGTATAGCCCCAGGAGAACAAAAATAAAAGACAACTTCAAAGAAGAAGAAGCAAAACCCCCGTTAAAAAAAACTCCAACAAAGATGGAGAATCTTCATAAAAAAAAATAATAATAAAAAAAAATACTTTTATCGAAAATAAAAGGGGAAAAGCTCCAGCACAAGATTCAAACAAAGTCAAAGCAAATAAACAACAAGGGGCAAAGAAGCACAACAAGGAAGATCGAGCGTCAAACCGTAACAAAAAGTATGGAAACAGTGCAGTGCTCATTGAGGAATTAGTCACTTACATCCCAAATGAATATCCTACCCATTCCTAAGCTAACACTACAAGCCAATAACAAGTCTTACTTGATTTCATTCTGATTGTTCTCACATTAGTGGATACTTACATGATTGTCAAGCTTATTGTATCTCATTGCATGCGTTGAATATCTTTCTGAGTGTGAGTGATTCTTGAATGTCCTCAAATATGAGCTCTTTTTATTATGAGTGTATTAGGACTTTAGTTGTGGCAAGCGCACTTGAAACATGAGGATAAGAAGAATTTTAAACCCTTGATTGAGGCCAGATAAGCAGACCTTGTCGAAGATTAAGTATATTCGAGGTACCATTTGAAACTATAGGGATCACTTCTAAGTTGATCTTGATTTTTGCTCGAAAGTAATTAGAGAAAATTTGACCATAATGCTAATTGTTGGTACCAATTGAAGTCAAGAAATTAATTAATTTCATTCTTTCATTCTCCAGATTTTTACAAAGCACATACTTTCAAAAAAAATGAAATAAAAAATATTATGTTCTTGTGCACTACATTAGACCTGATTCTTGCTACGCAAGATACGTAGGCATTCCTACAATAGGGTTCGATCTCGCTGAATAATTTTTTTTACATCCCTAAAAGATATAATACTGGGACATAATTTTTTATTTTTATTTTTCTATTAAAAAAATCAAAAAGAATTTCAAAGTTCCTCGCATCCAAAACTGGAGCATATTTTTTTTATAAAAAAATTAAAAATTAAAAAAATCTCACTTCCCTCAACAGGTAAAACATCTCCTAAGTACTCTTTAGGGAACAAAACTCCCTAATTCTCTTTGTCCTCATAGGGTACCATCTCCTAGTTGACATCTTTTTGTCTTCATAGGGTACCATCCCCTAGTTGACATCTTCTTCGTCCTTATAGGGTACCATCCCCTAGTTGACATCTTTTTGTCTTCATTGAGTGCCATCTCCTAATTGACATTTTATTCATCTTCATAGGACGTCATCCCCTAGTTGACTTATTCTTCTTCATAGAGCGTCATCCCCTAATTAACATCTTATTCATCTTCATAGGGCATCATCCCCTAGTTGACATCTTATTCGTCTTCATAGGGAGCCATCCACTAGTTGACATCTTATCTCGTCTTTATAGGGCGTCATCCCCTAGTTGACATCTTATTCGTCTTCATAGGGCGTCATCCCCTAGTTGACATTTTATCTCGTCTTCATAGGGCGTCATCCCCTAGTCGACATCTTATCTCGTCTTCATAGGATGCCATCCCCTAGTTAACATCTTATTCGTCTTCATAAAGCGTCATCCCCTAGTTGACATCTTATTCATTTTCATAGGGCGTCATCCCCTAGTTGACATCTTATTTCATCTTCATAGGGCACCATCTCCTAATTGACATCTTATCTCATCTTCATAGGGTGTCATCCCCTAGTTGACATCTTATCTCGTCTTCATAGGGCGTCATCGCCTAGTTGATATCTTATCTCATCTTCATAGGGCGTCATTCCCTAGTTGACATCTTATTCGTCTTCATAGGGCATCATCCCCTAGTTGATATTCTCTTCGTCTTCATAGGGCGCCATCCCCTAGTTGACATCTTATTCGTTTTCATAGGGCGTCATACCCTAGTTGACATCTTATTCGTCTTCATAGGGTGTCAACCCCTAGTAGACATCTATTTCGCCTTCATAGGGCGCCATCCCCTAGTTGACATTTTATTCGTCTTCATAGGGCATCATCCCCTAGTTGACATCTTATCTCATCTTCATAGTGCGCCATCCTGTTATTGACATCTTAGGAAACACCATTTCCTCATTTTTTTTATTCGCCTTCATAGGGCGTCATCCCTACTTGACAACTTATTTCGTCTTTATAGGGCGTCATCCCCTAGTTGACATCTTAGGAAACACCATTTCCTAATTTTTCTTATTCGTCTTCATAGGGTGTCATCCCCTAGTTGACATTTTATTTCGTCTTCATAGGGCGTCATCCCCTAATTGACATTTTATTTCGTCTTTATAGGGCTCCATCCCCTAGTTGACATCTTATTCGTATTCAGGGGGCGTCATCTCATAGTTGACATTTTATTCATCTTCATAGGGCGTCATCCCCTAGTTGACATCTTATCTCATCTTCATAGGGTGTCATCCCCTAGTTGACATCTTATTCATCTTCATAGGGTGTCATCCCTTAGTGGACATCTTATCTCATCTTCATAGGGTGTCATCCCCTAGTTGACATCTTATCTCGTCTTCATAGGGCGTCATCCCCTAGTTGACATCTTATTCGTTTTCATAGGGCGTCATCCCCTAGTTAACATCTTATTCGTCTTCATAGGGCATCATCCCCTAGTTGACATCTTATTCATCTTCATAGGGCGCCATCCCCTAGTTGACATCTTATTTCGTCTTCATAGGGCGTCATCCCCTAGTTGACATCTTATTCGTCTTTATAGGGCGCCATACCCTTGTTGACATCTTAGGAAACTCCATTTCTTAATTTTTCTTATTCGTCTGCATAGGGCGCCATCCTCTAGTTGACATTTTATTTCGTCTTTATAGGGCGTCATCCCCTAGTTGATATTTTAGGAAATAAACCTTCCTATTTTTCTTCTTTATGTCTTCATAGGATATGACAATCCCTAGTTGCATTTTAAGAAGCAAATATCCTAAATCTTTTTCATGCATTCATAAGGTATAACTTCCTTTGGTTGCATTATTGAGAATATGGTTCTTATTTTATTGCGTACCTAGCCTAGATTTCCATCATTTTCATTTATTTATTTATAATCTTCTAATAAATCACAAAATTTTCCTAGTACAATACTAGTGCAGAAAATTTTGTTTGTTTTGTTTTGTTTTCTTTGATGACTTGTAGGTTTTTCTGCAAAGCACGTGTATATCCAAGAATGAAATCCCGTCTTCAGTCAGAATATAGATGAATGATCAGTTTGAAGATAGTTAGAGTCAGTTTTGCATCCGTAGCGACCCAACATCTCAAGAGACATCTTTTAACTTCTGATCAGGAGAACAAGCATCCAAAGTTATTCTATGAATTGTGCTTTGGAAAAGTGTCATGGACTCAATCTAGGTTGCAAGTTCAAGTCTCAAATCCTAACTTCAACATCAAATCTTGAGATCAAGGTAACCACCAGAAGAAGGTGAGGCGATAACTGAAGATCCAAGATGAAGATTTAAAGCAAGAGAATCAAGACAAATAGAATAGATAGGAGCTTGTATTTTTCATTTATAGTTTCACTTTTTCTTTTTTGATGTAATAAAAGGAACCACGAACTAGAAACTCGACTGGACCTCAACTCTCTAACTCATTTCTTCAGTCCTACACCCATTTGAACTACATGTGACCTGATTCTCTTTTAACCCGAGATATGTAGGACGCCCAAAGCCAGGGCTCGGTCATACCTCTATTTATGTATTATTTTTGAATAAATGGTTGGACCAAAAATTAGTCATGTTTACTTCATTACTTGAAAATTCTCCATATTTCCAAGCAAAGAGGGCATTCTGTAAACACCTAATTTTCTTTACCAAATCTAATGTTTTTATATCATTTTAGTATTCAATTTTTATTTTTCTGAGGTCTAAATTTGATATTTTAAGTTCATCCTATTTTACAAGGTTTGGTTTAATAGTTTTGAAAATAAAAAAAAATAGAATCACATTTTAAATAAGCTTTTATTTTTTATTATTTATTTATTTATTTATTTTAAAAAAATTAAATTATATTTGTCTTCTTCTTTTAATTTTTAATAAAGAATTTAGTGGTATTAATATTACTTAATCATATTTCTAAGACTAGTTATTTAACTTATTTTGTATTTTGTTAAGTTTTAAATAGATTTTATTATTTTTATTTTATTTAAAATATTAATAAAAAAAAAAAGGAAAAAACTTATCCTAATCTACCCTAACCTCTTCCCACCTTCCCACTTCCACTCAACCTCTCCCCACTTCCTCCATACAAACACACGACACACACCCACATACACTATACATATAACACACACAACACAGAAAAGGGAGAGGATTAGGGGAAGAGCGATTACAGAGAAAGAAAAAAAAAACAAAGAAAGAAATTTTAGAGAAAACAAGAAAAAAAAAGGGGGGCAAGAAACAGAAAAAGAAAACAAACGAAAAACAAGAAGAACACTAAGAAAAAAAATAGAGTGTTTCTTTCCTAAAGTTCGAGGGTTGGAGTTTGATCTTGGTCTTTGGTTCGAGTTTACGGCGCTGGTATTCCTATTCATACTTTCATTAGTTCATCACACAGATTTTTATTTTGATCCTGAGCTATTTATTTTATAAGTTTTATTGTGAATCGAAGCATTAATGAAATTATTGCAAGTTTTTTTTTTTTATATTGCCTAGCGTATGTAATTTGTTACTTTTAAGTAGTTCGTGTTTTACGTCTTTGTTTATAACTTTTTTGTTGACTTAAAATAATGTTGATTAGGTTATGTTAAATCTATGTATAATTAGGAAGTATTTATGATAAAGCTTGAATCATGCATGCATTAGAAACAAGAAGAGGAAAAGTAATGAGCACCAAAATAGAAAAAAAAAAAAGTAATAAGAACGGAGGAGAAAGCAGTGGTAACAAAATGGGGAGAACGTAGCTGACAATGTATGTAAGTGTATACTAAATAAAGGTTACGTTTCTAATTTATGAATTACGAAAAAATGTGAAATTTTAAAACTTTAGAAATGATACTACAGTATTGTACCTTTTTTTTAAGGCTTACATGCTCTTTGCTTATTATTTTATTTATGTCGGGCTTTTTTTAAATTAATAACTACTAGTAAATTTTAATTAACCCGATAGATCAAGTTTATACGTGCTCTCTTATTATTTCTTTGATTTAGTGTTAAAAATAATCATTGTTAAGCATGCTTTGATACGGTTTGAATAAGAGATTTAAGACGTGAGTTAGTTTATTAATTTTATAGTATGAAAACTGAGTAAATGGGACATGAGCATTACTTTCAAACCTATTATTAAAAAATATTTTCAAGAGAATTAGCTAAGTTCTTATACTCTAAATAATTAAGTTTAATATATAAGTGAAAGTTAATGATGAAGTTGGAAAGCCCTGCTACCGACAATTCGTTATAATTTAATATATCATTTGAAGCCGTTTGAACTGAGTTGGATAGATTCTAAACCTGTTAGGTGTTTATCTAGACTTGAAAAAATGGGACGATCCATAAAGGCCTTAAAGGCGCGAGAAATATATCCAAACTCGTGGCATGATCGAAAAGTACTGCTACCGATAAGCCACACATTAATATAATCAAATAATTCAAAATAAATTAAAGCGAGATATAAGTAACTTTTAGGCTAACAAATCCACTATATCCAAAAGATTATTTTAAGCTAGACATAAGTCATTGAAGCGACCGTACTAGAACCACGGGACTCGAGGGGTGCCTCACACCTTCCCCTCGGTCAATAGAATTCCTTATCCGAATTTTTAGTATGCAGACCAAAAATAAAGAGTCATTTTCTTTTGAACAGGGATTCAATAAAGTGACTTGGAACACCCAAACTCAATTCCAAGTGGTGACTCTGTAAAATAAATAATCTCTTTTCAAAACGTCACTTTATTTAGAAAAACTCATTTTTCTCTAAAACCAACTCCCTAGCGGGGTCGGATGGGGTAAAAATAGGGGTGTGACACTCTCCTACTTGAAATGTCATGTCATTAAAATTTCTTTTTTTTTTATATATAAATAGATCTATTTAACTTATCAAACTTATTTAACTAAAGTTTTTATCCTATTTCTTTTTTTAAAAAAGATTATACATGATATATTAATCATTGAAGATTAATTTAATTACACAAAAGCTTGAATTATTTTATTTGATATGTACTTTTCAAAGTTTCTTTCATTTACTTATTTATTTCACCACTTAATAATATTTAAAACTCAAATACTTATAAAAATTGGTACTCATTTAAATTTTTTTTGTTATTTATTTTATATATTAAAGATTCTTAAAATGTAAAAGAAATAAAAATGACAGGTTTATATTTTAGACATTAAATTTATTATTTATATGAGAATAAAATAATAAAATTAACATTTTTGAATTATACAAAAGAATTTTTGGATTAATATAATCCAAAGATATTATATTACCTTCAAATATAGAGCAATAGAGAATAAAAGAATATAAGTTGTTCTTTAAAAACATTGATGGCAAACCTACGATATTTTTTGTTGCCAAACAAAATTCAATAAGAAAATTTTAATATGTATTATTACTTGAAAATTTTAATTTGAACATAGATTACTTAAAAAAATTTATGCAAGATAATTTTTGATGAATATATAGTGAAAAGATGATTTTTTTTTGTAAATTTTTTACAAGTAGTTGCCCATAAATAAATCAAGTAAATCTGTAAGATAAGACATAAAAATTTTTTAAAAAATTATTATTTTTAATTTATTTTCTTTACTTTTTTTTGTGATAATTATATTTATATTTATATTTTATTTTATTATACAATTAAATGCTAATTTATACTCGAACTTCATTCTAAATCCATCAAAAGCAAAGAATAATTAATTGAGTAATATTTTAAAAATTCATTTGTAATAGTACTGAAGAAGGTATCATTTTGTTAATATTTCTTAAAAAATTTATTCGTTAAAAGGCTACATAATTTTTCTTTCCTTCAGAAAATGTGATTCTTTTATTCTCATATAAATAACAAACTTAATGTCTAAAATATAAAATTCATCGTTTTATTTTTTTTACATTTTAAGAATTTTTAGTATATAAAATAAACGACAAAAGAAATTATTGTACTAATTTGTATAAGTACCTGTATTTTAAAACTATTATTACGTGGTGAAATAAATAAGTAAATAAAATAAATTTTGAAAAGTACATATAAAATAAAATAACCCAAGTTTTTTGTGTAATTAAATTAATCTTCAATGATTAATATGTCATGTGTAAATTTTTTTTAAAAAGAATTAAGATAAACCTTTGGTTAAATAAGTTTGATAAGTTATACATTTATAAAAAAAAAAAAAATTTAATAACATGACATTCCAAATAGGAGAGAGAAAGATTTTGAGATGTTAAGTATATTTTAAGGAAAATAAAAAAAGTTGGATGATATTTTTGTCCAAACATGGGTGACCATTCAGGAAATTTACTCCTTTTATGGTTGGAGCTAATGTTAATTGGGTTTAGAAGGTATGTACCAAATTCTTATCCGGCCCAAATTGGTGTACAAAATTCACACTATGATTACCCATTTCAATATTGTAACATTATAGTAAAAGGAAATTAAAGAAAGCATAAGATCAGTTGAACACGTTGTACCAATATTAAGGGAGGTTGAATTAATTGAGAAATGAAACATAATTGAAACTTAATTACAACACAACAAACTTGATTCCCATCAAATTCGATCCTATATGATTGGAAACCACAATTAGCCTTCATTTTATGGGGCTTAATTAATACATGGGTAATTTTCAAGAAAGCAAATATGTCGTGGCTCCTCGAGTCTATCTATCAGGAATAGACTTTAAAGGATTAATAATACACAAGGTGTAAACTTAGGCCTCCAAAGTTTGTAGATTGGCCATTTGAATTTTGCATGAACAAACCAATTTACCAAGCTTCACTATGTCTACTATTTGCTCTTCGGTTAATTCTGGAATCTTCTTGTTATCGTCTAATATTGTTGCCTTAACGATGGGCTTCTCTTTTTTGCGGTAAATTGCATAGAGAACCATTTGGAGTATACCGAAGATGAATCCCAATATGTTTGGAGCCTATACGTTAAACATTAGAACAAAATTACGTATCAACATTTATAAAATGCAAGTGATGAAGTGGTACGACGAGCAAACTGGTCTGGATATATATCACTGCTATCAAAAAAAAATAAAAAATGATATGATATATCTAGAATGTAAAACGTAGAACTTACAGCAATGTTAATGTCTTTTAGTAGAAGACCATAGAAGAACCACATCACAGCACTTATTGTTAGAAAAATTGATAGGAGAATTGGCATGTATTCCACACTCTTTGTCTTGATGACTTGTCTCTGCATTAAAACGATCAAGCAAAATGAACGTGGATACTTTAACTTTTATGTGTCAATCGCCTAAAAGATAGTTATGCGTAATAAGGCCACTACTATGATATTAATATAACGGGTTAAATTTGAGAATTTATTTTCAAGCGCTTACCACAATGGCTAAGGGTGCAACAAATACACATAAGGAGAAAATAAGGCAAATCCATCCAACTATTTGTCCACGAACAACTCCTTTGAATAGAAATTGAGTAACCAAAATTATTGCACCAAATCCACCAACCACAGTTAGAAGCAGCAATTTCACAGTATGGGCCTGTATTTATGAAAGTGTTTCAAATTATACTTTTCATCCTTCATATTAGTAAGATGGAAATAATAAAAGAAAGACAAAAAAAATATTACTGAAAAACTTACCCTGGCTGTTTTTGGTGCATAGTAAAGGTAGACAGCAACATAGATAGTCTCAATGAACATACCAAAGGAGTTGATAGTTATGAGAAGTGTTGTGTTGGTCTTCAAAAATGCATAGTATATCCAAAGCATGCAACTAAATAATGCAATCACGTAGGGAATTGATTGATATCCTTCAGTTGATTTCTTCTTGTAAATTTTATAAAATGTAGGCCTGCACGTAAATAAGTATGTGACGTATTGATTATAGAAAAAACACATTGAGATAATTAACATGCTAGTTGACTTACAGTGGAGAGAGGAAAACAATAAACGAGATAATATTTCCTGCAAGATAATTAAAACTCAAGGGGTCAACAAGGAAACTAATTATTGATAATTAAAATAATGAATTATTGGAAGAGATCATAAAATAAGTACCAATAAAGATCTCATTAACAATGATTATATTATGTACTTTTATGATTGAGGATATGTTGGTACGATGAAATGATTGATACTTCCACTTAGAGAATTTATGCTTTTGTCTACAAGTCTAAGTCATAAGTAATATTACTGTTATTGGCCTACTGTTGACTAATATTATTTATTTTCTAACTATACTGAACAATGAGAAAGAACAATTTGATGCAATTACTAATCACATTCCGTAAAGACTTGTGTTATACATGCATATATGTATATTAATACGATATATATAATTTAAAGTCATCTATAATTGAGTTTTAAATACCAACGTAAGTAGAAAATAAATATTTACCAAGGACGCCAAAAACAAATGCCCAGTGACCAGAAATACCCGCCATTTCTATGCTTTTTTACTTCCTAAAAAGGGGAAATTCCTCCTTTTGTTAATCTCTCACTCACAAAGAATTGCAAGTAATTGATTGACAATGAAATGAAGAGTGCTCAGTTCACATATTTATATAGCAAGGCTGCAAGTAAATAATATTATTGGATAATATGTCCTCTCTACATTTATTTATTTATTAATTTTTAGTGCTCTATGTGGTTTAATTCAATTTCTATACAAAACAAAGTACCTTTTGATCCATAAACCTTTTCGGGTTCCATTTTGCTCAAAATAACAGGGTCCCATTTTACTGTTTTGTTATCTCATAGTCCTATCCATGAAGCACTAAAGCTTCCAACTCCAGCACTACAATTTTGAAAAGAATTTAATATGTTTTTTTTTTCATTATTCCTTGTACAAATGTAATCCTAATCAGCAAACAAAAATCAATAAATGACGGAGGCACCTATTAATGTTTTCCATTTGGCACCAATAATAGATTCCTTCTGGCTAGTTGCTCTAATATTTGTGATATTGAAAATATCAATTTTGATAGAGTGGCTGATGAATGAATGTCACCAGATATACTTTGTTTTAGTAGGCATTATCTCGATTTGTGTCATATATGTATCTGTAGATATATAATGAAACGAAATAAATTCAACTTCTTGTTAAGACAAATTTAAAAAGTTAATGATATATGTTTAGTATATATATATAAGTGGCTGATGCTTAATATGCTTTTCAATTTATGGATTGGACAAGACTATCCTATTAATTTAGTTGAGACAATATGACAATCTTGGGATTATTCTTCTTGACATTTATTTATCTCATGTATTAGTATAACTCAAATATATTTTCATGATATTTTTACCTCATCAAATATAGAATAATGTTATACAAACACCATTTGGCATCAACAATAGATCGATGCCTTCTGGCTCAATACTTGTAATGAAAAAAACATCCACCATTTTTGGTAGAGTGGCTAATGAATTTTGCTTTAGTGGACTTATCTCGTCTTGGTGGATTGTGTCATGCATATATTTGTATCTATACATATATGTATAGTAAAATGAAATTAACCACAACTTTAAAATGTTAATGACATACTAATAAGCATAAGTGGCTGATGCTAATATGCTTTTCAATCTAAGGATTGGGTTTCACAAAAAAGTGTGAAGACTTGCCTAATCCATTTCATCAAGAGATTAGTCATCTTGACAATTATTCAGCATATTAGTGTATGCATTTCCATGTTTTGCACCTTATCATCAACTTGATTTTAATCAACTTTTTTCCTTCAAACATCGATGAGTTCATATTAAAATCAATTTGATATATTTACTCCCTTCATAATTCATTTGATGTGACAGTATTTTTTATTATTTCGTTCGGAAAAAAAAGGTTATACTTTATTTTTTAAGAGTAATTTAATTTTAAACTTTACATTTTATTCTTAATAATATGATATGTTTAAAAAAATCTTATAACTACATAAATGTTATAGTGTTTAAGACAATAAGGTGCCGTTTGGTTTGCGGTTTTGATGTAAATAATCTCGGGATAAAAATTTGTTTCACTTGTTTGGTTGTCAATATTTGGGATAACTTATCCCATAACTAATAATTAGTCCGCGATAAGTTATCCATAGATATGGTGGGATAATTATCCCATATTAAGTTATCCTTGGGATAAAATTAGAATAAGACACAATTGCCCTTCAAATTCTTTTTAGATTATATATAATATATTAAAAATGTGAAGACCTTTAGAAAAGTGATTTGAACTTTTTGTCCTTCAATTAAATACTCCATAATAGACAAAATCGTCATTTACTATTTTTTAAAAAATAATTATTAATTAATTATTATTTAAATAATTAGGATACAGAAACAAACAAAAAAAAAAAAAAATTCACACCTAATAGAAATTAAATGTAAGGGGTGAAATGTTTTAGTGGGAGTCCTATGCAAATTTTTAGGAGAAAAACGTAAAGGGGGGAAAAAATAAGAGCCAAATTTATACTTATTGAAAAAAGAAATACGTATGACAACTTTTATGGAAAAAATCTTACTAATCAAAATATATATTTTCTTAAAAAAAAAACTATGCATGGAAAGGAAAAAAATTATTTGATTAAGGTAAGAAATTATAGTATTTAACACTTATAAAGTAATTAGAATTTTACCTTATATAAAAATTTCTAAGTCATATAAAATTTTACCTTATATAGAAAAGGATTATCAATAATTTTATTTAAGTAGTATTTTAATCAAATTTTACTTAGAAAAATACGTGTGATTCTCCTACTTCTACATTTTTTCTTATTTTATTTTGATTTTTAATTATTGATGATTAATTAAAGTTTTCTTCTTGCATTCATCTCTAGAGTTTTCTAGCCTTCTTCGTTATATGAATTCTCTTTTAAATTTTTTATTATACACAACTACTTTAATTATGAATAAATCATGAGATCTAGCATATCATCATTATGTTTGTTAATAGACTTTATTTGTTGTGTTTTTTTTTTTACAGACTCTAATGGTTATCTCATATACAAAATATGATCAGACAGTATTTTTAGAGGTAATTTTAATTTTTTTAATCAATTTAAACAACTATCTTTCTCTAATTGATGATGCTTTGTTACTTGCAAACATGTTTTTTCATTCAAAGTAGTAGTTCAAAATTGGGACATAACTCCTTTCAATTATATGTTTTTTTTTTAATTGTATATAAGTCAAAGTTAGAGTTTTCTAGCAAAATTATTTATTTTAAAGTTAATTAACACTTTCTAATAAAAAAAATTTTGTATATAATTTTATTGATTGACTCAAGACGCAAATATAACATACTTTCTTAGCATTTAAAAATAGATATTTATTCATGACATTATATTTAGGAATTAAATGTACCAAATCCTTTATATTCATTATTTTTGGAGTGTAAATATACCTTTTTAATTATAGTATTTCGGTAAGGGATATCTTTTAAAATAACTATGATAAATAGTAAATTAATATCTATAATATATTAAATATTAAATATTAAATAATAATAATATATTAAAAGTGTGAAGAGCCTTATAAATATCGTTTGAACTTTTTGTTCTTCCTTAAA
Organism: Capsicum annuum; assembly: GCF_002878395.1. Lineage (NCBI taxonomy): Eukaryota > Viridiplantae > Streptophyta > Magnoliopsida > Solanales > Solanaceae > Capsicum > Capsicum annuum. The sequence goes on from NC_061113.1 coordinate 236,849,649, forward strand.
AGGCTTTGCTTTAGACAAAATCGTCATTTTTCTATTTTTTTCTAATATTTAATAGTTAAAAGTTAATTAAATATATTTATGGTAAACCTTTCCTTATTAGAATTCAACAGAATTAATGACAACTAATATTTTTTTCATTAGTTTAAGAATTTTTAATCAATTAAATTTGATTTAAGAAGATTTAAAAGGTTTATAAATTTACATCTACAGTATATTAAATCCATTAACCACTTGAAACTTTAGATGATAAAATATGTATGTGTTTACAATAAAATATATGTTTTGAACTTTTTGCACTTCATTAAAAACCTTCGTAATAGATAAAATCGTCTAATTTTAAATAATCAAAAGTTACACGTGCGAGGCACGTGCGGTTAAAATAGTATATATATATATATATATATATATATATATGTATGTATGTATTACTTTAGTTTTTTTAATAAAGTATAAGGTATTTTTATAAAATTATGGACAAGTCAGTAGGGGTTTGGGCCACAGGTGACAAAAGAGATTTAAAATGAGGTGCAGGTGACATAAGTCTTAATAATTGAGTAGAGGTGACAATTACTTAATTATGGATTAAAAAAGTTTAAAAAATTTCAAAATAGCCCACAAGTTTTTAAATTTATACTTTGATCCAAATGTTAGTTAATATAATTGGGAACGAAGGAAAAAAAAGTGTCTTTTCCTCTCTCCTCATCCGTTGTTATTTTCTCTCTCTTCACGATAATTGTTGTTCATTGTTGCTGCTGCTTTATTCATCATCTTCTGATTCATTATCATCAACTTATACTTTATTATCATCTTCATATTCTTCTTGTTGACCATTGTTGTTGTTGTTGTTACCCCAACTGCTGCTCTTGGACCAAATTCTTATGTCAAATTTTATTTCGTAAATCACTTTCAACTTTGGAATTTACTTGAGAGGAGACTTTGATAAGTCAGATAATGTTTTTTAGTTGAATTTGTCATCTGAATAACTGCTAGTGTGTTGTTTTTTCAACAATAGCTAGCACGCGAACATGAATGCAATATAAAAGCAATCTGTTTAAACAGATCCATTATCTGCGGCACCAGATAAATGTTCTGTTGTAACAGTAGACTTATGTTGGATTCATGTTTATGGTTCTAGGTTCCCGTAAAATGAATCGAATAGATGGGTATTCTGTTGCACCAGATTAGTAATCTGTTTCAAAAGATAAATAATCTGTTTCATCAGATTACTAATCTGTTTCGAACTACAACTCCTGACACAAATTATTCAAATTATTCCTTAATTGTAGACATGTCATTCGTTAAGAAATAGAAATAGACTGCACGAAAATTAAATAAGAAATAAAAAGTCTAGTGCATCAAACATAAATTTTTATAAAACAAACAAAAAAATACATAGATAAAAGAAAAAAAAACTTACTTATTATTATCATCATTATTATTTGTATGGCCAGCCGGCCAATCTTCAACCGGCAGCAACAGTGCCCTTATCAGCCTGCGGATCTCCCGCAGCATCCTTACTCTGATGGCAGCCAACTCCCAATGCAGGTCATGAACCTCCTTCTGCAGTTCCCGCATGGTATCTCGTAAAATAGCGGCATCCCACACAGGATCAGCCATATCTAGAAAATGCATAAGTTTACAAAACACACGTAAAAATAATAGTAAAGAAAAGAAAGAATTCAAATGTAATGTAATATACAACGAATATTTACACAAAAAATAAGAAAAAATTTTATCAAAGACAGGAAAAAACTATCAAGTACTTGAAGAGAAAGTAGTTGAAGGGGTAGGATAACAAGAGCAAGAAATAAATAGTGTGTAGTAGAACGAACGACTGAATAAGGAGGGACCTATTTATAGAGGATTGAACTTGAATGAGTTAGGCAAAAAATTACAACTGTTCACTTCCATTTATTAATGACATTCTTGATTACTGAAAAAAGCTATGACTTAATTAAATTAAGCAATATTGTGATAAGTCATGACTTATTTCTGTTTTATTATTATTAAAATAATTAGTTCTTTTCAAGAATAATTTTTTTTACAATGAGTTGGACAACAGATTATATATCCATTGCATCAGATAACTCATCTGTGACAACAGATATATAATCCGTTGCAACAAATAGATAACATGTTGCATCAGATAATATATCTGATGCAACATATAATATATATATATATATATATATATATATATTTAAAAAAATAAATTATCTTCATGACATCCAAATTTTTTGACTTTTTAATTATATTAATTAATAAAACAGATTTAAAGGCACAACTGTTCACCTCCATTTATTAATGACATTCTTGATTACTGTAAAAAGTTATGACTTAATTAAATTAAGCACAATTATGATAAGTCATGACTTTTCAGTTTTATTATTATTAAAATAATTAGTTCTTTCCAGTAATCATTTTTTTACACTGAGTTGGACAACAAATTATATATCTGTTGCAACAAATAACTAATATGTGATAACAGATATATAATCCATTGCAACAAATAGATAACATGTTGTATCAGATAATATATCTAATGCAACATATAATATATATATTTTTTTAAAAAAATAAATTATCTTCATGACATCCAAATTTTTTGACTTTTTAATTATATTAATTAATAAAGCAGATTTAAAGGCAAAACTGTTCACCTTCATTTATTAATGACATTCTTGATTACTGTAAGAAGTTATGACTTAATTAAATTAAGCAATATTGTGATAAGTCATGACTTTTCAGTTTTATTATTATTAAAATAATTAGTTCTTTCCAGTAACCATTTTTTTTACACTGAGTTGGACAACAAATTATATAGCTGTTGCAACAAATAACTAATCTGTGATAACAGATATATAATCCATTGCAACAAATAGATAACATGTTGTATCAGATAATATATCTAATGCAACATATAATATATATATTTTTTTAAAAAAATAAATTATCTTCATAACATTCAAATTTTTTGACTTTTTAATAATATTAATTAATAAAGAAGATTTAAAGGAACAATTGTTCACCTCCATTTATTAATGACATTCTTGATTACTGTAAAAGGTTATGACTTAATTAAATTAAGCAATATTGTGATAAGTCATGACTTTTTTCAGCTTTATTATTATTAAAATAATTAGTTCTTTTCAAGAACCATTTTTTTACATTGAGTTGGACAACAGATTATAAATCTATTGCATCAGATAATATAATATATTTTTTTTAAAAAAAATTATCTTCATGACATCTAAATTTTCTGACTTTTTAATTATATAAATTAATAAAGCATCAAAAAAGAGGGAAGAAAATAAAATTTCTACTAGAAAGGAATTGATCGCTCAAAAATTTCTTCTGCCTTGCTCCTTTTCTCCCCGAAGCAGAAGAAAAAGAAATCCCCTTTTTCTTTCAAGTGTTTTCCGAATCTAAAATTTCCAATCCTAATTTTCGAACCTCTAAAATTTTTCCCCAAAACCAATCCCCCCTAAAAGCTCAACAAGCCAACTCTTTATATAGAGGACCATTGAAGGTATTTGGGAATTTAAAGAAAATGAGATATTCTTGAAATCCAAATTCGAAATCAACTCCCAGCTTGGGGTTTCATCAATCAATTGTATCAATATTGAAATTGGTGGACCAATGATATTTTGGGAAAACGAATTTTCACCATAAGCCAATAAAATTGTGACATACATGTATGGAAGCGTACTCCCATACCCGAGATTCGCATAATTGAGACGTTGAGAGGACACCTGGACTTATTTTGGAAGCTTCTTGGGTTCTTTTCTCATCCTACTATCACGTGAGACGCGTGCGCTCAAAATTAGGTCGGGTTTTCGCTGATATAGTCATTGTCGATGCCGATATTGTTGACATGGGTTGCAATCGGGTCAGGTTTTAATGATTTGTTGCTGTTCGAATTTAGGTTCTCGAGGTTGCTGATGTCGATGTTGAAGGCTGTCCATCGTTGATGTTGGTGTTGATGGACAAAGAAGAAAAAAGAGTTAGGCCGGGTTGGAGTATTTCTTGGACTGGGTTGAGGTTTTAAGTGTTTGGGCCACTGTTAATATATTATTTTGTGAAAAAAGGGGGGAAAGGATGGGCTATGCTGTTGGAGTTGCGCTGGACGGGTCAGATTGAGTTTTAATTGGGGTTATTCGAAAAAATTAATTTCAATTCTAGTTTAGCCCATTCTATTTAAATTTTAACCAAATTGAAAGTTATTTGGCCAATCGCATTGCAATTATGGCCAATTTGATTTCAATTATGGTCAAATTTAATAGATTGACTAAATTAGATTAAAATTCGATACGAACTAATACTTCCTTGAATCTCAAGTTTCTTGATTTAATAAAATTAAATAATTATTTATCCAAATAAATTATTTTTTAGAGAAATTATATTTAAATCAAGATCTTAATCATTTGAATTTATTTTCAAGATAAGCCTCGACTAAAATTCAATATTTTATAAAAATAAATTTTTTAGTAATAAAATTATAAAATTTCGTATAATTGAACACGATAATATATAATCGCTACTTAAAATGATCAATTTACCCAAATAAATACTTTGAAAATCCTTTATTCAGATAAAATAAATATTGTAATTTTATTTAAAAATTAAAGAAACTCCGAATTAAACTTAGTTATGGAGGGCAAAAATTAGGTGTCAACAACTTTCAAGTTTCATATACTCCTAAGACTTCGGGAATTCAAAAAAAAATAGAGATCTACTCATGACATTGCTAAAAGAAACCGAAGAGCAAAGGAATTACTTGAAAGGATTGCTAAAAGAAGTCGAAATGGAGAGGGATCAAGTAAAACCAAGGCTGATGTTGGCCGAGGAAAAAGAGAAAGGCCTAAAAAATTTATTGTATGGTTTGTTATTGTTGTTGGCATTCTGGAACGGTGTAATAGGGAAATAGAAAACTGAATAAATAGATGTAAGGTTTCTTAAATCAATCCTGGGGGTAGTATATAATTAATAGAGAATTATGTCTATATCTTTTATCATCGACCTCCATAAACCATGATAGTTACAGTAAGTAAATATATGAATTACTCAATCGATAGTTTGTTAAGTCTATAAATTATTGAGAACAACTTCTATTATGTTTCCAATCAACCACTATAAATTAGGACAATAACTGAACTGGTAACGCAATGCAGCCAGCTGTTTAATCTAAAGAGACAATGGAATAGCTGAACATTATTTAGGCCTTTAAATGTCATCATTGACATGTTAAATATATGTAATTCAATTATCCATAAAGAACAAATTACTAAAAAATAAATGATTAACAAAATTGTTTATTCCAAATCCAAAGAACTACTTGTTTTCTTGATTGAGTTCCATAACAATGACCATCACATCCACTTCATTTTCTTCCGGTTTTTTCTCTTCTTCTTCAACTTCTTTCTTCTCACTTTCCTTCTTTTCTTCTTCTACTTTAGCTGTCATCTCCTCATTTTTTTCTTTTTCTTTTTTTTCTTCTTCTTCTTCATCTGCTGCACTCTCCTCTTTCATTTTTTCTTCTTTCTTCTCTTCTTCACCTTTTTCATCTGCTGCAGCCATGTCCGTCATTGCGATTGCAAATTCTCCAAGGTTTATTTGATGCCGTCTAAGAGGGGGGATGTCGAGGTGCACTGTATTGTTTTGAAAGGATTACTAAACATATGCAATAAAATTAATTAGAAGAGCTGCTTCTTATTATTCTTCTCGATTCTCCTCAGCCTCTCATCTCTAACAAAAAAAGCAATATCCAGTAGACTTTTCTCGGGCAAAGTAACGCGCTCTCGCAGATTATCGTAATTAGAAGCGTCTGATGAAGTTTTGAGTCCACTTGAACTAGTATAATCACAAGCGCGCGGTGGACTTGGAACATAATGGTGGCCACCCAAATCTTTGTCTTCGTCTGCGACCTCCGCTGATGAAGTCAGGACAGTCACGCTTTTTAGCTACGCCTTCAACGCATCGATGAATGTATTGTTAACTTCGTCTGTGTATGGATTAACAGTTTTCATGTGTCTCTACTCCATCTCACGAACAGTAGGGGTAAGGTACGGGTGCACAATTTACAAAAAAAAATAAAAATAAATTACAAGACATTCGCTAATATAATAATATTAGTAGCATACCATATTAAATATAATTTTACCTTTATGTTGTTTTCTTTGTACTTAAATGGGTCGCCTTCCATCATGTTGTCGCACTTCGACGTGTGTCATCGAAGAAGACGGAAAATAGGCAGGGGAGAATCCAACGACTTGCCGGCGTACCTTCCCAGATAAGGAAAGGCCTCATATATCTAAACCTGTAATCAATAGAAGCACAAATAAGTCTACAGTGTCTATGTATTACTGTATAAATATGTAGGAGTCTATAATAAATCAATAGGCAGGTTGATTATAAGTACCAGAAATGCCCAGGGAAAGCCAAATAACGCGTACGGTGCATTATTCCTCTTGACGAAAGCTTCTTTCTACTTGGTCAGATCAGTCTTCTTTTTCAGATAGCTCAACGTCAGCTCAAAGGAGTCTTTTCCCCATGGATACCCTCCGAAGAATTCTAAATCATCCGCCATTTTGATGTGGTCCGAATCCATCTTCTTTGACGGGTCCTTTGCCAGCAGCATCGCGTGCACAAACCAAATCAAAGCACACTTCAACTTTTGTTGATCATTCAGCCTATTACCTTTCATCAGGCTAATCAACTTTGTAGCAGTAATGCTCTTGTTCTTCGTCACCTTAAAATGAAAGTTTTCTCCATTTGGAGGACTTTGTTCATTTTTTATTCACAGAGATATGCTGAACAATTTAGCCTCGTAATCAAAGCAAATTCCTTTAAGCCAAAATTAGCTGGCTTACCGTTCACACAAAATCAAATTTCATTCAGTTCTTTTTTTTTTATACGTCGCAGCAACATATAATGAACCATCTGTCCATTAAACTTAAAATGTTCCGGCATATGCCCCAAGTGTCCGAAACATGTCTTCTTAAAATTACAATACAACTTTTGTTCAACAAGAACCCGTCTAAACTCTCGATACACCACCATTCTTGCTCTCACTGAAATCTTTGCAGGAAAAGAGCCAAGCTCATCCATCCAGGTCGTTGTTAAGTCGTACGATTTAACGGAGATATCTCTCGCACAAATTGGCAAGGATAGGGGATCCTCCTCCCCGTCTCCGCTATCTCTCCTATCCTCACCATCCCTACTATCACTTTCACTTTATTCTTTGCTTTTTCCCTCGCTTTTACCTTCACGATCCTCAGCATCCTCACTTTTATGTGCACTACTTTCGTCATATTCTGAAATATCGGTAAGAATTTTTTTTTCGGTTTTCGGCTCCGATTCATCGACTACGGGTTTTTTCTCTTGAAAGTTTTCTATCTACTGATAGAAGCAGTGGAAGCAGGCCTTTTAACTGCTCTATGAACTCTTCTCACCATTTATGATCTACAACAAAAAATGAATCTGTAGTGATCAATTTATCGACTACTGGTCTATTAATAAAAATAAACAAATGCATCAAAAATAAATCTGCAGTGGTAGATCTATCGACCACTAGTCTATTAAGAAAAATGAGAAAACGCCTCACATCAAACATGCAAATCAAGTTCCAACTTCACCAGATATTGGCAGTGCAATTCACAACAATAAGAACACCATTAAAATGGGTCTAGTTCAGTACAAAAATTCAAAATCAAACGCAATATAACTACAAAAATTGAAAAAAAAAATTAATCATTATCCAAAGCAAAACCCGATTAAACATGCGAAATCGACAATGTTAACTAAAAACACTCAAATTTTAACTAATTCAACGAAAAATGATATAATTTTTGTCAAAATCGAAGAACCCCAACACAAAGCATCATCGAAAAAAATACTAAAATGAATCTAAAACTGATTGGGGAAGAAAATTACACTTACTGAGCAAGAGAAATTGAAAATTTTCGCTTGGAAAAGCAAGAATCAACCAAATTTTTTGTTCAAAAAAATAGGAACCAAAACCGGGAGGAAGGTTGGTTTTGAGGAGAGATAAATGTGTAGTTGAAAATATTAAATGATTTTAATAAATATTTTGAAAATGAAAAATTATAAAAAGGGACCATGTAGTAGTTTTAAAAAAGTTGTATTTTTTCTCCAAGTTTTAAAAATGTTAAAGGAACTCATGACCCCACAACCCTGGCCCGTTTTTTATCTTTTTTCAAGATCTAACCCTAAAAAATAAATCAAAATTTATTTTTGTGTCTATGACTCAAAATAAGTTTTGAAAGTGGATAGGATTCAAAATTGTCTCATCAAACTATGTCATATCAATTGCTAAAGATGGAGTACTCCAAGTCAAAGTGATATTTGAGGTAAGGGTGTTAAGTGGGCCGGGCCGGGTCAACCCGAAATCGGCCCGTTAAAATTAACCGATTTGTGGGCTAGGTTGGGGTTAAGTGGGTCGGACCGGTTCCGAGTTAAACAGTAAAAATTTTAAAATCAACCCTGACACGGCCCACTTAACCCAACCCGATTTAACCCACCTAAATCCGGTCAAACCAAGTTAAAAAACCGATCAAATTCGGTCAAAAAAAATTCAATATACACTATATATATCCACCTATATACATTTTAAATACGTTAAACAATATATATACACTATATATATAGTATATACTACATTAGAATTTAAAAAATATATACACATATACACAATTACACATATATACATAAAATTCAATATATACGACTATACGTATTACTTTAAATAAAACATATACTACAACATATATATACTTCAATATATATAAGTATATATATAGAGTTATATATTAATTTATAAAACATATACACATATATATGTTAAATATATACGTCTACAGAAGATATATACACATATGCACCATTCAATATATATGTACTACTTTAAATAAAATATATACTACAATATATATACATATATCGTACAATATATAAATAGTTATATACTAATTTATAAAATATATACACATGTATACATTAAATATACACGGCTATATAAGATATATACACAAATATACGCACCATGCAATATATATGTACTACTTTAAGTAAAACATATACTACAATATATATATATATATATGTATATATATACTACAATATATATATCATTATATACTAATTTATATAACATATACACATGTATACATTAAATATATACGTCTATAGAAGATATATACGCACCATTCAATAAATATGTACTACTTTAAATAATATATATATATATATATATATATATATATATATAATATTATATATATATATATATACTAATTTATAAAACATACACACATACATGTATACGTTTAATATATGCGTCTATAGAAAATATATACACATATATACGCACCATTCAATATATATGTACTACTTTAAATAAAATGTACTACGATATACATATACTACATTATATATATATATATATATACATATATATATATATATAGTTGTATACTAATTTATAAAACATATACACATATATACGTTAAATATATACGTCTATAGAAGATATATATGTATATATGCACCATTCAATATATATGTACTATTTTAAATAAAATATACTACAATATATATACACTACAATATATACACACACTATATATATAGTTATATACTAATTTATAAAACATATACACACATATACGTTAAAAATATACTACTTTAGAAGATATATACACACATATACGTACCATTCAGTAGTTGTACTACTTTAAATAAAATATACTACAATATATATGCACTACAACCTATACACACACTATATATATAGTTATATACTAATTTATAAAACATATACATATGTATACGTTAAATATATACGTCTATAGAAGATATATCCATATATATACGTAACATTCAACATATATGTACTACTTTAAATAAAATATACTACAATATATATATATATACTACAATATATAATTATATATATAGTTATATATTAATTTATAAAACATATACACATATATACGTTAAATATATACGTCTATAGAAGACATATATACACATATATAAATTAATAATACTTGATAGTAAATTAATAATATATTAAAACTAAGTTATAATTAAATCCATTTTCTTAAATAAAAAAAGCTTAACCAAGCTGGGCCGATTAACCATCGGGCCCTAACTGGGCTTGGTCGGGGACCAACTAGGACCAACCAAAAAATAAACCGGCTCAGGACCCGATATCCTACAGCTCGTGGGCTGACCGAATCGGGTCAAACAACGCCAATTTTTTGTAAGTGGCCCGGCCCAACCCAACCCATTTTACAGGCTTAATTTGAGGGCAAAGAATACAATGGTCATAAACTTGGAATAATTAAAGTATTAAACAGTATCCCTAAAAATGGTCATAAGCTTGGAATAATTAAAGTATTAAACAGTATCCCTAAAAATGTGCAATAAAGAATAATATTTTCTCTGGAATACCCAAATTCGTGTATAATCTTGTTGTCTTTTGAACTTATTTTTTTTTGGCCCTAAAAATAAAAATCTACATGCCTTCCAATTCAATTATATACATTCACAATTATTGAACCCCCGATGGTTGCTGGTAAATTTTTATACAATAACTTATTTTTTGTTATAAAATGAGAGAAGACAAAAATTAATAGTAAAAGGTGAATGCAATAGAAATAGAGAGAAGAGATCATGTGAGGAGTTTTTCTTATTTCTTCC
>NC_061113.1:236863370-236913521 GCF_002878395.1 Capsicum annuum
TAAATTCATTCAATTATTAGTAGTGTAATTTTTTTAAACAGTACTGTCGATCTATGAAAATTGACTCATCGTTGATTTAACCTAGAGTTTACCATGTGTTCTCTGTATGTTTACATTGTACTTTTATGTACTAATATTAATATAACTATTTAACATATTGCACTACTAGAAAGTTGGAGGGAGGGAGCTGAATAAAATATAATTACCGTGATATAGACGTCCTTCAAAAGTAAACCATACAAAAACCACATTACAGCATTAAGTACAAGTGCTAATGTCAAGTTAAATGGCATGAATTCCACACTTTTGGTCCTTATTACACGTCCCTGCAATTTAATTAAAAAAAAAACAGAATTAAATGGTGTTGATTAATTAGAAAATGGATATGGACTAAATACCTAAACTATCATCATTTAAAATTTAAAGAACGTCGTCCTAACTATAAAAACACATAGGAGATTAATATAGAAACAGAGTCAAATAAAAAAAAAAATCAAATATTAAAAGAGTTACCAACCATAATGCTTAGAGGTGCAACAAATACACTGATAGAAAAGGCCATGCAAATCCATCCAATAACTTCAGCTCGTTTTGGTCCTTTGCATAAAATTTGAGTGAGGAAAACAATAAATCCAAATGCACCAAAATTCAACAGTAGGACAAGTCCTAGAGTTTTCATCTGCAAGACAATTTCAAATTTCAGAAATATTCACAAAATCACGTAACAATTAAAAGAAACACGTACACAAATGAACATATATATATATATGAAATTTGTTTGTATGTATGTATGTATATACCCTTGCTTTTCTTGTGGCATAAGTAAAATAAATAGCAACGTAAATAGTCTCAGCAATGCATCCAAAAGAGTTGATGGTGATGAGAAGGGTAACATTGGTTTTAACCATTGCATAGTAAATCCAAAGCATTGCACTAAATAAAGCAACAACATATGGTAATGAATGGAACCCTTCTGATGATTTCTTCTTAAAGATCCTATAAAATGTTGGTCTGCAAAATCAAATATTACAAAAAATTAATAATGAATTTTTAGTAAGCTAGCCAACTAATTTTGCTGCCCAAAAAATGAAAGTTTGTTTAATGTGGGAGAAATAACTTACACAGGGGCAATAAACACCATGAAGGAGACTAGGTTACCTGCAACATTACCACAATGGAAAAGGCATATATTAATTACTTCTCCTATGTATTTATCAAACAAAAAAAAGTATTGTACATTATGTAATGATAGTCTTATTCATTTTTGAGGTGTTAATTTATTCGTAAGAGTTAGCTAAGATGTACTTATTCCCTGATCAAACTGGATTGTAAGAACATATTAATGAAAAGAGTCAGCTAACAAATAAGGAGATTTTGCGACAGATAAATTCTATAGCTAAACAATAAACTCTGTTGCTAATCCTATTCAACGACGAATTTTTGTTAGCTACGAGTGAATTAACGATGAAATAGTGATGAAGTTCTTAGTTAATTTCTAGTTCTTTTAGTGAGTAAAAAAGGGCATGCAAATAAGTACTATATGATAGGAATTTTACCCAAAATGCCAAAGGTGTAGATCAAAGGATGATTATGGGAGATATTGGTCATCTTTTCTTCTTTCTTCTCCTCTCTATAGAAGAATTAAAACTATAGGGTAAGATAGATGAGTAAAATGATCTTAAGGCTAATTGATCTTTGTTGATGATGAACAACAGTTATGGTCACATATTTATAGTGAAGAATTAATGAAACATTTACTAGTACATGATATTATGCTAGGTGGCATATGTTTGTTACATTAGCACGACAAAATGCTGACACCATATATTAGCACCCACTAACTAGGAAATAAAATAATAAACTAGCTGGAGAACTTCCATTTATTCCGCAACTCTAGCAAAACAAATTTTAATAAAATGAGTTTAAGCACCGTCAATAGACAGTTTTCACAGCATCAGACAGTAACAGTAAGGTAATATATTTTATTTCACCAAATTTAAAATTTAAATCTCATATGTTAACGAGATATTTTTCAGGTGATAGTACATGCAAATTTATTAGAATTTCAGTTCCATGCTTTGACGATTAAACAGTTTTACTTTGTCACATTTTATTTTACAGGAGTCAATATGACAATTCTTCGGAGCTAAATTCATTTAGATTAATTTAATATTTAAAAAATAAAAATTTAAAATTATACTAAAAATACTATAATTTGTAATTTCTTTTATATTAATATGATGAAAAAATACATCTTAAATTGTTAGTTACTGTACTAAAATACTATAATTTTAAAAAAAAATTATATTAATATGATTTAAAAATCTATCTTAAATTATTAGTTACTATATCAAAAATTGAATAATTTAAAAAAAAATTATATTAATATAATAGAAAAAATATATCTTAAATTGTTAGTTAAAATACATGCAATTTGACACACTCATCAAACAAAACATAATGAATAAAAGGGAACAAAGGGAGTATATAAATCAGGCAATTATAAAATAATAATTTAACAAAAAGGACAGTAAATAACCTATTATATCATGGGTTAAATTTAATAATAATATAAAATATCTTTAGGATGTCGATGCATGTAATTAACTTAATTCGAAAAAGGGATGAGACATAGCATTTCGTGGCCGTCTATTTTTGGAGTACTGAACTTTTAGTCCATGCACTTTCACCAGCCAAACGTACTTTTTTACTTTAAAAAAATTTTCAGTTACATAGGAGATCTGATAAGGGACAGAGAAAAGAATGCTGTGGAGTCGAAGCAGTAAATATTTACGTTAAATTAATTTAATCTATCACGATTAAATCAAATAAAAATAACAATACTAATTAGTCATGATTAAGTGATAGTTATACATATTAGAACACATGTATCTATCATGCGTGTAATTATTGATCTATTGATTTGATATAAACATTTGATATCGATAAACTTCTACTGAATCGGAGCAGTACACATACATATATTATGTCAAAAAGTAAAGCCATAGATCTTGGCTGTCAGAGAGAAGTTATTTAATTTGACCTAGGAACTTTAAATATTTTGGTGCTTTTAACCCAGTATCTGAGCTAACCCAGTCAGTTTAACAGCTCTTTGATAGAAACTATGCAGGATAGAAGCCTTGTGTTTCCAAGAGGAAAATGACAAAAACATCCCTCATGTATTATTGGGATGAATCTAGTTAATTCCTTAAACATAGTTCTAAGCAAATTTGTTGCCAATGATCATTTTATATTTTAGTCAAATATTTTAGAGGATTTTATTTTGAATGAACAGCGTGGGGAAAAAACGTTCAGTATATCCATGTGTTTCTTTTTCTCTTAATACATGATTAGAATATAACTTTGTACTGAAATTTTATGCGTACCTGAAGGAAATATATAATTTGTTCACTTAGCAAAATTATAATGATGCCAAGTATAAATGCGTTCGACGCCTGAAAACTTGTCAAATAAATGGACCCATTGTGTGGCAAATAATCAAGGGATATATTACTGCTTTATGCAGATGAATCTTTCTAGGTCACTATTTAAATTTCTCTTCCTATTTTAACTATTTTGCAAATATACGTGAGTTAAAATGAATTCAAATTGAGTTGATCCGTTCAATTCGTTCAAAACTTACTAGGTTGGGTTCAAGATAATTTGCTATTGGGTAAATCTGAATCCATTAAGTCTCAACCCATTTTCAAATTGGGTTCAAATGAGCCCAATCAATCTCTACTTCAACCCGTTTAATAGAAAAATTATTTTCTTAATGAAAATAGAAAAAAATGTGACAATTTGTCCTCACACTCTTAAAATCACCCATCTCACCTCACCTCACTCCCACCTTAACCCACCTCCACCCCGCCTCCCTTAAATAAATTATTTTTATTTCTTAAAAGGCTCTTTATAAATTTTTTTTTTGTCCCCATCTCATCCTCATTCGCCCCTTTCTACCCTGAACCCCCACCCCCCCACCCCACCCTACCCTAAAAAATTAAAAATCTCTTAATTTTTAAAGATAAATAAATAAATTTTATTTTTTGAACAAATAGATTAATCTTACCCCAACCCCCATCTCTCCCTACTCCTTACAACCCCATACCCTCCTCCCCTATATCCCTCCCCCCCCTTCCAAACGTATATTTAAAAAAGAAAATTTCTTACCGCAATTTTCATCCTTATCCTAATTTTTATTTTTAAAAAAATTAAATTTTAAAAAAATATTCTTACCCCACCCCCATTTCTTTACCCACCCACCCAACTTTTCAAATTCATTTAAATTTATTTTCCTTACAAGAGATAAATATTAATATGTTAATATTTTATAGACTAAGCGAGTTAAATTGGGCTGATCAAGATCCAATCTGATTTTTATTCATTTCAACCCAATCTATTTTAACTGAAAGTGAATTTGGACGGGTCATGACTTAATCCGATATCCAATTGAACTCGTTTAATATCTTCAATCTCAACTTAACTCAACTCAACTCACCCATTTGACAACCCTAAACGCATGCAATAAATTTTTGATATTTCCATTAATTAATTTACCCAATGAACTTATTCCTATTTTTAGAGAATGGACAACCCTCCTTCTTTATCAAGACTTCAAAACGATAATGTGACGAGCGAGTGAGCTCCATCAATTAGTCCGCGACACATAAAATTCAACACGAAGTCTACTCTAGTCTTCGATTAAAAGAAAAAAGAAACACACATACTTATAATATACAGCAGCACTACTCATTTATTAACCATCAAATTAATTGGACAGGTATTACATAACCTTTTTATTTTTTTATTTTTTACTCCACTAATTCAACACTTTTCGCCTATATTAGATTCTTGTATGTCATAAACACCTTTTGTGTGTGACAGAGAGACCTTTCAGGTGCTCAAACACATAGCAGTAGCTACAATTTTTTAATTTTAAAAGTACTTGAATGCCCCTATTAATGTATCAACTCTAATTATTTGACTACCTAACCTATCTATTGAACACGTTAATTAAGTGTTCCAGATGAATTAAACCTGTAAACTGTCATCAGCAATAAGGGTATTGCGCTTTATCTCTATTGCTTTTTGAATGTCACTTGTCATTACCAAAATACCAAATTCATAAGTCACAGCTAGCCTTTGTGTTTGTGGACACATGTGGCACCACATGATCTCATTATGAAAACTCCTTGCATTTAACATTTGGAAACTCAAGACACAGACCCTATTTAATTTCTAAAATGAATTTTGTAACAAAAAGTACTTTTGACGAACCTTTGAACAAGTTAGGACTGATTTTTGAAATATTAGGTGCTATAGTGGTTGTTGATTGCATGTAGAGGATAACATTCAATTTACATGGTAATCTTTCCATCAATAGAATAAGATATCACGTTTTGTACCGTATTAAAATAAGTTTTTAGACTTGGACAAACATTAATCAGGCTTCGTTAGTCAATGTCGAATCTAAGATTTTTTTGAATTAAAACAATTTAAAGATGTTTTTATATTATATAAAATAATCTATTTTGCACTATTGTTTTCTTCAAAAAAACTCACGTCATTATATCTCTATATCTTATGTAACTTCATTTTCTCATTTATCAATATGAAAATTGTTCATACGCTCAACAATTTTTTCCTCGAACTAAGTTTCACGTGTTTGTCACCACAATTCATAGGCTAATCTGAAGTTTAGTTGCGGTCCCACACACATTATCCGAGTATTTATGGGCATCTAAACCTATAAGTTTTTAGGTGTATGTGTCTCCAAGCTACAAGTAAGATACGTAGTTGTTAGCCAAGTCCCAAGTCATTAGTCATACCTGTCTCGATAAGCCATTCGCTCTTTGTTAGCCAAGTCCCGAGTCATTAGTCATACCTGTCTCGATAAGCCATTTGCTCTAAAATCAATTGTTGGGTTAAAATAACTTAAAAGATATTTTTGATATGATGTGATATTATCAACTTTTTAAGTTAAACCTGCATGATCGATTTTGTCCTAAAGATTGCATGTCATTAAGACTGTCCCTATACTTTAGAAATTTGACTTCCTTTTCTTTTCAACTACATACATAAAACTTTAATCGCACACTCGGCGAATTTTCAGTTCATGCATTTATGTTCACAACTATAGTTATTATCAATCACATAGTAAAAGTGTACATATTTATATTTGAGAAAATATCAAGAATATCATTAATGAAAGGGACTGCCAGTCATAAGTCGATCAAAACTACCGTTTATACTTTCATTACAAAAATACTATCGAAAGATCACTAAGACACAATTATACTCTAGGATTTTTTATATTTTAAATTGATGAATAATAGTACTATTGCTCAGCGTTACAAATATCTTATTCTCTCATAGCAAACTAAATAACAATTCAAAAATTCATTACAAATGCTGTTCTGAAATTCACTTTTTATGTAGCTCGTGAATGAGAAGCACTTTCCACCAGATGTAGCAAGAAGGAAAATAAGAATTAGCTTGATAAGCAAGAAACAGAAGTGGAAACACTAAAAGAAACAGCAAGGAAATGAAAAAGAAAAAACAGAATTGGATGAATTCCGCCAATAAACCAAAGCATCCATCAAAAATTTTCGTTTATTATAGCCGTTTTCTTATTATTTTCTGTATAAATATATACCTAGTTAGGCAAAGTTAATGTGTGTTCAAGCTAGCTATGTACTGTATGTATGTATTTAGATTCACCCCTGGTGGCTCTATTGTATGACACCTCCATCATCACTCGTATAGTATAAAAACTATATCAATCCTCCAAATTAAGGGAGAAATTAAAAGAAGAAGAAAAAAACAAGATAATGTACATAGTAATATTGGATTTAGATATGTGTACTTTGATCGGGCAGAGTGGCACGTTGGGTTATTAAATATAATTACTGGTAATTATCTTTTAAATAATCTGATTGTATAAATTTTGTTGTGTATGCTGTAATTTATTGTGCAGCTGTAGATAAGAAATCTTCGTCATGATAAAGCTGCATGTAAGCTAATCACTTGTAATCTATTGATGTGCTTAGTGTTGTGATATAGATATTTTCTTAGTGATAATCTGGGACCAGTTATAGATTTTCTTCTTTTCAGTACATATATATATATATATATATATATATATATATATATATATATATATATATATATGGCCCTTCATTTAGCCAATTAATTGATACAAAATTAATTAATGGATAAGGTAATTTCTGAAATAGTTAATGGGAACAACAATCTCTAAATATGTCTTTCCTTCAATCAAGTGACTGATTTTTTATTTCTGTAGAGATTGAGACAAAGTTCCTCTCAAAAAGATTCTACACTAAATTGAAAATCTATTTATGATTGAGTATATCCTAACAATATCTAAATAAGTTATTTTCTATGAACAGTTTTTTTTTTTTTTTAATCAATATAATTGCCCCCACTATAGTCTATTTATTAGTAATAGCCCCACATCCTTTTGTGGGATGGATATTAAAGCTAGACTCGTCCCATTAATTCTCGATACCAAATTATTGAGTCCGCATGTTATATTATTCATGCTTTAGTTGATAGTTAGACAAGTGGGGGAGTATTTGAGACCCATGCACATCGTTTGTGGAATTGTAAGTGGACATTTTATGCGATTTTGGACAATTTTTACTTCGTGAGTTAGTTTTGGGGCTAAATTAAGCCCAAAATTCATTTCTTAATATGATATCAGTCATCAGAGTTAGACTCGTATCAATTCTCGATTTATCCGATGTTGGATGCTCATTACTTAAACACAATATATTCAATTGCGAAAAGGAACAATACTGCTGCTTTACAATTACTTACTAATAGTTTGATCTGTCACTATGCAACAAATTTTAACTACCACTTAGTACTTGAGAAAGTGATAGTATGTACTTTGAATGTCTTTTTTATTTGTTTGTAGTTGCAATAAGTTTTTGGAGAAACCAGTAGTGTTAAAAGTGCACTTCCATTATATGAGTGTACACAATCATATAAGGATTTTAATGTATTCTACTTGCAGTTTGGAGAAACTTTTTCATTAACAAAGTACAATAACAAAGTTTTTTTAAAAATAACAATCATTCCTATTTAAGAATAACATAACAGAGTTCTTAATTCGACAAATGGAAGGCTCGTCCATGTTACTTTTAATCAGATAGATTAAAGAACATAATTTTGTATAATCCGCGAACACTAAGAATAATATAAAAAAAGTTGTTCATTAACATCTGGAAAGTTTTAAGTTGCTTTTATTTAGAAAATTATAAGTTTAACAATTATAGAATGTGCTAAATTTGATAAAGTTGGACGGCATAATAATAATATTACTTCATTCCTACCTAAATGTTACTACATATATAATAATATAATAATAATAATCATAAGCCAATCATACTATCTGATAATATGATTACAGAATATTTCTTCGTTTTTTGATTGATTACTTAATTGCCATCGATAACGGGACTCAAACTTTCTTCTTTCTTTTTTGTTTTTTGTTTTTATGTATCAAATGAAGGTTTCATTTAACGATTTCAAGTAATATACTATGATGACTAACCATTACTCTACTATGTACTTCAATGCGAATCTAGCATATCTACAATTATTGGAGAAACAAGAGACATTTATATTAAAAATGTAAACTTAACGGCATTGGTTCTATGGTGTAGTGGTTAGCACTCTGGACTTTGAATCCAGCGACCTGGGTTCGACTCCCGGTAGGACCTTTTATATTAATTTTTTTATTTTGTGGCAACAAACTTGTTTTTTCGAAAAATAACACAAATATACATCTTCACCCCTACCATATTTACACATGGATCTTCTTTGATGTATCAGAAGCTAATTATGTATCTCGACAAATTTAAAATCGAAAAAAAATATATCATAATCTAATTATGTCTAATTGTGTATTTTGACAGACCCAAAATCGAGAAAAATATATCGGGAGCTAATTATGTATCTTTACAAAGGAAAAAAAAATGTATTTTTGTAGGATTATTATGAATATCGACAGATCCAGAATTGAAAAAAAAATATCGAAAGCTAATTATGTATTTTCATTGAATGTATTGGAAGTCTCTACTTCTTTAGAGGTAGAAGTATGGATTGCATACATCTTACCCTCCCCAGACCTCACTATGTGCGAATACACTGGATTTATTGTTGTTGTTATTGTTGTAATGGGAGTCAATTATGTATCAGGACAGAGCTAAACTTAAAATTTTCTGTAATTAAGCTCTGAACTGTCCAATTTATGTTGTTTTTACATACACTAAAGGTCAGATCCTAACTTTGCAAATTATAAGCCCAACAAACAAACAAATGCATAACTACTAAAAAGGTCGAATGAAATTTTGGGCCACAATGAAGCCAACATTGTTGGGGCATGGCGAAGTTCACAAGTAGTAGCATTTTGTGGAGTGTCGCCGTTGTTCGGATCAACTTTCGCACACCTCGACTAATTTCACGGGATAACTGTCACTTTCACCCACAACAGATATCAGTTAACTGTGTTCACCAATGCTATAACACAAGCATAACTTGTTTTAGATTATGGTACAAGAATATAAACTTTTGCCTTGAGATATTTTTATTTTGTTTTTTCGGTGTCTAAGTGTATTTTAGGCCACTTTTTTGTTACTTAAAAGTATTGAAGGGTAAACCACCAATATGGTCATTCGTACGTATGACCTAGATCATTGTACAACACAAAACCCAGTTTGCAAAATTATAGTCCCAGTAAGATGCAAAAGAAAGAAAAGGGTCCAACAAATTTCTAAAAATCTTCATATTCAATTCTGGCTGAATTTTCTTTGCTTGCTTTTTAATTTTAAGAATTCTAAAACACTTTTGTTAGTTTATGACATGAGGAGCAACTCTTCTCCTTTCTCTTGTAAAAATTGATATTGAGTTTCCTTCATAGGAACCTTTAATTGCAAAAAAAATTATAAAGGTAAAAAATATATGTATATATAAAGTTACCAAGTTGAACATTATTACCATAAATAAATATCTAAGAAAAATGTGGTAGAAAGCATAGGATAATCAATAAGACAGATAAATAACGAACTAACGATATATTTAGCAACTGTTTGACCATGAAAATTATTTTCTTTTCTCTGAAAAATTATTTCACTTAAGTGAAAAAGTGAAAACAAGATGAGTTTGTCCATGAAAATTTTAAATACAATTCCAGAATTGTATTTGAAAAGTGAAAATAAGTTTTACTTGTTTTCACTTTTTTTCACTCATACTTATCTCACAAAATTTCAAAAATAATTTTAATTTATATCCATGGTTAAACACAATTTCAACTTTAATTCTAAAAAATTATAATTTTCATGGCTAAACGGGGCCTTAGTAAGGTAGAAATTATTGACTGCGATTTGTAGTCCTTTCTCTTGTAAAAAAAAAGGAGTTCTAAGCTCATCACATTACTAATATGTTGTATTTGCTTGAACCCTTCTCTTTTTTTTTGTTTTTTTGGTCTTAAAAATGATTGAAGTTTGCTTATTTAAACGGGACCAAAAAGGAAAAGCAGAAAAAGACAAATAAAAAACCGGTTACACATTTGACACTTGGCATCATATTAATCTTTATTAGGTCAAAAACCAACTAATTAAACTTTGTAACTAAGTATATATTTTTATTTTCTGGGACACCTTTGCCTTTTAATTTGCGTCAACTCACAATCTCATAACCTGTCATTGTATTGTATACTCAAAAAGTTGGTCAACTTTCCAATACGTTGGCCATTCATGCTTGGCCAGCTCCACAATTGAAAGGTATTTGTCTTTATCTTTTGCTCATCTTTCTTTTTGGGTTTTTTACGTGTTATTAAAAGAATTGGTTTGATTTTTTGTGGGGTCTAATTTATGTACGAGAAAATTTTATGTCAATTTACTCTACTAGCAAGTGAATTTGGAGATCAAATAATTTATTTTATTTTTTTGTGCTTGAAGGCTACGTTTGACTTTTTATTAAAAAAAAAATTCAACATTTATAAAATCATCTCAAAAATTATATAAAATCTTTTATAAGAGTAAAGAGTGAGAGATCAGTTCTCTTAGATGTAATTGGAATATCTTTTATTTCTTTGTTATTAGTAATATAAAAGCAGCTGGATGTAGGATCACTTTGATCCGAATCACGTTTGTGCTAAGAGTTACATAAATACAGTACTATGCTAAATGATATATAGTGCTAATAATATCATTGTCATGCAGAGGCGGATTCAGGATCCGAACTCATTGGATGCCAAGTAAAGTTATCAATTAAATTAATCGGATTATTCATATTTTTTTCGATTTATAGGACAATTAACAAATCAATCAATAATAAAAGAATAGTAATAAAATGACCAAACTTAAACTTTTAATAATATTACTAATATCATAATATCCATAATTCATTACAATTGCTCACGACGTGTTTTCATATTCTGAAAACGATCAACGATGAGCCTTTCACCGACGATAATAGAGAATCGACCGAGCAGCAAGCAGCAGTAGACAACAAACTTGAAGAGTAGAAGTACAGAGAGAGTTGATGTTTTGATATTTGAAAATAGGGTTTTTTTTATTTTGATGGGAGAGATAAGAGATTAGATTATACCTTTTCTAATAATTAAATAAATAAATAAATAAAAGTCAATAAATAATATTAAGTATTAACTTAAGTCAACTAGAGTCTACTACTGCTTACTACACTTGTTTCTCTATTTTTATCAACAAAAACAATGTGTTAACATTTAAAAAATTTAATATTGGTTCAGTCTGGGATCGAACCCACAACCTAGGGGCAACAAAGCTAGTGCTTTGCCACTTGCACAACTACTTACTACATCTGCTTCTCTGTTTTTATCAATAAAAACAATGTTTTAACATTTAAAAAGTTTAATTGCATTTGGGATTCAACCCGCGACCAGGGGCAGCAAAAGTGGCACTTTGCCACTTGTACTAGATAATATTTTTATATTATAGGTGACAAATTTAATATTTGACTATATCAATATGTATATAGAGTTTCCGTCGAAATTTGTGGGTGGCGTGCCACCCCCACGACAATGAATAGATCCACCCATGTTGCCATGTGATAATTCATAATTAGCGGAGTGGCTACGCAAATAAACTCCGGTCGCGTTTGTTTGCACGTAATGAATATTTTAATTATAATTATTAAGTTTATTTATTTTACATTTTAATTTTAATTATTAAGTATGTTGTTATTGTTTTCGCTTTAGAATAATATTGCATTTGAGTAGATTTAACTAATTAAGATAAAAAATAAAGTCTTAATATCATTAAGATATTCAAACTTTTGTACAAAGATGACAATTTACTACTAATCATCTACTTTTATCGCCGATCGACCGTCCCACCGTTAACAACTATTATCGTTTGTCGCCACTCCTGATAGCAATTATGGTCGGTTTCGCCTCCAATATTATTAATTACCATCACCTACAACCACTATCTCCAGTCTCCACCCACAACTACTACTCACTAAGAGTACATGATCACCAACAATTACATATATAGTAAGTACAATCATCACCACCAACCATCATCACAATCAATCACCATTAGAATATTGTAATGAATCAATCACATTTCAATTTTATCATAGTTTACCGTGAATATATAAAAACACTTTGATCGGAATTCTTATAAAATAGTAAATTGCACATGGAGATTTTAATCGTAAGATAAAGAATTATGTCATAGAACGAACCAAACATATCAAGACTGCGCATAGTCCAAGTCTACAATTACCTACTATGCGATAATACTGAAACATTATAACAGCATACTAAAAATGAATAACGATATTTACAATTTGTACTCCTTTCAATTATATTATTGATTTTAGGGATAAAATTATGGACCGTAACTCGTAAGTTTCAACTTTCAATATATATATTTTAATAATAACGAGTATTAATTGTGCGGCTATGGATATATACCTGCCACAAATACTATAATCCATCAATCGGCCAATTATTGATAATTGGGAAAATATAAAAAATCCAGTATTAGCTTAATGAGAATAAAAACAATATGGAAAGAAAGAAAAGATTAAGCTTATGTGAATCAGTCACTAGAAAAAAAAGAAAAAAAATTCCACCATAAATCAGTGGAAAATTTATATCATCAAACACGATCCCCCATAGAATTAGCTGAATGGGAAATAAATTCTCACTTGTTAAACAAGAAAGAATAAAGAAAAAATCAACAAAGAATAAAGAAGAAAAGTAGAGAGAATAAATAGAGTAATTGTTATTTCTCATTATTGATTATACAATGAATAAAATCCCTCTATTTATAGAGAAAAATACTTCTAGTTTCTGACCAAAAGACAGATACTTCAAATCCTGATAGATATCAACTAAATCTTATTAGATCTTGACTAAAAGACAGATACTTCAAATCCTGATAGATATCAACTAGATCTTATTAGATCTTGATAGACATTCACTATAATGTATATACATTTATAACACTCCCTTTTGAATGTCTAGATAGATAGATAATGTGCCTCGCTAACATCTCACTAGAAAAAATCAGTGGAAAAAAAAATCTAGTGAAGGAAAAAGAGTACACATCTCTAACAATACGCATATAGGCTGCCTTATTAAAAACCTTACTAGAAAATCTAGAGGGACAAAATCTTGAAAGGAAAAAAGAGTACAACACGTATTAACTCCCCTAATGAGAACATCCTTGAATCTTTGCATCCCGATCTTGTGCACCATCTTCTTGACAGTTGCAGTTGAAGGAGACTTGGTGAATACATCAGCCATATTGCCACTTTGAACGAATCTGTTGCACGTTAATATCACCATTCTTTTGGAGCTTATGTATAAAAAAGCTTTGATGAAGTGTGTTTCGTTCTTTCTCTTTTTATGAATCCTCCCTTAAGATGTGCTATATATGCATGTTGCATTATCTTTGTATAAAACTGTGGGTATATTGTCATATTTCATATCACATTTTTCTCGAATGAGATGCATCATGGACCTCAACCATACACATTCTCGATTTGCTTCATGAATAGCTATTATCTCAGCATGATTCAATGAAGTGGCTACGATAGACTGCTTTGTATATCTCCCAGATATAACAGTACCACCACATATGAACGCATAGCCTTGCTAACAAAGTAACCAAAAGGCTATATCATGCCTTGTAGTATTTGCAAGATGTATTAGTACACCAATTGAACTAAGATATGGTACTTCAGGACTAATCCAATTTGGTATGTTTCTCATTTCAGCAAATAATCTCATTGCTTTTGAAAACTCTCCAATAGTTTCAATAATTTTCAAGTTATAAGCTTATACAATATAAGGATTATAAATAAGTCTCCCAGAAACTTTTATATTTTGAATCCTTAAAGAAGTTTTCATATAAATTTTATCAAGTGACAATATTCAACATTTCATGTGTGGCGTCTTCAAGTGTCTGGATTGCAAATCAAATAAGTTTTACGCGTACCAAGATGATCCTTTCATGTCACTTGATAAATGTTTCTACGTCAGCATGCTTAAATAAACATAGAATTTGGATCCTCATAATCCTTCACAATATTGCGCCAATATTGTATCAAAGATATCATCGATGATATATCATTTTGTATCGATTCACAATGCAACATAACATTTTGAGATCTCATCACTTCATTATTTCCAGGTACTTGATCCTCTCATAAGATTTCATGAAGTGTTATATCATAGGCTCTTCAAGAGCACATTGTCTTCTTATTATGATTATTTGCTCCTAATTTTTTAAGAATTATTTTATTTGGAGCCGATTAATCTACCATGCTTCATGCATGCATAGACTTTGTCCTTTATGAACACAAAATAGGAACACTTGCAGCTTAAATATGAGATGCGTTTGGCATTCAACTTGAATTATCTTTTCAATGAGGATCTGATGATAATTCCTAACATATTTCATAGCTGCTTATAACCTCCCCATTATGCTAAGAAAACTAACATACATCGTCCATCTTTGTGCATCATGGTATATTCATTAATCGTATACCGCACATCAAAAATATTAGATGAAATAGTTGGTTACCGACCTTGAACCAATTGAGAAGGAAGAAATAATCATAATATATTGGTCTAATGCATATAAGTGCTATTGTATGCAACATATCATATTTCATACCAATACATGAAACTTTGTTCTCACTAGTAATGGTTCAGCTATTTATGAAAGACATTCAATGCTAAATCATCATCATTAAGATAAATAATCTTGATTACACAATCTGAAAATTATGCTCAATTTATATTGAGCAAGTAACTTTATGAATGTCAAACGTAGGTTGACAATGAATGTACATGTGATTATCTTATTGATGCATCTTTTCAACATATCACATGATAGGTGAATGAGCCCTTATTCATCTTTTATACTTTTCAGATTTTAAGGGATCCAATCCCAAAATTAGTTGGTCCAACCAACTTATCATGAAAACAAGCAATATTAAAATCAATGAAGAATTTTCTAAATCGTTGAGATGTCGCAATCGTTCATGTTAATTTATGAATTTTTATTCTAGTAAACTCTAAGTTTAACAAGATATGTACCTTTTACTTTAGTAAATTTCAGATTTACTATTACATGAATACATTTCAGATTTATTACTTTTGAAGTAGATTTCAGAATAACTCTTCTCAATTATTCAGCCTCTTTCGAAGGTGAGTTGTGATATCATCACAATCAAGTGCATGATTGCATGAATAAGCTTCTCATTTCCCAAGAATCTCTCTCTCTCTCTCTCTCTCTCTCTATATATATATATATATATATATATATATATATATATATATATAAAAGAGCATTAGAGGCATGCTGATGTGGCATGCCTCAAAATCCGGTATCTACATTTATCTTTTTTCTGGTTTTTTGGAGTTTTTTTTCACATTTTAATATTTTTCCTTTGTTAAATAACTTCAATCAAACCAAAAAATTTAATTGTTTCAAACCAATCCTCTGTCTTCCAGGAAACCTTCATCTTTTCTTTATGTGTTTCCAACATCCTCGTATTAGTTTATCCCCCATTCTTCTTCTTCTTCTTCTTCTTCTTCTTCTTCTTTATTTCTCTTAATAATTACCTTTTAATAATACATTAAATTCTTGTATAGATGTTAAATTCTCAGTTATTCATACAAAAATCTGAAAATCAAACTAAATCCCAAAATCGAGATTTGATGTGCAAGAACAATAGTGTAAGCAAGAAGTAGTTTGTATTTCTGATGCAAAAAAATGGGATGAAAATGAAACTTCTGAATTGTACCGAGAAAATCTGGTAAGTTTCGTCAACAATTTGAATAGAACTTATCCTCTGTCCTAGCAACTTTTATAATTTGTTTTGCTCTCTTTTTTAGGAGTTAGTTTTGACACACACAGAATGTTAGATGAAATGGTCCATTGAGAAACCTTTATACTGTTTCAGTGATGCCGCAGATGTGTATCTTCAGATGCTATTAACTTCTCTAGATATATTTGAAAGATGTAAGATTTTGATTTTTTTCTTTTAAGAATCGAATATATTTGTAGTTTAATTTTTGTTGTTTTGGCATTTTACAATAGATTATTATTGTTTTATGAGTAGTTAGTGCCTGATAATAGACTAGAATTTTCGCGGCATATTTATTGGTAATATTACTCCTTATTTGGAGAAGCATATGTATTCGAGTAGGCGGAGAGTCGTGATTGATTCTACATGAATTGAAGCTTTGTGTTTTCAAATTCGGCGCTCCAAATAATGGGTCATTCTTGGGCTGTTCATCAATCCACCGATGATGATCCAACCTGAAGGTCAATTCAACTATCACATGCTTACTTTTTTTCATCAATAATTTTTTTAGTGTAGTAGTGCGATAAGACATAACTAATTCCGACATAAATTTTAGGATGAGTTTATCCCATGTGCATTACTTATTTCGTGATTGTAAAGTTATTTTTATCCCACATTGAGTGTGAGGATAACAATAATCTTGAGATAACTTATTTCTCCGATCAAAATAAGCCCTTTACCGTGTTTGTGATCTTTTCATTGTGTGTGCATCTGTAATGACCTATATTCATTGAGATTGTATCTCTTATGCTTTTGGTATAACTCCCCAAAATTTAGAGGCCCTCTATTTTGGTGAGAATGCAACTGTCTCTGAAGTGGTGGGGATATTCTTAGGCGTGACGCCAAGTGGGTTTTGTCTATAGAGGAAAGATGCAAATTTTTTATTCTTGGCAAGAGCAGAGGTGGGGTTAACACGCTCAAAGTTCATGTTTTTTTCCCAATGTCAAAGGAAAAGCGGGATGTAGTTAGACTGATAGCTGCAAGGTGGAAGCTTTCAGTAAATACAGCTGGTTGGAAGCCAAGAGATTCATCATTATTTATGTTACACCCAAGTCTAATGCTCCAACACGTATACTTGGTGCCAAAGGTTGTACTGTCAATAACATTGCTCAGCATGTTGTTTTTGATTCGCTGGTGGATATGGATCCAAGGCTTGTTGTGGCTTTGTTTGACTTGCCAAGAGATGCAGATATTAGTGCGTTAGTTCTCAGGTTTGATATTGAATGCGAGCTTGTCTGGTTGAATGACAAGAATGCCTTGGCTGTGTTCAATGATCCTGCCCGAACAGCAACAATTATGAGAAGACTAGACCAGGGGTCGACTTATTATGGTGCTACTGTAGTTCCTCAGAGTAGTGTTTCATCAGCAGGGGCAACCACTACTAATGTTTGGGGAGTTTTTAGAGCAATCAAGGACAGGGAAGGAGTTGCAGATCTCAGGGGTAATCCATGGAAGAAGGCTACAGTCTAGGAGCCTCGTTTGAGGGAAAATCTATGGGATGCCGAAGAATGGTCCAAGAAGCCAAATGATTTAGCAGTAGCCCCTTCCGCCTGGAGGGTGAATGAAGCTCCACCTGCTGCCTCGTCTGATAGGTGGAGTATCTTAGAGCCTGAAATCACTTCCAGTTTGCCCAGGGCATCTATTACAATAAAGCAACTTATTTCTCAGCCAAAAGGGAGTGGTTCAGTTTCGTCTTCCAAATCTCAACATGTAGGGGTTGGCGATATGGCAGATGTAGTAGACAATTGGGACAAGGCTTACGATTGAGTGTGTGAAAATTTTCTCATCCAGAAGGGAGTGGTTCAGTTACGTCTCCCAAATCTCAACATGTAGGGGTCGGCGATATGGCAGATGTAGTGGATAATTGGGACAAAGCTTACGATTGAGTGTAGGGAAATGCAGATGTTTTTGCTGTCCAATATTTCTTCTATCTTTCTTTTAGGTGCTCAGACAGAAGTTGATTTATATATGTTTAGTATCTCCTGTTTCCTTATAGTTCAAAAATACTATTCAGAAAAATGTTAGTAGTTGCATGGTTCAGAATAGGCAATTGTTCATGCTGGTGTAATGTACCATTCGGTCAGTGTTCTTTAAGATGCTTCTTGATACAATTAGTAAAATTCAGACTTATAAATCTTCCCTTTATATGACTTGTTCTTTACTGTGTTTGTGATCTTTTCATTGTGTATGCATCTGTAATGACTTATACTCATTGAGGTTGTATCTCTTGTGTTCATTGAGCTTGGTACCAATTATTCTTTTGATATTTAGTGAACAAAAAATAAAGACAAACAAGCATAAAAAAAAGTTTTATGCGACACTAATGATCGGGTGGATTATACCATGAAAAATTGATATTAATAGGATGTCAGTAATAAAATTGTTTGGACATGTCTTTTTTGGTTCCCTGAGTAGATATATCGATTTTTTTCAATAATACCGTTTCACTATGTACACAAGAACAAAGAGATTCTAGAGAAAGAATAAGGCAAAATCAGAGGCTACAACACTTTCAATTTTTCCACCTACCAGTTTATGGATATCGATAATAAGACAATGATCATCAATTTAATGTTCATTATTACCATTCTGCCTGCATTTGATATCATAAGTCATATTGTTTCTACTTTTTCAGGAATATCAATTTTTTGATAGCATTTCCTTTTGCTATATTTCTAAAGGACTCATAAGCATCCATAATAATGTTGGTATTGTTTGCTATTAAATGATAGTCTTTAGATGCTACAGCTAAGCTATTATTACAAGAAAGAAAAGAAAATATTTACTTATTGCTCTCAATCTTACAATTAGTTAAAGTGATGATAACTGAATTTTTTAAAAAAATTGCTTCTGTTGGTATATTAATGGAAAGAAAAAGTATCTTTTTTAAGATCAGAATAATTAATTCTTAAAGCACATTTATTTTTAAACAACTTTTACTGTCCGAGAGTGAATTGAAGCTGACAAACTTAGTGGATATAGGTGAAGGAAGTAATGTGAAGAGAGCATATCAGAGAGTGTAACTTTGTATACATCTAGATAAGCTCCAACAAAAAAGTGTCGCAGCTCATCGAAATGAATCAGAGATATTTTACTTGATACTCTGCATGTACCTTACAATTTTGGTGTGTAGTACATGTAAGTTTTTTTCAAAGCAAAAAGTGGTTGTTGTATTTTTCATAATTCTATTTTGATCATGCTGTGAAATAACGGTATGTTAATGAGCCTAAATCCTTTTACTTATATAGTTGAACTACAAAAGTGCTAAATTTTTTTGATGTAGGAAGCTTGGGATCATTGATTCACTAGATCCTATGTAAAATTTACATGTGAAACATGGTATTCAAAGAGGCGTGGTCTCGAAAAATTCTATTCATTTGTATACATATCAGATAAATATGTCATACATATCCACTACATGCAACATACCAAAATGTATTTTTTTTAATCATAATAGAAAATGGAGTCTTTGATCAAAGTTAATACATTTTTTTTCATTTGTATTTGTACCCTTTATTCCTACTTTTGCTTATCGAGTAGGAGTTGTTTCTTGATTTTGCTACATCTTTTACTCTGTTGAAATTTTAGTTTTTATTTATTTTTTATTGTAACCTATTTGATGTTTATTTGAAAGCAATCCCTGCTGCTGTATTTCTGAAGAACACGTACACATTCTTATTTTATGGATATGATTTTCATCTTTCTGCAATGCATGTTCTTTTTTATTTTTGTGTCAAATTTCAAATTTTCTCATCGGAGATTCTCTGAGAGTTCATGACTTTTGAAAATTTTAAACAAGGTACATTTGTTCATGTAAATGCAAAATTGATGAACAAAGATTAATTGCTACACTTGCAGAAAAGGAAGACAAACATATAAGCGAATTTAACTGTCTGATATGAGAATTTATTAAGGTACCGGAGAGATTTACTTTGCACATGATCATTGTATAAGTCAGTTATTGTCTAGTACTTTGTGAAGTTCGTTTTCAACTGCTTCATGAGCTCCATAACATAAGCAACCTTATTATTAATATTCTTTAGCACATTTATCATTTTGAATCTAATTACTGAATAAGTTGGTTACAAAATTGAAGCAAATAGACAAGTGTATAAAATTAGTATAATTTATTGAAGGTAAAATATGTGGTGTTGGCTTGCACTCCAATCCTCACAAGGTCATTGTACATACTCAGAATATAGTTGTGCATTCAAAAGACAAACATAAAGTTGATTAAAGTAAATATTCTTTTATATTTACTCTACTTAAATATATTCTGTCTACTTAGATATATCGTGTTGCAGCTTTACTGTTTTTCAGTTACGGAATAATACCTTGATTTGCTAATTTATCTATCTATACTTGCAGCCAATTACTTCATTTAAATTGTGCGGTTGCAGAAAGATAGATTAACAACCAATGCAGGTAAAGATAAGGTCACACGACTCATAGACTATATGCTATCAATTGAAGGAAAAAGATGATGCGAGTCCTCATTCCGTCTATTTTTTGTTGTGTCAAATAACTCTCAAGGTCTATGTTGTTCGGATTCTTCAAAAATATATCGATGAATGCATGTCGAATACTCAAAAATAATGCATCTTGACCATCGTTGTTCAAGGTTGGAGGATATAAAAATTTAGTTACAAGTTGTTGAAGTAAAAATGTCTTTCCACAAGAAATGTGGTGAATGCTAAGCAAAAAAAAAAATTTGATAGGTGAAAGGAATGGAGATGACATCATCATTAGCATAATATTTATGTTAATGACTAAGTTAATTCTTTTAGATGCACATTCCTGTAGCACTTAAAATTTATTCAAAATTAAGACAATGCAATGTCTACTGAATATTTTCAAATATACCAGAAAATTCTCACGAGAAGATAAATACATCTTGATCATAATTTTGAAGTTATACATTTTCTCTAGATTCATTATTTTTACTTATTTTCTAATTAAGTTTGTTGTCTGATAAATTTCATAATATTTATAAGAAGTTACAAGAAAATTTTTAATTATATAGTGATCAATTTGGAGGCCAAGAAATAAGTCAAAGAATTATTTTATTTATAAAATGATATATTTTTTGTTGCGCAAAGCGCGGACTCAGTTACCTAGTGTAATATAATCGTGCCTTAAGCATATCAAATTATGATAACTTACAACCTCTTTTAAGATATTGCTAGTTCAAGAGCAAATCGAACATACATATGATTGTAGAGAAATTCTCTCTAACATATCTTATAATCATGATAAATGTGTGAAAATATTATCACTTTTGATAATGATTATCATATTATCCCTCTACGCTTATATTTGTGCATTCAATCACTTGTACATATTGTGCACTGTTACCATATACACCCCAAGAATGAAGTAAGTTGTCATATTTCAGACTTATCATATATTGCTACCACGTTCATTTCATGGAATGGAGCATATTCAATAGGTCGAATTTCATGACTTTTCACCAAATACCCATTATTTTGCCTTAACCATCATAGTATCATCAATATGATGCATTGAGATTCAAAACTCAATGTCTTATCTATAGAGGCGTCTTAGGCATAATCCGATGGGACTTGAATCCAATATTTTATCATCCCTTTAAATAATATTATTCTTCGAGAATAAATTTTAAAGTATAAATGGTTCCAAACCATTATGTTCCCTTAGATCCAACAAATCCAATAATAATTATATCATTAATAATAAATACAAATAAATAAGAAATTAAAAATAGTATCTTCCTGCAATTCAAGAATAAGTGTAAATTGTTTGTATTTTACCAATTAGCAGATACATGCTTATTTTATTTATTTACAAAAAATATTAATATCGGTTGCTGGAAAGCATGACTTCTATCTTATGTATAAAAATAATATAACAATACATAAGATTATAGTTAAGCACAAGAATTACGTAGATGTACAATGGAAACTTCACACAAGGTTGAAATTACGGCACTTATTTTCTGACTAATATATGTCAATATTTAAAGTGGTTGGGCGTTTGATTTCTTTTTTCTATTCTCGAGACTAAGTTTATTCTAGTTTAATATAAGTATATAAATCACAAATAAAAACAGAGAGCAAATACGGATAGAGAAAAGAAAAATTTGCTCAATCTTTCGTATTCGAAATATGCATGACCTTGTGTTACAAACTTTGTTCTTATCGGCTGTACTTTTCTCGCCAAAATTACTTGTCGGCTGTACTTTTCTCGCCAAAATTACTTGTTCATCTATCTCAGTTGGTTTGAACTTTGTTCTTACCGACTGCACTTTTCTCGCCAAAATTACTTGTTCATCTATCTCAATTAGTTTGAAACTCGTGCTGATAACATATTATAAAATAAGAAAGAATAAAGAAGAAAGTAGAAAGAATAGAGAGAGTAATTGTTATTTCTCTTGAAGGATTATTGATTATACAATGAATAAAATCCCTCTATTTATAGGAAAAAATACTCTTAATATCTGACTAAAAGATCGATACTTCAAATCCTGATAGATATCAACTAGATCTTGATAGACATTCACTATAATATAAATACATTTATAACATCACTGAAATACTATAAAGTTTTTGAATCTTTTTATTTTTTCCACATTGATTCCATCAAAATATTTGTTGGACTAGCCAATAAACATTTTTCAATAGAAAATAGTAATTTTTTAGTAGTGAATTGATGTGTTGGCCATAGTCTTCTTATTGACTTCCATTACAATCAGGGGCGGTTTTGGGTGCAAATATTTGATGTTTCGGTATCTTTTAAATCCCAAGCAAATCAGGTATAACTATATAAGAAATAAAAATAAATTATTATAGGATGGAAAAAGGTACCTTAAACCCAAGAAGATAGTTGAATATTTTTATTTTCAAGCGGAATCTTAAAATTTTAAGTGTCAATATGTGTGTCCTAACCTTTCAAACACCCACGATTCCTAAATTTTGGATTCATCATCGATTACAATGCAAGGAATACTAATAGCACTGCTAGAAAATGCCCCCTTTCTCATTAGTCCATGGATGAAGATTTATGTCATTAGAAAATTTGAAAAATACATATATATGAAGACAGAATATAAAGCTAGTTTTTATTATATTCCCAAACCAAGTTAATAATTATATTACCTATTGTACATGTGATAGAACAGTATGATATAGTACCTATCTCAAGGAAAATGGGCAGAGTATAGAAAATAAGACTGGTTGGATGTTACTTAACACGGCTGCTGATATATGACAGTACTAGATCATAACATAGATCAACCAATTGTATTGTTAATATATAATTCTTTTACCCAAAAAAAGAAGAAGAAGATATTTTCTGAACAAATCATTATTAGATTTATTATTATTTTACTTTATATATATATATATATTATTATTATTATTATTATTATTATTATTATTATTATTATTATTATTATTATTATTATTATTATTATTATATAGAAGAGTCATAACTAGGATGACCAAGGGCAAATTCATCAATTAACAAAACGTTTAGCTTAAATTTATTGTACATCATGCAAAAAGAGAGAAATTTAAAAAAAAAAAATCGTGTTCCAGAAAATTTTAATGGCTATGCTTTGAAACATTTTAAAAATCAAGTGACATTTTAAAGAAGTGGGGCCCATTATTTTTTTTTTAAAAGGTTATGAAAAAGTTCTTTTCTTAAAATTTTCTTTATTTAATAACTTCAGAATTCATGATCATACACTTTTTTTTTCTTATTTATTTAAATAATATACTTGAATCAAATTAAAATAATAATTTAAATTTAAAGAAAAATTACATTTAAAGTTTGTTTCACTTAAATATTTTTTAAATTTTGATATTCAGACGAACTTTCTCTCCTCTTATCCAAAACCACAGAATAAATAAATTATTTTGAGTGTAATATTTATTATTATTTTTGCCTAAAATTATTGGTGATTAATTTATGTTTAAGTTAACACTCACAAATATAATCAAGGATATAACATTTTTTAATAATCTTTTAAATATTTTCATATAATTTTTTTGTTCATCCCACTACAACTCTATTTTAAATAAAAATAAATAAATAGATACTCATAACAGTCATTTTATTAGAATCTTGTGAATGTCACTAATAATGCAATTTTTCACATGGATTCCACACACCTTAACTATAAGTTTATTTTAATATATAGTAAAAAAAAATTAAAAGCATTAATCAAAATGTCTAATTTAATACATTATATGTCTCAATTCAAATAATATACTTTTCTTTATTTAATCAGTTCTAAAAAAATTGATATTTTTTATTTGATTAATATTTTATAACATCATCAATATTTTAGTCATGTCGAATTTCATTTCTCTGTCAAAAAGTCCACAAAGATTTACTCTTCTATTTATTTTAAATATAGTTTTAAATATTGTGAAGTTTTTTTATGTATCTTAAATTTGATGTCTAATCAAAGTTATATAAATTGAAATATTAGGAGACGTAGTTTATTAGTGGATGTGTAAATACTCACATATGTTTCATAAACATAAAAAAGGTGAAATTAATTTTGGCCACACATTGAATTGCATAAAGTATTTATTACTATATTATAGTAAAATAATTAAAAAAATATTCATAATTATTGAATAGGCGGTATGTATCATACACAATAAGCAAATTCCTCCATTATTTCAAAACTTCACTTGATATATATCATTACAAAGATTTACAATACATATAAATTATGAAAACATAATTTCTTACTAATTACCTGTTAAAACTATTTAAAATAACTTATTTAAAATATAATATTAATTATCTCATGTTAAATTAGTACAGTATATATCATGTTAACTTTTGTTAATTCTTTAGATTCTTCTTATTTGAGGTAGTAAATTTCTACATCAGGTAAACAAACCATTTTAAAAGAAATTTCTTTCTTACTATATTAAATTAATCTCCTATTTTTGACGTATATAAAATAAGACATAAAGCAATCTTTTAACGTTATTATTCATTAAAAATTTCATCCATGTTCTTTTTTTCATTTGTTAAACACACATGAAATGAATTTAAATATATGTAAAATCAATTTATGTATGGATTAGTATTTTTTATTGCTTTGTATGATTCCATAAAAAATGTTAATAAATAGATATTTATAATTTTAATTTATTCTTTTGTATAGTTTTTAAATAAAGTGGGACATTAAAATTAGTTTTTTAATCTAAGAAAATGTTTTTAATTTGATATTAAAATAACCACTAGAATATGTGATATTTTAATATTAATTATGAAAATTTAAATAATTTGTAAGACATTATTTTTTTATAAAAATAAGAAGCTATATTTTATTATATAGTGCGATTTCTACTCATATTTTTTATTGTGTTTATTTTAAAATATTAATAATTATTTTTTAAAAAATTAATTAACTAACTATAAATATATTTAAAATTATAATATTAGGCCCGTAAATATGCCCTCGTTATCTAATTTTTACTATGTAGAAAGGTGAAGTAAAGAACAACCAAGGACAGAATAGAAATTTCACACTAATAAAAATCACCCCTTCCCATGCTCCAGAATCATCCGGTGCCTTCTTTAGCCATTCCATAGATGACCACCAATTCAACATACCCAACACTACTTCTCTCAAACACAAACTCAAAAACTCTCTTTGTTTCTCCTGCTGCTTCCCCCACCACCACCATCACCACCACCATCACCATCCTCCTTCGCTGCAATCGCCGCCGTCGTCCTCCTCCGATGAAAACTCCGGCAAGTGGCGTAGCATATTTAGATTCTTAACGGTAACGGTGACGGGAATAGACACAAACGGCATTCTTCAGCGGACTCAGCTGCGGTTCTTCCTCCAAAGAAATTCATCTTCAGGTATCTTTACTATTCTACTTCAGTTTTGCCTTCATGCTTTGTTTTGAGTACAAATTTCTTTCCTATTTTTATTCATTTACTCTATTCTCTTCTTTGTACGTTTCTTCTTGATTTTCGCGTATTTGTCAATTTTTAAGGAATAATTATTGTGGGTAAAGTGCACGAAGCATCCCGTGTTCATGCAGGCCCAGTGAGAACTGATTGTACACGGGTCCAACGTGTAATCTATAGGTAACATGAAGATAACTTCTAAGTTTGTTTGAAATAACATTAGAAGTGAGAGCAGTTTTCTAATGTGATATTTTCTTGAAATTGGCAAGTAGGAGGAATGGCGAATAGGGGAGAAAGTGAAGAGATAAGAGGACTTTGTATAAGTTCTGCTTGCTCAATTAAAAAGATAGTCTGTATATGTAAATCTATTTAAAGATCTATGATGCTTTTGTAACATATTCTCATTAACCTTCCAGATTAGAAATACTTTTTAAGTTTGGTACTAAAATTATGAAAGTTCTCCATACTGATTAAAAAAATGAACCTGGAGTTGCAAGCCTATTCTCAAAAGGTCTCTCTTTTTATGTTGTTCATTTATGAATACAACTGCCATTATCTCATTTGCTCTTATGGAAATTAAAAAGTGCAGGTTGTTGCAGAGAAGCCAATATCTAAAGCTAAAGGTGAATCTGCGATCCTTCAGGTATATTCTTCTGTTCATGATTCAAGAAGATGTTACTTATTATCGCTTATAGCCCTTGTTCCTTCAATTTTAAAACTAAGAGAGACTTTTGGATGATTATGTAGGAATCAATCATCAAAGAGGTTAATGAAAATCCCAAAGCTGGATGAAAAGCTGCATTCACTCCTCGGTTCTCAAATTTTACAGTAAGATCTTATTTATTTCTAAACAATAGCAGTTGTTTTAGAGGGATATTTCATCATTCCAGGCTCCTGTTTTCACAGGTTTCCCAATTTAAGCGCCTACTCCGAGTTAAGCCCCCAAGAGAAGGTGATTTGGAGGGAATTCCTGTTCTAACTCATCCAAAGTTTAAGGAGTTGCCAAAAGAGTTTGATGCGCGAAAGGCTTGGCCTCAATGTAGCGCAATTGGGAGAATTCTTGGTCAGTTTCTGCATCTTATCGTTTCGTCCTTCTATGATATATTCTGATTATTAGATGAGTGTTGATGTTTTCCATATTTTACATTGCAGATCAGGTGTCTGCTCTTGCTTGCTAACTAATCTCGCTCTTTTCCTTCTTCCTCTTAAAAGTAATGCTAAATGCCCCTTCCTGGTTTTTAAGTGGTTTTATTCTATGTATTTTAGGGACACTGCGGTTCTTGTTGGGATTTTGGTGCTGTTGAATCACTTTCTGTATTCACTATGGTTTGGTAAATTCATGTTAATAAAAGAAACACTTGCAAGGTTTCATTTCAGCAATAATGCTGATGTAGAATATATCTCTATCTGTAAATGATGTATTAGCGTGTTGTGGCATTTTATGTGGGCAAGGCTATAATGGCGGATATCCCATAAGTGCATGGCAATACTTTGTCCGCAAGGGTGTGGTCACAGAAAAGATAAATTTTTTTCTTCTCGACATATTCTCACCTCAGAAAGATATGTTCAACGATGCATAAGTAGGGAAAAGGGTGACAATCTGCCGTGGTTAGTTTGTTTTTTCTCTGTCACAGCTATTGGATTTGACAGTTATGGTAAATGAAGCTTTCATTCTGCAGTGACAAGTTCCATAATTATTTTGAAAATTAAGAAATAGCATTGGCATTTGCCAGAGCCTATTATGGAGATGGGGTAATACCGACTTTATTTTAGTTTATTCGCTGCTATTTTATAAGCGTGATATTTGGGCAAGCTTGCACGCACCTTACCAAGAACATAGTTCGATGTTATGTGTGTAACATGATAAATGATCCTGATAGTGTGTTGTGCACACTGAAAGTTTCTCAGAATGTGTGATTTGAGAATGCTTGGTATCTGTCTGAATGGTGGCATTCTCCTTTTAACATTCTTGGCATGTCCAAAACTAATAATTATAAGCATGAATGTCAAATAAATTGAAAAAACATTATGATAAAGTGAAATATCAGTTGTTTAGTGTTGCCTTTTCATAAGTGGCTCATTTGAAATGAAAAGTATGTCGCTGAACCTTGATGAATATATTGAAGCACACATTAAGTGAGGCGAAGCACTCAACACGTTTTAAGCCCCAGTTCAAGGCTTAGCGCACTTTTGATAACACGGTTGCATACATCTTCAAGATATCTGACTTAGTTGTATTAGATATGGTCTCTACAGTTGGATTTAGAAATGAATGGATGCCCCTGTTTATTTGATGCTCTATAAACTAAAAGGATAATTATGCCTGAATACAACTGTGGACAGTTACTCGGAGTATTTCTTAATCAATTGGTTTAGACTCACACTTGTTTGTACAACAACATCAACATCATACCCAGTCTAATTCCAGTGAGGTTGGTGTGGGTAGAATGTACAGAGCCATTATCCCTACCTCGTGTAATGGTGAGAAAATTGGAGTGTTGTTATCTTATATAAAATGTTCAACTTTTAGTAACTTCTTAACACACTTGAATAAGGAGCAAGAAGAGTCACTGGCCCGTATATAGTTGTTTCAGAAACTTTTTTCTCTTTTGAATGTACTATAATGGATGTTGAATTCAGATATTCTGCCGGTGAGTCAAGTACCTTTGAAAAGTCATTAAACTCGGGATTAGAGAGTATAGGGGTTCGAATGCCAGACTGTAACTTCATTAGGGTAATGCCCGTGGTTCTAGGAGTGCCCTTGGACTTACTAGCGCAAACCTCAGCGGATAACCCATTAGTATAGACATCAAAGATTTTGAGAACCTTTGGAAGCACTGTGCATCTGTCTATGATGGTGGAATTCTCCCTGCTAGGTGAGCTGGATCGACAGTGATGGATCTTACTAAGCTGGGAAAGTATAAGATTTTAAGACTGATATATTTCTGAGAATGCTTCGACGAAGTAAACTTAAATGAATGAGTTGAACTAGAAAACACTTGAGTTGATTCTTATTAATTTAGAAAAGTAGAAATTAGGTATAAAGAACCAGATTTTTGAGCATGCTTAGACTTGCATTCGTATAAAAGTCGGTCTTAATCATGTGTTGCCTGGATATTTTGGCCTTTCTTTGATGCATGCCAGAAACTGCTTTTGCTTCTCCAATTATTTCATAACTTATCTGTTAGCAACTAGGTTATGAATAGGTTAGACTATAAATAGGTTCTATTAGTTTATTTGCTAGTTAGTTTATGAAAGATGAAACATTGAAATACTTGAAATCCTCTCTCTTGAGAATAGACCACCTTAGTATAGTCTTAGTTAGGACTTGGAAAATTCATCCTTAGTATAGGGCTTGGGAAAGCCAATATTGTTCTTTGCTTGGAAATGGTGGATCTTGAGGTGAGTCGATTACCTTGATGATCACCGTAAGAGTATGGTTTTGATTATTACATTCATTAGGGTTAATGTTGAAATATACTTGGTTCTTAATCTTGTAAAAATCTTGGTCTCACTATCTATCCTTTTATTATTTTGCAAATTCGTGTATTTTTGTGTTTGTCATCTTGTATCCCTTTATGTTGCTTTTCTTCTCAAGTTTTATGGACTGTTTTGGCATCTTGGTGAACTGATTTGTATCACTATGTGGATTTCAGAGTCTCTCAGAGGAGCATCCAGGATGTGGGTGGCATCAGCTTGGATAACATTGTTGGCCAAGATGGGGATGAAGTGATTATTAGCACTCTGAGTATGACAGGTGGTAAAAAGCTTGGTGAAGTGATGGAGGATGTGACTAATGAGGGCTTCTTCACCTCTAATCACTTGACCTACATCCTCAACAAGCTCAGTAATTTTATTCTTTTTTCTTCTATTAATGGTGGTTGCATGGAAGAAGGCAGTGTTGGCATCACCCTCAGTTAGTCAGCTGATTCTTGATTTTGTTTTTCAGAAATCTGCTTCACATTTCAGTAAAGCCTCATAATCATAGAGAAGTCCATTCTCTAGGTTATGGAGGTAAGTGTTGGTATGGTAATGTCTGGATTTCTGCAATCCATCCAATCTAGCATGAATGGTTCTAAGCTTTTTGAAGATGTTCCCAAACACAGTGTGGTTCTAGAGGGTGGCATTATTTTGGAAAGTGTGGATAACATAATGAAGGCTAGCAGTAGGGGAGAAACTTTTAAGAACTAAGTCCTTGAAACTATGGTCGTTGCACCACATGGGTTCAAAGCTAAAGGATTTAGGGTTTGAACCCTAATTGTTTGGTGCCAGGGTGATAAGCAGTGGACAATGATCAGATTTGGTTCTGGGTAGATGGGTGACTATTGTTTCTGGGAAAAGGTTTATACAAGAGGTATTATCCATGCATCTATCCAACCTTTCCTGAATGAGGCTAGCCCTGTTAAGGTGCCTCCTATTGGTCCAGGTGTATTTACAGCCTCTACACTCTAGGTCCACCATGTTAAATTGGTTTAGACAGTCCCAAAGTTTGTCAACTCTTGGAGTATTGATGCAAGCCCCTCCTAATTTCTCATTGGCTCGTAGGACTTTATTAAAGTCACCACCTATCAGCCAATCCCTTTTGAAGGTTGTTGAGATTTGACAAAGTTCCTCCCAAAGAGTGGCACGAATACAGGGGTCAGCGCTAGTATAAATAGCAAAGAAAAATCAAGGATTGGGATGAGTGTTTACCTTAACAGTAGTGTGGATACCTTGTGGGTGGGGGGGGGGGGGGGGGGGAATAGAGAAGTTTTAGAGCATAGCTATGTCTTCTTTTCACATCACCATAATGCCTCATTTTCTACCATTAGCACTGGACTCTAGATGAGAGTCAAACTTAAAGAACTCAACAAGGTTTTTGTGATCCACCATTTTGGTTTCTAGCAGCACTAAAACACTGGGTTTGTGAGACTTGATCAAGGCTGCACATTGGCGCTTAAAACTTGCACCATCCGCTCATTTGGTGTTCCAGATAATAAAGTTCATGGAGTCAGCAGGATTGGGTGGATGGTTAAGGATTGGGATCTTGCCCTTGTCCTATCGATGTGTCTATCCCTAAGTCACATAAGGGCTCAGGTACACTGTTGCATTCACCCCTTCCGACATGCTCCTCAGGGAGAGTTTGAAGGTTTTCATCACCTTCGGACAGAGCACTATAGTAGTTGTGCTGCAGGGCTCTACGAATTCTTTCCGAAGGGGTTTTTCTAGCATAAAGAAGTCTACGTTGGCTTTCGTGAAGGTTGCCAAGAACTCTTCCATCTCCATGTTTGCTTGCTGAAGTTTCTCTAAAATGGTTGGCTTTATTTTTCCTAAAATTATTTCTTTCAATTTTAATTAAATATTAACAAATTTTTAATTTTTTTTCTTTTTGAAAAACCCGACCACTTCTAGTCGTTTTTTAAAAAACCACCACTACTTTACCGACCACAAATATTGGTCGATTTTGTGGTTGAGTGGTCGGTTTTCCCCCCTTTTTTCAGTAGTATACCTAAATTAACTACTAAGAAGGAAAAGAGGTACCAAACTAATATTTCGGAAAATTATCAGATCCATCGGTGAGTTTTGAACCCAACTACTAAATAAGTCATTAATGATTTCACGTATCGTGTCATGCTTTTTTGATAGCCCATATTATCAAGTCATTCTCATTCCTTAAAATTGAAGCTTGCAGTGTCTTTTGATTTGTTTATTTAGTGTCAGATGAAATTCTATATCATAAACTCACGATTGTTGACTTGAGTTAAAATTTTGGACAACAAGCTCAACTTTGTAATTTGAAATTCAAGAAGGAAATGAATGGGTACCATCAGCCTTATCTCAGAGAAAAGGCCGCTACTAAAAAGAAAGCTTGAAGAGTGTGTATAAAAGGTTATAAACGGCTTGGCGCAGTAATTCCTTCTAATATTGTGTTAGTAATAAGGAAATCAATCAAATATTTTTCTTTTCACATTGCAAGATACTAGTAGATACACATCTAACTTGATTTATCTTGAGAATTATGAAACTAATAAAAACAAGTCATAGTTATATGATGGCCAAAAATTATGTATATATAACATGAAAAAGACACTAGCTGATTATCGTAAATCATAACAAGACAATATATAAACAGTTTTAAATTTAATTTTGCTCAACCTTCAGATGAAAAAGTTTATACAGTTGAATTGGAGGGCCTGACCATTTTTTTTTTTTGGAGTTGTTTGACGAAGGTTTTTATCGGCTTGGTGAGACTTTAATGGATAAAGAGTAGGTTTGCAGGCTTGGGGCTTAAAGCCTTAAACAACGTTAAGTTTGCTGAGTAATGTGTCAGACCTTGAAAATTTGGGAGTTCAT
Source organism: Capsicum annuum (assembly GCF_002878395.1). Lineage (NCBI taxonomy): Eukaryota > Viridiplantae > Streptophyta > Magnoliopsida > Solanales > Solanaceae > Capsicum > Capsicum annuum. The sequence continues at coordinate 236,896,026 of NC_061113.1, forward strand.
TTTCTTCTGTTTTAGCATACGTAATGATTTAAAGATTGTAATGTTGAATTTTTTAGTTTAATGTACATGCTAGTGAGGGCTATCATCTTTCAAATATGCAATGTTTTATGAGTTCTTGATGGCTTTGAACATTTTGTGTAGATATTTTAATTTATACCGAGTAAGATATCGGTCCACCGAGTTACATAGACTGTAATTTATAATTGAGAAGGAAAAACAAGTTTAGTTTGATCCTTAGAAAAGATAATTTCTTTCACTGATCCTTGTGAAATTTGGTGTGTGAAACTTGAGAAATTTCATCGTACACGAAGAATAAACACGGGTAGAAAGTAACTTTTCTATTGATTTATGTGAGTGTCAAACCGCATGCTATACCCTTGGGATAGACATTCTTGATTTGTTTTTTTTAATCTTTATATGATTTGAGACAAATTAAAAAGGTGTCATACATATATTTTCTTAGCTATTATTTTGCTTTATGTGGTTCTATAGCTATTTCAAATAAGGCAGTCGCAGAATTTTTGATGCATGTACAGGTTACTAATGAATTATCATAGATGCTATGTATTTTCACTCAGTGATGAGTAATTCTTCAACTTTGAATAATATTGTTGTCATGGCTAGAATTGAATCTTGCTACAAATAGTCCTCTATTCTCATGCATCTATCGAATTTGCTGATGTTTGTTTTGTTGAAAAATCAAAGTTGAATTTTACAATCTTCATGTTGGGCACGTGCTTGCACGTGCAAGCGCCATTTAATACTATATAGAAGAGTGAGTAGAGAAACGATCAAGGGCAAAATAGTAATTTCATGCTAATAAAAATCACTCTTTTCATCGCTCTAGAGCCTTCATTTTCTTCCTTTAGCCATTTCATACAATGTGTATACATTTAATTCAATATTGTCGTAATTGTGCACTTAGAAATTTCAGATGTTTTTCAAAAAATTTATTTTCTTTGACATGTTTATTATTTGTTGGATAATGTGTTTAAGGAATCATCCGTTCCGAGATTAAGTACTGGACTTGGCTTAATTAAATAAAGTTCTACTTTAAAGTGATGATTAAGTTGTAATTGATATTGTTTTTTTTTGTCAATGTTACCGAATAAAGAGTGCATGGAGCAACGATGAAATTGTATCTATTCGACCTACGAATCATGAAAATTCTTTCTTTCTGAATATATGCCAATTGCACCTGCAAAACGACTCCTTTAAGCTCTTTTAATTTGGTCTTCTCATAAATTCATTTTTTTGCGAGAAATTGTAATAACATTTTTGATTTACTTGATTTTATCTTTTAATTGTGCTGGTTTACCACCAAGCTTAACTGTCGAAAAGTAAAATAATGCTCAATTACATATATTAAAAGAATCTTTATTTCACTATATAGGTAGCCGGGGTGGAGCCAGATAGATGAACCCCTCCGCGAAAAATTACATATTTATAAATGGTTAGTATATATATATATATATATATATATATAGTAGATGTTGAATTTTCTTCAGCTTCTTCATTTATTTACTTGCTAATATTTTGGACCCTCTTTATGAAAGTAGTGAGGAAAATTCTGACTTGGCCATCCATTTGCCATTAACTGTTTTATTCTCTATCTTTTATTTTCACAAATTACATTGTTCCCAACTTACAATAAGGAATTTATTGCAAGTATATATATTGGAAGGATCTTTATTGCACTATGTAAGTAGCAAGGGTGGAGCCAAGTAGATGAACCTCTCGTGAAAAATTACACACGCGGTTAAAATTATTTTATATATAGCAGATGTTGAACTCTTTCTTCACCTTCATTGTGTGTTTACTTCTTTAAATTTTGAATTCCGTTAATGAAAATTCTGACTCTACCACTATTAAGTAGTGTAGTCATTTATGTATATAGTAAGTTTATATGAGCTATGTGTACGTAATAATGTTAGGAGTAGTCATAACAACACTTTCTACATTGTACAGAATCGTGGTGGTATCTCGATAACGGATCAGAAAAAAATCAAGCGTAGAATTGATAAATATGAAGTTGGAAGGAAAGGAATTCAGAGACGGGAGAAAGTGTCGCGATCAAGATTCTCGATAAATATAAGGTTCTCAAATAGAAAATGGCTGAGCAGGTAACTTTTCAAGTTCTCCATTCAATTTTCATTCCTGAACTATTGTTTCTTTTTTTCATCCCAAAAATGATATTTTCAGAAAACATCGATGATCCAGGACATAGCACACTCTTTGCAAGAGAGACCTTAATTTCAGAAAAAAGTAACAAAACATAATGCGAAGTTTGGTAACAAGATGATCTTAGACATTAGTGCAATCAAGAGTTAACAATTTGAAAGTAAAACAGATAAAACTTATGTGATCTTATACAGAGCATTTCTGGATGATTGACTATAATTTTGCATAATAGTAAGCGAGACTTTTCAGAAATAATACAAGACGCCTGGTATGAAAATGAATTGGGTATTTCTGAAGACAAGATAAATAATTCAAAAATTACACAAGAGGTCTGTTATATAAATAACCAACTTCTTTCAAAGACTTATAACAAAATATATGAAAAAGTTAAAACTTTTTTCAGAATGTGAAATAATTTGTAAATGTCCTTTATTTCAACATGAACCTTAAGAAATCAATGACAAATTCATTTTGATGCAGGAAAATAAGAAAATTATTGTAAAAACGAATGCACTGCCCTATTTTAATAAGAGAACTCGGTGAAATTTTCAAGCCGTTATGACATCGGGATTAATTCACTTCATTTGTTTGCTTGCTTGCTGTTCTCTTTTATGATTTCTTCGTTTTACTATTAGAATACTAGTAAACAACTTTCTTTTATTTAAGTGTGTGGAACTGTGTCATTTTCTGTGTTGTTAACATGTGTCATGACTCAGCATAAGTTCACATAAAATTGTATTTTAAGTAGGTATCCTATAAGAAATTATTAAAGAGTATAATTAAGGGGATTGTGTTTTATGATAAACATTATTAATGCTATTGTATTTTGCAAAGGCTTGAAAAATTCCTGTGATGCCGAGGAGGCTTTTGCAAAGAATTTTCCTATTTTTTATCAAAAATATAATTGCAGAGCATGCTTGCATTTGGAGTTTGGACGGACCAATAAGGGTTGGATTCTTTTTCTGTTCCATTATAAGTTACAGTCCTATGTTGTAAGTTATCACTACGTGATATGCTCTTATGGTAAATCTTTTTGAGGAATTTGAAGAATTCATAATTTGAGATTAGCAAAGAAGAAAAGTCCGAATATTCTAATCTCTTTTTGAAAAAACTTTTGCCTTTCTTGAGAAGATTAATTAATGCAGAGCAAGTGATGGAAATGGAGATTGAAGCTAAGATTATTCAATGTTCTATTATCTTGTTTAAATTCGATGCAATAACAATTGCATGTATTTTCAATTGATATATATGCCTTACTCTTTTCATGTGGGCAAAACTGTAAGTGTACATTTTGAGATTTTGCTACGATAATATTCTGTTAAAAAAAGATAACAACCTAAGCCATTTTCATATATTTGTAGTGTTAAGACTTTTAAATGTCAAATAGGAAATACTTTAATGTACTTGCTATTTCCTATATAAGAAAACATAATTTCACTTGCTACCTATTGTAACTAGAATTTTCTTTTCACATTTGGGCAGTTAACAAAACAATGCTGTTTGTCACTTTTCTATTGCTAAATATGTTACCTGCAATGTCAAGGTTCTTTGTTGTCCATCTATTATGTACATTTTTCATTCTGAATAGATTTATGAAATGGAAGAGCTAAAAATGCTCCACTGAAAGTTCTCCAACTTTATATGTCTTTCAACGTTCAAATTATTGTATTTCTATTTTGAGTACATTTTATACAAAAAGCACACACTAACATATTAATACTTTTCTCTATTTCACTCTTCGTTTCTTAAAATTTTCTATTTCGCTATTACGGACGAAGATTCGAAATTGATCTTTCCAAAGGCTAATTTAGTGAGCTTTCATTATGTCTATTGCACCTTCTTTTGTAAATCTAAATTATGTATACTGGGCTTTCATTATGTCTATTGCACCTTCTTTTGTGAATCTAAATTATGTATACTGACAATAAAATTAATTTTTGGGCCGCTATTATATTAATACTCTTTGACATGATCCTGTAAAAGAATCTCATACTGTTAGCACATAGAAATTAAACTTTTTTTCTCGTACAGCCTGAAAATTTACCGTTGGATGTTGTTGGTGATGTCAATAACAGAGACTGAAAGTAGAATTGATTTTCTATCAAATGGACATAGAAATTCTCAAGTTATAAGAGAGGATATAGACATGTAGAAGAACATGTTTATTCAAAATTAAGGAATAGAAAAATAATGTAAAATAAGTCTCTGACACACTGATGACTATGACTCACCAAATTTAACTATCCGACAAACGTACTGTTATAGAAAGAAGCTCAACTTTGAGACTCTTGTGCTGCAATCTCTTCACAGCTTTGAGTGACCTGTATAGAGTATGGTACATAGGGTACAAGGGAATTTTCATTCTTATAGCGTACCTCTTATTTTTACAAGCTGGACATGTCTCCCTCAGGTTAGTTTTGCAGTTTCTTACCCATAAACTTCATTACTTCACTGCAATTTTCTACAAGTTCATGCTAATATTTTATACCATCAGAAGTTTTAGTTTCCCTGATGGAAGTTGTGATATGCCCTCTCGACTTTTCATATTTCATATCTTTTCCTTTCTTTTCATTTTTATTGATACTAGATGAATTGCTATCACCTCTATCAGCTTATGTCCTAGCTGATTCTATAGCAATCTTATTTGACACTTCCTTCAACACAAAGTCGATTTAAGTGCATGGCTTCGTAATGATTTTTTGAAGAGAAAACTGAAGAACAATGGAAGGAAATGTAGATGACACATATTAATTAACTCCAATGTCTATTAGCTTTCTTGAAATTTTTAGGAGTCATTTGACAAACTAATTTCGATCTCCGTCAAGGTGGTGTTTTTCGTAATGTTGGGAGCGCGAAAAGTGTATTTTGAGAATGGATTGTGATTAATTAAAACTTAGATTATTTTCTCAGAGAGAGAATTTAGGATGAATTTATTTTTATTAGCTATGTGCAAATGTTGATGTAAAGATTATAGCCATTTCATATAACATTATGTTTTCTCCCAAAATGTATGTAAATTAATATGTTAACAATTAGTATGTTGTATTGTTTATATCTATTTTATAGTTGTTGGCTTACGTTAATTTTTCCTGTATAAATTTAGATCAAGAAAAACTTAACAAAAATAATAATTTTAGCTTTTATAATATTGGGTACATAATGAATCCCTGCATATGTTGGTCCCTTGGATGTTACCTTTCAGGAACTGTTGAAAATCCCATGCAAAATCTGACAATTCAAGAGTTTCTTATTGGTTGGCATTCAAGATGCTCGTGTTATGCTGGAAGTATGCCGGCCTCCCGACAGCCGTTTAGCTATGCTCAAGGGCTTTCATGTTTGATGTATAAAAGCTCATATTCTCCTACTCGACATGTCTGCATAAACTGATTCAATTGTTCATAATCGACATGTCTTAAACAGGCTATTCTGCATTAACTGATTCAATTGTTATTTTACTACAACACTTCTTCAAATATCCCATAAATCTAAATAAAGTAGGGACTTCAAAGCTTGACTAAGAAGGGAGTAAGTTAGGGCCGAGGGGTGTGCAAAAATCGAACCGACTGATAAACCAAACCAATAAAAATGTTATTAGGTTATTGATATTGGATTATTGGGTTAACGGTTTTTTAATGGTTTTATAAAAAAATTTATTGGGTAAAGGATTCGGTTTTGGTTTTAGCTTATTGGGTTACCGGTTAAACCGATAACCAAATAAGGATACACTAAGTTATTGTTTTACTCCTATTTGTGTTTATATATAAAAATATTTATATTACTAATATATATATACACACATGCACTACTTATTTATAATTCAGAGATTCACAAATTATTAACCTATTCAGGTCAACAAAGGCACAATACAAAGCTCAGATATTGTCGTATTGGAAAGCTTGAAGCATTTAGTAGCTTTCAACAATTAGGATTCAGTTTTTTTTCGAACTAACATTCAGTTCAAGTTTAAAGATTCTTGTAAACTAAAACGCAATGCATATGATTTTGGCGGCAACTAAGATTTTATTTTTTTTATTTTAGTTTTTACTATTTTTATTTTATGAGTATTTTCTTATTGGTTAAATCGAAAATCGAACCGTTAACCACCAAAAACCGATAAACTAAAAACCGACATAAGAAAATATCTTATTGGTTGGTTATTGATTTTGCATATTTAAAAAATGAAAATCGATAAACCGAATCAATAACAAATAAAACCGAACCGAACCGAACCGACCGATGCACACCCCAGAGAAAGTGACTTTGAGAAAGACTTCTAATTAATTATTCTAATTAATTATTATAAGTAATTTACGTATTAAAAAATTAATATTATCTAATAAAAAATAAAATAGACATTTATCACATGACTGATTCAGTGATTTTACTATATCACTTATAATTAATTATTATAAGTCATCTCAGTATTAAAAAGATTAACAATATTTAATAAAAAAAATAAAATAGACATAAAATAATAAATTAATTATTAATATTTTAAATTAACTTGACGTCTCATATGGGCCACATAAACTTTTTCACAAATATCTTTTATAGTAATTTTAGTATGTTACTTCTAATTCGTAAAATAGAAAAAAAATATTACTATAAATTATATTAGTTAAAAATTAAATTATTTAAAATATAATTGAATATTAATGTCACCAAAGATTGAACAATGAGAGCAACATATATTATTTGAAAATTAAAAAAATAATTATAAAATACAATAGTTAACAGCTTAAAAGATCTAAAAATATATTAAAAATATAATTAATTATTTAAATTTTATTTATATCACATAAACTAAAATAAAAAAATAACATATATTGAATTAGTACAAGCCGCTCAATATCAAGTTAAGCTTAAAATCAACAACAGACGAAGCTATGACGTAATGTCATCCAGTAGATTTGATCCAATTACTAGGTATCACATCAACTTCTCAACTTTTATGCTCGAGATGAGAAAAATCACGACTTATACCTCTACAGAATTTAGCCTCAATTTCAGTAAACACAATGAGCCTATTAACAAAAGAATACAAACTCTATAACCTAAGGAATTATAAACTCTAATTCTGAATGTTCAAACAATCTCCTCAGACTGTTGAAACCCACTTCAAGTTTTCCCACTTGAAAATCAGATTACAAAACTCTAGCAACCCTAGGAACTAACTCTATTTCCTAAAAACAACACAAACCTTCCAAGGTTTATGTTTTCCTATCGTCGAGTTATCTCAACTTGAAGACTAAACTCCTAAAGCAACTTATAACACACTGGCACTAAGAAAAGATTAAAAGTACAACTCAATAAACTTCCTAATACATAATAACTAGAGTAGAAGACTGTTAGACACATGGATGAACAGGTTCTTCAAAACTCTCTCAAAAATTATCCTTCCTTATTTGCTAGCGTTCTATCCTTTTTTCTCGTGGTATATATGCTAAATTTCGTTTCGTCCTTGAATATTTATTTCTATTGATCTTCACATACTTTTAACTACATAAGGACTTTCATACTTCTTGGACTCCCTTGTTGAATGTTTTAATCAAACACCAACTATTCTTAAGTGTTGTAATGAAACATTAAGGAGTCGATCATTTGATAGAGTGTATAAGAATAATACAAAATATAATATATTAGTAATGTTTGCATTAGTAATGTTTGTATTAGTTATATTTGTATTAGTTTTGCATGTATTATTTCTTATATATTGTTTGATTTGATGTAAAAAAATAATATATCTTATATAATTTCTATAAAAGAGTGTTTGTTTACAAAAATACCCTTTTTAACTTTGTACATTTTTTTTACAACAATTTTTTTGTCATCTCAAATATAATTAGTATTGTTGAACTAGTATATAGAAATTTAGGATTAATTGCAAGACCTTCGTCTTTGCGCGTGAAATGTTACGCTGATGGATTAACATAGTCGAAATAAAAATATAATACAAGATGTAAAATTAAGGAATAGTCTCAGGATTTTTTTAAAAATCTTTTTAAAGACCCTCGAAGTAAAGCAAAAATATGTTGCGGTTATTTAAATCAACTATTTATTGTTGTAAATTAAAATGATGGAATTGTGAAATGTTTTGAGAAGATTCACTGTTGAAAATTAAAATGACGCGAAAAGAAAATGTGAAATATTTTTAGAGGGAAATTGAGGGGTATTAAAGTCTAATCACTCCCCTCCCCCTTAACTTTACTTTAAAAATCACTCCCCCATGCCCCTCAACTTTAAACAATAAGCATTCTCACCTCTATTTCCTACTTGTCTTTTTTAAATACTTATTTTATCCTTACACTATTAATCTTTATTTTTTTTTGCCTCTTTGAAATTATTTTATTTTTTATTTTTAATATATATAGTAAATATTTGTAAATAAAAAGAAATTTATTTTCTAGATAAAAAAAGTGAGAAACATATATTAAGTATATAAGTTAGTGACGTTCTAAATGAAATAAATGGCCATGATATGAAAATTTATTTATTAATAATAATTAAAATTGTAATATCTATTTATATTAGTGAAAATAAAAAATAAAAATAGTTTTATAAACATATTCAAATGCATGTAATATAATAACATATAACAAAAATGGATATATATTATATTCTAAATTAATTCAAAATTTTACTTGTATTATAAATATATACTCCCTCTGTTTACTTTTACTTGTCACTGTTTTGTTTTTTGAGGTCAATCTGCATGAATTTTGACCAACATTTTAAGATGTATAATTTAATATTTACAACAATAACATACTCAGTATATTCTCACATAGTGGAGTCTGGGGAGGGTAAAGTGTACGCAGACCATACCACTACCTCAGGTGAGGTAGAGAAATTATTTCTGATAGACCAGACTTAGCACCGATAATAGTATAACAAACACAAAAGATAAGTAAATATAAACTTAATGCATATATATATATATATATATATATATATATATACACACACACACACACACACACACATGCATACATTACACACGCAAACACTTAATGCATGTAAAATAAGAGATAAGGTACAAGGTACCCCTAAATTATATCTGAATTTGTTATGAAACACTTAAATTTGAAGGGGGTCTATTACCACGTATACTTATTTTTGCTGATCTAGCTGTCAAGTATCAAAATATTTTTGTATTCTTTGGGGAGACGAAAAATAATATTAGTTTTTGTGACAAGTTAATTAAAAAGGTTAAAATAAAAAATTTAAATAAAAATATTTAAATACTTGACTAAAATAATGATGTATACTATAAGAAGATATTGTTAATGCTAAGGTTAAAATAGACATTGTCAAGATAAAAAGGAGGAGAATGCTTATTATTTAAAGTAGAAGGGGGAGTTTAATTTTTAAAGTAAACTTGAGGAGGGAAATGATTTTCACCACTTAATCTTTGTATTACTAATACATAGGAAATTGAGTGTACTATTAATACATACTTCAATATACAATAGAGTGAATAATTAATGTTTGCATTAGTTATACATAGACAAAAAGATGTATCAAATAAGATACTAACAATACACATTAACTAATGCATGTATTATATTTTTCAATACCCTCTATCAAGCGATTTCAAAGCCTTCTTTTCATATGATGATATCCTAATGTTTATCTGAATTAACAAGCTTTCTTTTCTTTATTTTTGCTCATATTAATTTATGCACAAAAAGTTGGGTTACAAGTTGAACTCTCAACTAATACATTTATTAATTAAAAAAATTAAAAATTTGTATCAAGTTAAAATGGGTAAACCAGATTGAAACAGATGGAGTAATTATTGTGTTATTGTAATGTAATTCAATGATCTTCTAGATGGTGGGACAGCTAGCTGTTTCCTTGGTTATTGTGATGGTGTCACTATCACGATAGTATGAACTCGCCGGCGCTCTTAAATTTCCTCCTCAAATTATTTAACTATATTATATTTCCCGATCCGATTTCGTAAGCACTGTCATCAGCAAAAAAGATTAAATGACCAATTGTCAAGGCCTCTATTTATTTGACAACTTCTTTCTCCTACTCTACAATTTTGTGCCTCAGGACTGAAAATTTCCTCCAAAATATCAGGTAAGTTTGTTTGTCTCTTTCTTAATATAAGGAAATATGTTAAAGAATAGGAAGTCCGCATTTAGGCAGGAAAATATATGTATAAATATGGAAATTCCTGACAGAGTATATAATAAAAGTGGTACATGAGCAACTTTATTATCACTACTTCTCTCCAGATAAGAATATAACTATGGGATCATGATGAAGAAGTTATCTTCATCTGTTGCTTTCCTTCTATGTTATCAGCCAAGACGATCACCAGTATATTTCATCTAAAGATTCACTGTAAAAAGATTGAGGATTTTGATTGCTTATAACAGGTTAGTTTTCGAAGAATCTAAGCTTTACGCACGATGTTTACACTAAGCCTGTGTTTGGTATATATGAAGGATAATATTTTTCATGGAAATGTTTTCTTTGAAAACAAACTGGTTTCTTACTTATTTTTTAGATCAGTAGGAATTTTAGTGTTTGGTAAGTAAGCAAAAGAAAAATGTTATTTAAGAGCATATATATGTAATCTAGCTAGCAAACAACTATAGATCTGAGGAGGCTTTGGTGGTCATGGAGTGGGATGGTCAAGGGGTAGGGGTTGGGGGAGTTTGGTAGGTAGGAGGATACAATAAATGTAGAGCTTGTTTTTCCGATCTCCATTAAGGAAAGTCATTTTCCTTATTTTTAGGAATTTGAGAAAAGGTTTTACAAAAATTTGTCCAACCAAATATGGGAAAATGAGGATGAGCTGCTAAAATCTGTTAAACTACACTTTTTAATAGTAACTTTGGATCTTTTTCTCAAATTCCTAGTATATGTTATTGTACAAATTTGCATGTTTCTCGCTTTCAAGTGCCATGTATTATAGGGTAAAAGACTATTCGCAGTATCATGATCCTTTATATAATTCATTTTATTGGCAACAACAGATGATAGACGAACGTATGCACTCTTCTAGAATAACAAAGGCGGAACCAAAATTTGGGTTTCGATCAAAGTTATTGGGTTGGGCCACACCTGTAGCCAAAACGCTAGCTCTGCCCCCGAATAGAAACTAATACTAGACTCTTTTTGCTTAAATCTTTTAAAACTTACATTTATGGATATTTAATTGGTTGAGGATACTGTTGTCAACAGGCATTCTAGCAAAAAGTAAAGTTGGCAAGAGGAAAAGATGTCACGGTGTTCAGATTACCAGTTGCTTTCATTTGTGCTCTTACTGCTAATAACAATACATCCAAGTTCACAATCTCGAGTAAGGGAAGAAAATGGTGTGAAATCTGCTGTCTTTCTATCACCAAAGTTTGTGCTGGAACCTGGATCTGTTTCTAACAAGTTTTACTACGACATCGACTTTCCAAAAGGCCATATTGCTCTCAAAAGTTTTGATGCTGAAGTAGTTGATGAGGCAGGGAATTCGGTACCCCTCCATGAGACATATCTTCACCACTGGGTTGTAGTAAGATATTATCATCGACAAGGTGTGGATGTGGCAAAGTACCATGGCAATCTGGGGTTCCACAAATCAAATTTTATTATCAAGAGAAACTCAGGGATATGTGAAGGAGGTCTTTCTCAATATTTTGGCCTTGGTTCAGAGACCAGAAAAACAATGTCGTATGTTCCAGACCCTTATGGAATAGAAGTCGGTAATCCAGTCGAAGTACCTCCTGGATACGAGGAGAGATGGTTGCTTAATGTACATGCAATTGATACACGAGGTGCCGAAGATAGATTGGGATGCACTGAATGCAGGTGTGATCTTTATAATGTTACCAAGGACGAGTATGACCGAGATATAGAGCCAGATTACATCGGAGGCTTGAGATGTTGTTATGATGAAACAAGATGCAGGGTGAAGGACGGATTCCAAGGATCGAGGAGAAGCCTGTACCTGAAGTACACAGTGAAGTATATTGATTGGGATGCCTCCATTTTGCCTGTCAAAATTTATATACTCGATGTCACTGATACATGGAAAAGGCCAGGAAAATCAACAGCCACTGTGGCAAGACATCATTGTCTGGTATGAGCAGTTCCCTATGATGTGTTATATTGTTTATCGGTATATTTCTGATACCTCTGCATTAAAGATCGGTTTAATAGATATAGATCAGTTCTGGAACATCTATTTCTGCACATCCAAAATAATTATCAATGTTGTCCTAAATCTATTAGTATTACTCCCTATTATACAATTTTATCAAGAGCCAAAAAGACCTAATGACATGCTTTTTCCGCAAAGTTTCTTTCATTTAGAAAACACTCCCCAGCTTTCATTTGCTTGACCAGCTTTTACTTGGCTATATCCCATTTCAAAATGGCAAAAAAATTTCATTTCAAGAAATTAATTGTTATAATGTATGCATCATTCTGTACACAGGATAATTAAAAGAGTGAATGATAATTCAGCTCATAAATCTAATCATTTTAGCTCTTTGCTATTACCTTAATATATCTGGCTAATATTCAGGCAACTTTTTTTTTGTTAACTTCAGATCGAATATTTAGTGGAGTCGTGTTCGGCATCTGTAGCAAATGCCGATTGCAGTCATACCAAGAAGATAACTGTAACTTTTCCTAGTGGCGGAGATATCATCTACGGAGTTGCTCACCAGCATACGGGAGGGACTGGCATGGCACTCCACGGAGAGGTACTCTGAACTATTATATGTTGTTTCTTTGGTCATGTTCTACTTACAATCTGGATTACATTTATAATTTTCTTAAAGATTTTCAGACAATTAACTTACTGATAAAACAAAGGATTTTGTACAATAAATTTTTCTTTTAATGATACTTGGCTTAGTTGGGTTGCATCTTAACACTGGTTATGCATCCCACCACACCAGATTGATTGAATCCGCATGTAATCTCGTTCTTTGGATTGAATCCGCATGTAATCTCGTTCTTTTTACATCAGACGAAAAAAGTGGTGTTAGCATTCATTCGATATGATTGTCATACTTCAGAGGATTATTTTGTTCATCCAAACTGTTATTCCCAGCCTGTCAGAATGGTATCAGTTCAGTTTATCTTCAATTAGCTGCACAAAGGTTGACTTTTTTTCATTATACTGAATGGAACCTTCTTTCCTTTGAGACAATTAATGGTCATGTTTATTGTCTGCCGAGTAAATATAGAGGCCCCTCGATGAATTTCATCATCATATGGGAGATAGTGATTCTCCTTTATAGATGATTGATTTTGTTTTGTGAGTGTATAGGCGTAAGGCCAGTACTTGTCAACCCTAGTGGTAACTCGGAAAGATAAGCTAGTGTATGAAGCCATGGCTATCCGGTGCCTACCTAATAAAGCAGTCATAATAGATGGTATGAGTATGCCCAGACATGCATCCACCTTACTCCTCTAGATACTTTGTTGTCTGTTTGTATAGCATATTATTCTCAATTGTCGTCATGGTTAGCAAAGCAGGTTTAGTTGTACTGATTTGTGGAGCACCTTGTTGGAGGTTGGTGTTGATTATTTCCTTAATTTCTTCTTTTCTTTTCCTGCTTCACTGGTGTAGGATGGACGTGTCATATGCTCATCTCTTCCAATCTATGGGGAAGGAATGGAACCAGGAAATGAAGCTGGTTACATTGTCGGGATGTCCAGTTGTTATCCTAGGCCTGGCTCTATCAAGATTTCGGAGGGGGAAACGGTAACATTACTATCAAACTATAGCAATGCTCAGAGGCATACAGGAGTGATGGGGTTGTTCTATCTCTTGGTTGCTGAGCCATCACCAAAGCCTAATTCTATCCTACATTCCACAGATGGAGTAAGATCTTCGACTCATTAAAAGATTTCTAGGTCTAATAGAGTAGTGAATTTCCTACTTAAGTCTAAGCAAGATCTTATTATTTTTGTGGTATTCCTGTTTCATCAGATTTCCTGAACTTGTTTCTTCTTCATTAATCCAGACAGGGGAGATTATAATATTGCACAATGCTGTTGGGGCCTTGGCAGTGTTTGGAATTGCACTAATTGTTGGTGCTGTTGTTATTTATCGCCGTCGGAATCAGAGAGAGGAAGGCTATGAATCTATACTGATGTGAAGTGGTCTCTTTTCTGGTGACTCTGGTCCCTAGTGTATACAGTACACAATACAAGTTACCATCACTACAAGTTCTGATCTCCCTTCTTTTTGGAGACTAGTTACTCGATACATGTGTTGCATTTGTATGTCAAGTCATGAATTCCAAGATTTTGTAAAATAATATAAATACTATTAAAATAAAACTTTTGAGTAATGATCATACATAAGAATGAAGTACAGGTGTTTGTGAATTATCTTTGGATCTTTGTATAGTGACATGTTAGTCAATGTTAAGATGATCCCGGATATTATGTCAATTTACGAAGTTGAATAGTCAAAAACTAATTAGATGCATACCAACTTTTTTTCTTATTTTGATTGTATGAGATAGGTTGGTTGAACAAGAAGTAATACTAAGGAGCTCGTGAAACACTGCGATCACTTTTTTTGTTTGAGCCAAGACGTTCAAATCTTCTAGCATTCACACATGGGAGATGAACCTTTGCCTTCCACCACTTTCATATTTTCTTAAGGTATGATTTATTAGATAAAGTGTCTTCATTAATAGATAGGGCTGGAGTATATAGTCAAGGTCAAGGTTGATTGATGAGTTTAGAGGACAGAACGATTGATGTGTGGTGGAATTGAAATCCTTTTCAAGTCAACTGATGAGTCTAGTTAATCGACTCCCCACAGGTTAGTATAACAATAAATTTGAAATTAATATAAAGACAGTAAACAAATTGTAAAGAGAGACAAAGAGTTTTATATTGATTCGGATTATCAGTGTTTGTCTGTTCCAGTCCCCCTAGGTTGCAAGGATTTCCTTTAAAGCTTGAATTGAAATTTAAGTAACAGCTTAAATGGACAACTCCTGAATCTGAACTGAACAATGTCCAGTTCTTGTAACACAACCTCAATTAGTGTTGCTTACAAGAGATCGGAAAAGAATAGACTGCAATGGAATATGTGGATGTATGCGTTAGCTAGAGGCATCTCCTCAATAAAAGGGAATCGAGAATAATGAGATTTCAGGCTCAAATTTTATGTAATAATAATAATAATAATAATAATAATAATAATAATAATAATAATAATAATAATAATTTGGAGTTGATTTTTATCAAAATTCTGCATATAGCTCTGCAAGTTCTAATTTTCCTATATTACAACGAGGAAATAGAACTTCAATTAATTCAAAAATTCCTCAAGATGAATCATCATCATCCAAAACTCTGAATATTGGCTCTTCTGTACATCTAGAAGATATTCCTGAAAATCATCCGTTATATAAACAACTGCAATCTTATCTATCAGATCAACAAAAAACTGTAAATTTTTTTGTGTTCATAGTTCAAGAAAATTCTGAAGATAACCCTTCATACTTATATTATATATTGAAAATCAGCATATTCCTGGACAAGAAAATTCTGAAGAAGCATAGCGAATACTAAAAAATTATCTTACTGCCAACGTATATTTTATTGGCGAATCATACAAAATCCAGACTTATTATGAACACATATTAGTGCAACCTTTGATCACAGCTCCCTCGGAGAAACTACCCCTGGAGTACATGAATACTCCAAAATGATAATTAAAAAACTTATTCCTATTGAAGAATGGGGTATTTCGTCAATGACTCAACGATCTATGCCAATGGGGCTAATGAGACAAACACTTGCCAATTTCACCTACTGGGATTATATTAAAGCATTTTCTCAAGTATTATATTATAATAATTATAAGCACAAACACACTTGGTTTATAAAAATTTGTGCTAAAGTATTTGAAAAGCCTATTCCAAATTGATTTATTCAACGTGAACTCAACATGGACCTACAATCAAAATATTACCGCCAGAATATTCTTCTCTGTACTATTCATGGAAAAAAACCTCTCCTTTCTTAACAGAATTATATCTTTTAGATCATATTTGTAAAATCAATACTATTGATCAGATGTATTTCTACATAGAATTCTCTATCTCTTGGATCCATCAATGGTCCGTAGAAATAGGCTATGACATTCAACAAATTCCTGCCTTATACCGAATATTCTATTGCAATTTTTGGGATAAATTGCTTCGAAAAGATCCAGAGACTAAACTCACGTATGGTCATGATCAAAGGGAGGAAATAATCAAGAAAATTGCTGAATATGAAAAAACTCCCAAAAAATCCATTTTGGTTGAAGAAAAAAGTCTTAACTATCTTTTTAGGAGGATGTCTGCATATGACGGGAATAAAATGCAAATGATAGAAGAATATTTATCAGAAGTCAGAGATAAATTATTGCAAACTGTTGATCAAAATTCAGACGTCTCAATGAATAGCACCGAAGCAAAAACTGAAGATATTACCGATTCTCAACCTCCGAAAATTCTGATAGAAGAGGTAGAAATTGAAAAGGCTGAAGCATTCATCAAGAAATGGAAAGGAAAAGACAAGATATGACTGTTTGATAAAGACCCCTCTAATTTTTCCTTTTGTAATAGTAAAATCACTGTGCACAGGGACCCATCTATTACTGTGCAAGATTCCCTTTTTTATTATTTATAGACGCCTCATTCTTGTGAAGAGGCAGGAGTTCAGAAGTTCTATCCTTTTGTTTTTCAAAAACTCTCTCTCGCTTTGTAACATATTTAAGAATTAAATAAAAGAAGAAGCTACTGTTTACTACTATTTCAGTCTGGTTCCCGGCTAGTCAGGTACATATCTCTTTCTTACTTGTGTTCATTTAATTAAACTTCTACCCTAACCCAGCCGTGACTATGTCCGGCTGAAAGGTTTCTTATATCTATGTTGAAGATCTAACTTCGCTGACATGTTAACTATGAAAGCTCCAGACTTTATCAAAATATAAAAGAATCTTTCTAATTTCTTGACTTGGTTCCAAAATGGAGGTACAGTCGAGTTCAATACATTTATGTTAGCCTTGTCTCTGTGACTTCGTCTAGTAAGTTGTACCTCTCTAGCCCATTGTGCTATTAAGAAAATGGCGAATTCTGCACAATTAGAACTTCTAGACACATAGATTTAACATAAGGGTATTAAATCTCTGACAGGCCCCATGTTTGGGTAAAAGAGCAAAGAGCCCATACAGTCATTAAACTATTTAAGATTCTTTTCTATTTCGGTTGATGCTTTGGTTCGGTCTTCTGACTATGGCTTAATCCGATATTGTTATATAGTCTGGCAGGCTGAGTG
>NC_061113.1:236916521-236917331 GCF_002878395.1 Capsicum annuum
GACTATGGCTTAATCCGATATTGTTATATAGTCTGGCAGGCTGAGTGGCATATCTGGCAGGCTGAGTGGCATACCCCTGGCTAAGAGATCCTGTTTATGGTATCAAAGGGTATTAAATCTCTGACAGGCCCCATTTTTGGGTATTAAATCTCTTATGTTAGAACTTCTAGACACATAGGTTTAACATAAGGGTATTAAATCTCTGACAGGCCCCATGTTTGGGTAAAAGAGCAAAGAGCCCATACAGTCATTAAACTATTTAAGATTCTTTTCTATTTCGGTTGGTGCTTTGGTTCGATCTTCCGACTATGGCTTAATCCGATATTGTTATATGGTCTGGCAGGCTGAGTGGCATACCCCAGCCTAAGAGATCCTGTTAATGGTATCAGAGCCTGTAAATTTTCATAGTAAACATGTTACGTGGGGTGAAGATTTTTAGCATAGATATAAGGCTTTTATAATTATGGATATGGGAGAAGTTAGTACTAAAAATACAAAATTCGAAGAGGTAGATTTACCTCAAGATATGGATTTACTAAATAAATGGACAATTCCAAAAGTTGAATTAAAAATCATTTATGAATACAGATTTTTTGATAAAATAAAACATAAACAAATTATTAAAACAACTGAACAATCCCTTGCTTTAAATGCTGATGAACAGACTATTCAACTCCTAAATAAGCATGATATTGATATTTTTAAACGTAATTATAATTATATGCATATTGGCCTAGTACAAATTGTCTTTCGACCTTTAACACTAAAGGGTCTCCCTGAAACATTTTTAGCTGCTTTACGTGATGCTAG
>NC_061113.1:236917431-236940305 GCF_002878395.1 Capsicum annuum
TATAAGGCTTTTATAATTATGGATATGGGAGAAGTTAGTACTAAAAATACAAAATTCGAAGAGGTAGATTTACCTCAAGATATGGATTTTTTAAATAAATGGACAATTCCAAAAGTTGAATTAAAAATCATTTATGAATACAGATTTTTTGATAAAATAAAACATAAACAAATTATTAAAACAACTGAACAATCCCTTGCTTTAAATGCTGATGAACAGACTATTCAACTCCTAAATAAGCATGATATTGATATTTTTAAACGTAATTATAATTATATGCATATTGGCCTAGTACAAATTGTCTTTCGACCTTTAACACTAAAGGGTCTCCCTGAAACATTTTTAGCTGCTTTACGTGATGCTAGAAATTTAAATTTTAGAAAATCCTTAATGGGATCTATTGAATCCACTCTTGCCTATGGTCCTGTATATTTTAATACTCAGCCAAATTTACAATTATCTTTAACTGATGTAAATATTCTTCATGCTTTAACCTTAAATGTGAAAACTCATGGATATGATTATGCCCCTGGATCTGAATTAATAGGATTATCTTACCACATATGCTATAATTTATTATCAACTTTAAATCCTCGATGTAAACTAATAGATGATAATTCTGATTGCACTATACTTATTGAAACTAATTTTATAAAATTCAGGGTTACTACCAGAAGACCTATTCGATGGGATGAAATTGACTTTCCCAAAACATGGATTTTAAACTCAGTCACTTCCCCAAAACAATTGGTGGAGGATGTGACTAATTTAGAGTTAACTCAAGTAACTCAAAATTCAGATGGACGAATTTGTCTACAATTTGATAATAAACCCCCAGTCTATAGAAATTCTTTTTCATTACCAAGAAGACTTCCCTCTATACATCATATTTCTCCTATCGAACCTGATTATGGTCCGGCTAGAAATCGAGCGGCATCCTTGCATACTATTAATTCTGCAGATTCGCATGTTACACCTAAAGGTGTAGAAAAGATAAAAATCAAATCCAAAACTAATGTAGTTCAAGATTTTGATAATGAAAATCCTACCCCATCTGAGATGGATTCTGATATCAATTCTGTTTAACTATGATGACACGACTTATTGATTTTAGTCCTGGTTCTCAGGCAAGAAAATATATTCAAAAAGAATTTTTTTCTAAAAAATGAAAAACATTTAGGACATGGTTTTTCGAGACTTATAATCCGAATGAATTATGAAATATTTTCGAAGAATTCTATGAAATATGTGTCTTGCATAATAACATTATTTTTTTTGTACCATGGTTTATGTCTGCATATTTGCCGTCATATATCAAAATAATTGAAAGATCTTATCAAAATTCTGATGGTACAATTACTCAGGCAATATATCCTCCTCGGTCTTCCTTTTTAGTACCCAATAATACTGGAATGACTTTTTCTGCTTTCCAAAAATTTATCAGTGAAGATGTTGGAAAAATTACTATTTCTGAAATAAATAACCTTATCGCCCAAAATAATTATTTGAATCTCTATGTTAAAGTTTTAGGAGAACATATTTCCTCTCTTGATAAAAAACTTGACGAATTAATTGAATTAGTTAACAAACTTAGCTCGCAGATGAATTCCTCTAACATTCTTTCTACTTCCGAAAACAAAGAAGAAGAAGGATATATTTTATCTAAACCTTGTATCCAAAGACTTCCTGAAATAGAAGGATTTGAAAAAGTTTCTCAGTTAGACCAATTAGAAAAACTCTTAGACAAAAAATTCTCTCGTTTAAACCTTCAACCTCTTAATAGTTCTGATGATTTTGTGCAAAAACTCGAGTCTAATTTTGCTGATAATATCGAATCTACTCAAAATACTGGAGATGTAATCTCTTCTGAGCTAAATAAGCTAAAAGGTATAATTAAAAAACAACCGGAAAAAAATACGTTGATATTCCCCGTATGTCTACTGCATATTATCCACGTCCAACTCCTCAAGATGTTTTGATAGAGGAAAGAGATTGGAATCAAACAAATACTTCCTATAGTGGAGAAGCTATTTATGAATGGAATATTGACAGATTATCTGATCGACAAATCTCTATTCTTATCCATCGGATGTCCATGTATGCTACTATTGCCACAGCACTGCTTCGCCAGAGAATCGAGCCAATCGTACTGACCCAACAATTTGTAAAATTATTGTTGCGGGATTTACTGGCCAACTTCGAGGCTGGTGGGATAATTTCCTAGACGATGATAAATGCGAGGCTATTTTTAATGCCACCAATGATAAACATGGAAAAGATAATCTAGGTAGACCACTTCGGGCAGGACGATCAGATGCTGTCTATACCCTTATGCTAACAATTATTGAACATTTTGGAGAAAGATTTAACAATCAGTATGAAAACATTAGAACTCTTCTTAATGGTTTAAAATGCAAACACTTAGGAGAATTTAGATGGTATAAAGATACCTTTCTTAGTAGGGTTATGGATTTACCCGAAAGTAAGTATGACCATTGGAAAGCTAAATTCATTAATGACCTTCCACCATTATTTGCTGAAAGAGTTAGAAAATCACTTAGAGGATCTTATGACGAAGTCCAGTATTCAGAAAAAACTTATGGCCAGCTTATTATAGCTTGTACTCAAGAAGGCTTAGCCCTTTGCAACGAGTTAAAATTAGCCAGACAGATTAAGCTCGACAAACTCAGAGAAAAATTCCACTTAGGAGATTTTTGTGAACAATTTGGTATGGATAAACCCTTAGCAAGAAAAACCCAAAGATATTCCAAGCCTGATAAATCCTATAGAAATAAACGTTCTAGGCATAGAACCTAAGAAGAACGTGAAACTAGAAAATCCTTTCGTAAGTCTACCAGATTCACGAAAAATAGATCAAAAAGAGAGTTAGCCAAAATTAAGTGCTATAAGTGCAACCAATATGGTCATATAGCTCCAAACTGCAAATTACAAAAATTCAAGTCCTTAGGACTTTCTGAAGAAGTTCATGACCAAATCTATAATTTATTATATACCTCTGATTCTGAATCTAATTCTACATCTGAAAATGATTTTGAATTACCTAATTCTGATAGTGAACTCAATCAGGTTGATAAATGTAATGATTGTGATAATGATATTTGTAATTGTGATGAAATGATGTATAAACTTCAAGCGCAATTCGAAGATCTTGATTTAAATGTTCAAACTCTTACTGCTAATAATGTCCTTGAATTACTGAAAGAAATTACTGATGAAAAACTTCGTGAAAAAATCATTAATTTTGCTACTCAAAAAACTTCTGCTAATACTAGTATTTCTAAAGATAATTCGTATGATAATTATCACATGTCATATTCCTTAGCCGAAGTTAATCGACGTTTTGCGTTGAGTCAAACTCCAGGTAGAGATACTACCTTTAATGATTTAAAAATCGAAGTTGAACAATTAAAAAAAGAAATTATCTCCTTAAAACAAAATCAGATGATCTCCGATCATAGAATTTTGAAAATAGAAGAAAAGATTATTGACATCCCTGAAACTTCTATTACTTCAAAAGGAAAAGAAAAGGATTCGGAATACTCTGAAAATTCTGAAATTGATAAACTTAGTCCAACAGAAGATTTAAAAAGGGATTATTTCTTGGGGATGATGCAAATAGTTATTGCTCATAAATGGTATATAAATTGTACTATTCTGATAAATAAGGAATTTTCTATCACTAATATTGCTATGATTAATAGTGGTGCTGATGTTAGTTGCATTCAAGAAGGACTAATTCCAACCAGATATTTTGAAAAAACTATTCACATAGTCAAGTCTGCATCTGGTCATACTCTTGATATCAACTATAAGTTACCAAATACTCATTTATATCGAGATAAAGTCTGCATTCCACATTTCTTCTTTTTAGTAAAAAATCAGTTATATCCTCCTATTATCTTAGGAACACCTTTTATAAATGCTATTTATCCTTATACACATATTGATGTAAATGGTTTTAAGGCTACTTATAAGAATAAACAAATCTCTTATCCTTTTGTTACTAATCCTGTAACAAGGGATATAAATGCCCTTATCAGTATGAAACAAAAGCAAATTAATTTCTTACAATTAGAACTAATGAGTATTAATATTTTTTATACTTTAAAATCAGTGAAAGTCCAAGAAAAAATAAAAATAATTTCTAATCAATTGATTCTTGATATTTGTGCGGATCATCCAAATGCTTTCTGGAACCGAAAGAAACATATTGTTTCTCTTCCTTATTAAAATGACTTCAGTGAAGAAAAAATTCCAACAAAATCTCGACCCTGTCTAATGAATACAGAGTTAGTAGAATTCTGTAAGACAGAAATTGATAGTTTTCTGCAAAAGGGTCTTATAAAACCCTAAAAATCCCCTTGGTCTTGTACTGCTTTTTATGTCAATAATGCTGCTGAAAAAGAACGAGGAGTACCTCGATTAGTTATAAACTATAAGCCTCTGAATAAAGTTTTAAAATGGATTTGATATCCTATACCGAATAAAAAGGACTTACTTTCCAGATTATATGATGCTAATATATTCTCTAAATTTGATTTGAAATATGGGTATTGGCAAATTCAAATTGATAAAGAACATACTTCTAGAACTGCTTTTAATGTCCCTTTTGGGCAGTATGAATGGAATGTTATGCCATTCGGTTTAAAGAATGCTCCTTCTGAATTTCAAAAAATTATGAATGACATTTTTAATCCCTATATGGACTTTATCATTGTTTATATTGATGATATTTTAGTATTCTCAAAAACCCTTGAATCTCATTTTAAACATTTACATACGTTTAAACAAATAATTATTCAAAATGGCTTAGTCATCTTCAAATCAAAGATAAGTTTATTCCAGACAAATATTAGATTTTTAGGACATAATATTTCCCAAGGTTCTATTGAGCCTATACAACGAGTTCTAGAATTTGCTAAAACATTTCCTGATATTATTACTGATAAAAAATAACTTCAAAGGTTCCTCGGTATCTTAACTATATTTTTCCTTTTTATGAAAATCTGTCTAGAGATTTAGCTCCTTTATATGATAGACTAAAAAAGGATCACAAAACTCCTTGGACTCAAGTCCACACTAATTTAGTAAAATTAATTAAAAATCGAGTTCAAACTCTTCCTTGTACATCCCTTGCAAACCCTAACTGGTTAAAAATCGTTGAAACTGATGCTTCTAATATTGGGTATGGAGGAATACTTAAACAAGTTAATTCTCATACAAAAACAGAATGTTTGATTCGATTTTATTCTGGTAAATGGACTGAAAGTCAGAAAAAATACGTCACAGTAGCCCATGAAATGTTAACTATTGTAAAATGTGTTTTAAAATTTCAAGATGATTTGTATAATCAAAGATTTATAATTAGAAGTTATGCTCAATCCGTTAAATTTATGTTTAACAAAGACTTTAAACATGATGCCTCTAAATTGATATTTGCAAGATGGCAAGCTCAATTAGCCCCTTTTGATTATGAAATACAATATAAGAAGGGTAGTGAAAATTTTTTGCCTGATTTTCTATCTCGCGAATATCTAACATGAACTTTTACACATACTTCCTCCCTGAGAAAACTATAATTACTATTATCAAATGCATTCCTTTAAACGAAGATATTCATTTTCTTATTTTAGAAAATCTAATTCGTAGCCTAATAGAAGAAGATTTATTCCTTAACCACAACGAATTCCTTGAAAATGAAATTTATTGGTTTGATATTGACTTAAGTGATTAATGTTTACAGATATAATGAAGTTCTTTCTACACTTCTTCTCTGAAAAGTTCTTAATCACCTTTATAAAAGCAGTTCCTCTAAATATGGATTTACACATGCTCATACTTCGGAAAGTAATTGATGATCTTATCACAAAAGACACACTTTATGAAGATCTCTCTGAATATATGTCATGGTATGCTGATCAAATTCCTGATCATTGATGCAGTATGGATCCTCCTTGGCAAATAGCTAAAGGAAGAGGACGGGATGGAAGGAGTCAAAACTCTTCATATCAAGGAGAACGAACAAACCCTTCATATTTTGATCGAAGAAATTCTGCATATAGCTCTGCAAGTTCTAATTTTCCTATATTACAATGAGGAAATAGAACTTTAATTAATTCAAAAATTCCTCAAGATGAATCATCATCATCCAAAACTCTGAATATTGGCTCTTCTGTACATCTAGAAGATATTCCTGAAAATTATCCGTTATATAAACAACTGCAATCTTATCTATCAGATCAACAAAAAACTGCAGATTCTTTTGCGTCCATAGTTCAAGAAAATTCTCATATGAAAAATTGGATGCTAGAGAACTTATATTATATATTGAAAATCAGCATATTCCTGGACAAGAAAATTCTGAAGAAGCATGGCGAATACTAAAAAATTATCTTACTGCCAACGTATATTTTACTGGCGAATCATACAAAATCCAGACTTCTTATGAACACATATTAGTGCAAACATTTAGTGCAACCTTTGATCACAGCCCCCTCGGAGAAACTACCCCTGGAGTACATGGATACTCCAAAATGATAATTAAAAAACTTATTCCTATTGAAGAATGGGGTATTTCGTCAATGACTCAACGATCTATGCCAATGGGGTCAATGTGACAAACTCTTGCCAATTTCACCTACTGGGATTATATTAAAACCTTTTCTCAAGTATTATATTATAATAATTATAAGCACAAACACACTTGGTTTATAAAAATTTGTGCTAAAGTATTTGAAAAGCCTATTCCAAACTGGTTTATTCAATGGTGGACGCAATATGGACCTACAATCAAAATATTAC
This sequence comes from Capsicum annuum, assembly GCF_002878395.1. Lineage (NCBI taxonomy): Eukaryota > Viridiplantae > Streptophyta > Magnoliopsida > Solanales > Solanaceae > Capsicum > Capsicum annuum. The sequence goes on from NC_061113.1 coordinate 236,924,254, forward strand.
CTCCAGAATATTCTTCTCTGTACTATTCATGGAAAAAATCCTCCCCTTTCTTAACAGAATTATATCTTTCAGATCATATTTGTAAAATTGATACTATTGATTAGATGTATTTCTACATAGAATTCTCTATCCCTTGGATCCATCGATGGTCCGTAGAAATGGACTATGACATTCAACAAATTCCTGCCTTATACCGAATATTCTATTGCAATTTCTGGGACAAATTGCTTCGAAAAGATCCAGAGACTAAACTCACGTATGGTCATGATCAAAAGGAGGAAATAATCAAGAAAATTGCTGAATATGAAAAAACTCCCAAAAAATCCATTTTGGTTGAAGAAAAAAGTCTTAACTATGTTTCTAGGAGGATATCTGCACATGACGGGAATAAAATACAAATGATAGAAGAATATTTATCAGAAGTCAGAGATAAATTACTGCAAACTGTTGAGCAAAATTCAGACGTCTCAATGAATAGCACCGAAGCAAATACTGAAGATATTACTGATTCTCAACCTCCGAAAATTATGATAGAAGAGGAAGAAATTGAAAAAGCTGAAGCATTCATCAAGAAATGAAAAGGAAAAGACAAGATATGACTGTTTGATAAAAACCCAAAAGACAAGATATGACTGTTTGATAAAGACCCCTCTAATTTTTTCTTTTGTAACAGTAAAATCACTGTGCACAGGGACCCATCTATTACTGTGCAAGATTCCCTTTTTTATTATTTATAGACGCCTCATTCTTGTGAAGAGGCAGAAGTTCAGAAGTTCTCTCCTTTTGTTTTCCAAAAACTCTCTCTCTCTGTAACATATTTAAGAATTAAATAAAAGAAGAAGCTATTGTTTACTACTATTTCAGTCTGGTTCCCGGCTAGTCAGGTACATATCTCTTTTTTACTTGTGTTCATTTAATTAAACTTCTTCCCTAACCCAGCCGTGACTATGTCCGGCTGAAAGGTTTCTTATATCTATGTTGAAGATCTAACTTCGTTGACATGTTAACTATGAAAGCTCCAGACTCTATCAAAATATAAAAGAATCTTTCTAATTTCTTGACTTGGTTCCAAAATGGAGGTACAGTCGAGTTCAATACACTTATGTTAGCCTTGTCTCTGTGACTTCGTCTAGTAAGTTGTGCCTCTCTAGCCCATTGTGCTATTAAGAAAATGGCGAATTCTGCACAATTAGAATTTCTAGACACATAGGTTTAACATAAGGGTATTAAATCTCTGACAGGCCCCATGTTTGGGTAAAAAGCAAAGAGCCCATACAGTCATTAAACTATTTAAGATTCTTTTCTATTTCGGTTGGTGCTTTGGTTCGGTCTTCCGACTATAGCTTAATCTGATATTGTTATATGGTCTGGCAGGCTGAGTGGCATACCCCAACCTAAGAGATCCTGTTAATAATAATAATAATATCAATAATAATAATAATAATATAATATAATAATAATAATAATAGACTTTAACTTTTTATTTAAGAAAAAAAAATATAATACTAAAAATATATTAATGAATTGGTTGGTCAAACAACCCACATATTAAAATTTATATTAGAAAAAAACATAAAATCTATTGAAAAAAATATCACTGTGGATGTATTGTGGCATGCAGATGAACCACAACAATGAATTGGGACTAATCTATACGGTTGCTTTTGCTTTTCCACCTCAACTACTTTTAACTCCTATTTTATTTTCATCTACGATTGCTTGTAAGTTCAAACAAATCTCTTTCATTTTATAGTGACCTTTTTTAAACCAAAATTCTAACACTAGTATGATATATGCAAAAAAAAAAAAAAAAAAATAAAAAAATTATACAAATTTTGTACTCGATAATTGGCATTTTCTGTCAAAAAAAAAAACAAGGATTGCCATTAAATATTATCTCTGGCACGTAATTACTGATAAGTGAATTTGTTTTTGCCATGAGCGAGTTCCTTATCACACACAAAAACTCTCTTTCGTATAGCATGTTACCAGTAAAACATTGTTTGCATTTACAATTTACTTTAAAGAAATAATTCATAAACATGTATTCTCTTCGTTCACGTTTAATTATCATTATTTCGCTTCTCGAGGTAAAAAACTTTGGCTAATTTTAAGATGTATTTTTTATCATATTAATATGAGAAGAATTGTAACTTATAATATTTTTTTTTAAAATAGTTTTCGACCATTTAAATTTTAAATTATAAACCTCAAAATATTGGTCAAAGTTTATATAAGCTGATCTTACAAAGCAAAATAGTGAAAAATAAAAGTGAGCATAGGCGTATTAGTTATACACATATTTAATTATTATCATCACATGATGTGTAATTTTCGTTTAGATTTTTAATTCTTAAAATTAAATCATTTTTAATTTGAAATAAGCAAAAAGTGTGAGTGGATTTTATTGTTAGCAAAGATGAAAGTTGAGCAACATGGTTTCTTTTTACCCGCTATTTGTAAGGAGTCAAACTCACATTAGAAGAGCTAAATAGCTAAAAGAAGCATTCATTTGGTGTGGTGAATGAGATTGTTATTTCTTTAATTGAAATCACAATTTTGAGCTTTGGATATAGAAGAATTCTTGATAGAAATGTTACTTACAATAAATTTACCTATTACAAATCTAAATCAGTCGTGTGTTGAAAAGAGATAAAGATGTTGAGTTATATTTGTACTAAAATAACCTAAACATACACTTTAATTTATCATATTTATAAAATTCTCACCCTTATAAAGTAATTACAAAAATCTCAGCTAATTATATATTTTTATTCGATATTATCAATTACCATCACCCCCAATAGCAACTATGGTCGGTTTCGCCTTCAATATTATCAGTTACCATCACCTACGATCACTATTTCAACTCTCCACCGACAACTACTACTTGCCAATCTAATAGCCAGAGTATATGATCACTAGCAATTATATATGTACAATCATAACTACCAACTATTATCACTATCAATCAGTGGCGGATGTACATAGGGTCCAAGGGTTAATTCGAACCTCCTTTGTCGGAAAATTATACTATTTTTATATGGTAAATTTTATTTTTTTTATCTATAAATAATAGAGGTTGAACCCCCTTCGATTAGTCTATATATGTATTACTGAACCCCCTTAATGAAAATTCTGAATCCGCCCTGCTATCAATCACAATTAAAATGTGAAACTGAATCACATTTCAATTCCATCATAGTTCACAGTGAATATATGAAAACCCCTTGATCCGAAGCCTCAAAATAGTAAATTGCACATGGAGATTTAAGTCGTAAGATGAAGAGTTATATCAGAGAAAAACATATATATCAAGACTGCATGTAGTCCAAGCAATTACCTACTATGCGATGTTTATAAAACATTATAACAGCATACCAAACATGACTAATGTTATTTTAATCTGTACTTCTTTCAATTATATAATTGATTTTAGGAATGAGAATATTGACCGTAACTCATAAATTTCAACTTTCAATATATATTTTTTTAACTAATGACGAGTATCAATTGTACGGTTGTGGATATCTACCTGCCACAAACACTATAATCGATCAATCGGCCAATTGTTGATAATTGAGAAAATATAAAATTAGTATTAGCTTAATGAGAATAAAAACAATATAGAAAGAAAGAAAAGTTTTAAGCTTATGTGAATCAATCAATACTAGAAACAAAAGTTTTTCCCACCATAAATCAGCGAAAAATTTGCATCATTTCCCCCACCGAATTAGTTCAGTAGAAAACAAATTCTCACTGAAATACTATGAAGCTTCCTAATTTTTTTCTTTGTAAAAATATTACTATTTTTTTCACGCTGATTCAATCAAAATATTTGTTGGAATAGCCACGAAACATTTTTCAGTGAAAAATAGTAGTTTTTAGTAGTGAATTAATGTGTTGGCCATAGTCTTGTTATTGACTTCCGTTACAATGGAAATAGCATTGCTAGAAAATTCCCCATTTCCCATTAGTCGTCATGGATGAAAATATATGTCGTAGAAAATTTGAAAAATACATATATATCAAGACTGAATATAAAGCTAGTTTGTATTATATTCCAAAACCAAGTCAATCATTATACCTATGGTACATGTGATAAAACAGTATGATTTAGTACCTTAAGGAAAATGTGCAGAGTATAGAAATAAGATTAGTTGGATGTTAGGTAACACGGCTGCTGATATTTGACAGTACTAGATCATAACATAGATCAATCAATTGAATTATTAATATATAGTTCTATTAAATTGTTGCTTGTAAGAGATCAAAAAAGAATAGACTACAATGGAATATATGTGGATGTATGTGTTAGGAGATCAGAAAAGAATAAACTACAATGGAATATGTGGATGTATGTGTTAGGAGATCAGAAAAGAATAGACTACAATGGAATATGTGGATGTATGCGTGTAGAGATACACAAAGCAGCTGCTAAGGCTAACACAAAGAGTTGCAGCCAAGTTAATTGTTTCTTTGATTTTATGTATACGGACCTATGTGTACCCGACCCACTTTAATAGTTTTACACATGTATATAAAAGACAAGATAGTTTGTGGCTTTGGTTCAACTGAATAAGATTCAATCATCTAGAAGGGTTGGTTGACCTTCTCATTTTCTTCTCTCTAAATCTTCATCTCTTTAGCATTCTTTAGCATTGATCTTCATAGGTTCCGCCATAAATACTTGTTAGTGCGGCCTTTACATGGTATCAGAGCCTTGCATCGGCTCTTTGAGGTCTTTCTTCAGATCCTACCCTTATCTCCTATCTCTCAGATCTCCAGGTTGGATCAACCCTCGATGTGATGGTTTCTCCGAGGTGAATTTTTGTCGGCGTGGTTTTGTTTGTGCTCCAGTTTGCTGTTCTCGATAAGCAACCTTCCACCGGAGTTTTCACGGTGTTTCTCGATTGGTTCTCAAGGCCCTTGCTTCTTCCGATTGTTGAAGAAGATTGGTATTGTATCCTAATTCTCCATCACTTCTATTGTGTTTGTGGTCAGTTGTTATCAGGTGGTACTACTTCTGATGATTTTACTTTATTTACTATCGATGCTTTCCATCTTTTCTATATTCATCCATCGGACAATTCGGGTAGCCAACTTGTGGTTGTACCCTTCGATGGCAGTGGATCTGTCACTTGAAGAACTAGCATGTTAGCCTCCTTGTCAGCTAAAAATAAACTAGGTATGGTTGATAGTAGAATTCCTAGACCGTCCCTAATTCTCCCTACTTTTCCCTATTGGGAAAGGTGCAATGATATGATCAAAGCATGGATTACTAATTTTGTGTCAAGGGAGATTACTACAAGTGTCACCTATCTGAAGATAGCTAAAGAAGTATGGGATGACATAAACCTGAGATTTGGTAGCTCAAATGGCTCCAAGTATATTCAATTACAGAGGGAAATTTATTTCTTCACTCAATCTGATATAGCCACATATTTTACTAGACTTAGGAACTTATTGCATGAGTTAAATAATGCTTATGTTGGACCCACTTGTACATGTGGTGCTTTAGGAAAGTTCATAGAAGATCAAAAAATATTTTAATTTGGGTTAAATGAATCCTATTCCACTGTCAAAAGTAACATCGTAATGATGAGTCCTCTCCCCTTAATCAGTAGGACCTACTCTCTCTTACAACAAGATGAGAGTCAAAGGAAAATTCCACCCACTAGAAGCAATTTCTCTGGTGATACTGCTGCTTTCATAACTCCCAACCATTCAACCTACAATCCTCTCTATCACTCTACATCCAGGACTATCCCTCCAAAAGGGTATTTTAGTACCCAAAATTCAAACAGATCATTCAGTCAAAAAGTCATTTTTTATTCAAAAAGAAGGTCAAGTGGAGGTTTTATTCATCAAGGTCAAGTGGAGGTTTTATTCATCAAGGACCCTCTGATACTTCTACTGATCTGTTTTTCGAGTATTGTAAGAAAACCAATCACAATGTAGACAAATGTCACAAATTATTTGGTTATTCCCCTGATTATTAATTCAATAAGTCCAGGAAATCAGTTTCTTGTGTTCAGTCTACTGCTGCTCCATCTGAGGTTTCACACGTACCTTCTACTTTTTCTCCATATGAATTCAAATCTACACCTCTTTTTATATGGGTTTAATCCAGAGTAATATGAGCACCTTAAAATCTTTTTCAACTAGTCTCAGATTTCTTCTGGATTTGGCTTTGGGTCTGCTCATTCAGAGGACTCAAGTTTTGCATTTTTTACAGTGGATTTTGCTTTTACAAGCTTTGCAGGTTTGTTCACTGCTTATGCTATAAATTCTGTAGGTTCTTATATGGATAATTTATTACATCTTGGTGCAAACCCTTGGATCTTAGACTCAAGAGCAACAAACCACATGACTTTACATAGACACCTACTGCACAATCTCTCACCTCTTCCTAAACCTTATTTAGTCTCTCTTCAAAATGGATACAAAATGAAAGTTGTGTCTACTGGGTCATTACATCTCAGGCATAACATCATTTTACTTAATGTTTTACTAGTTCCCTCATTCCACTTCAACCTTATCTCCTTGCATCAACTAATCTCTCAATTAAATTGTGTTGCCTATCTCACTAAGTATCAATGTTACCTGCAGGGACCTTCTCTGAAGAGGCCACTAGCAATTAGTAAGGCTGTTAGAAGGCTATAATACTTCCAACCAGATGCTGACCTATTTCAAAGCATGCCCAATACTGCTGCTTTAAGTGGAACTCATTTTCCTGTCTCTCTTTCAATTCACTTTCTGCTAGCAATAATGTTTCTAATTCTAGTTCTTCTACATGTATTGATTTTCATTCTACTGTTGATTTACTGCATTACATGCCTAATTGTAATACATCTGGTTTAAACATGCTAGATATATACTGGCATCAAAGACTGGGCATATGCCCTTAAGCAAAATGAAACATATATCTTCCAATTCTTTTTCTCTCTCTTCTCAACGGTCTTTTATTTTTCCATTTATCCTTTAGCCAGACAATAAAGACTACATTTTCCTATTAACTCCATTAAATCTACTGTCCTCTTTCAATTAGTGCATGTTGACATTTGGGGGCCATATGACACCAAGACCTATTCAGGTTTTAGTTATTTCCTCATTTTAATGGATGACTACACTAGAGTCACTTAGACTCATCTCATTTCCTGTAAAAGCAATGCATTTTCTATACTCAAAGCCTTTGTCTCCATGGTATCTGTTCATTTTAATTTCAAAGTTTAAATTTTTAGATCTGACAATGCCTTTGAGTTTGGGGCTAGTGCTGAGATTTCTACATTTTTCTCTACCCAAGGTATCTTACATCAAGATACTATTCCCCACACACCACAACAAAATATTGTTGTGGCAAGGGAAAACAAACATATTTTAGAAGTTTCTAGAGTCTTATTATTCCAGTCTCATCTACCCTTGACATACTGGGGTAATTGTGTTTTAACTGCCATTTACATCATTAATAGGATGCCTCTCTCCTCTTAAACTATTCCTCTCCTTTTGAAAGACTTCATCAATATCCTTCAAGTTTTGCTCATCTTAAAACTTTCAGTTGCTTGTATTTTTCCACTTCTCCCAAAGTGGGAAGGGATAAATTTCAACTTAAGACCCTTCCCTGCATTTTTCTTGGTTATCCCTGTGGCAAGAAAGGTTACAAGTTACTCAACCTCTCCAATCATTCCATATTTTTTTCAGGGATGTCATATTCCATGAGCATATTTTTCTATATCACTCTACTCAATCTCATTCTTTATTTCCTTTTGACAGTTCTTTTCCTTATATAGACCATGATTCTGCATCTTTCAGTACCCTGCATGTACCTTTACCTACTCTTGCTTATCCCACACCCCTTACTGTTGATACTCTTACTGTCTCTGTTTCTGCCATAACTATTGATGTTCCTACTGTCTCTGTTCCTCCCAGAAGGTCCACTAGACCAACTCATACACCTACTTACCTCAATCAGTACATATGTTCTTCTGCTTATATTCCATCCAAGTTGCCTCCGGATGAGGTCTACACATAAGGGCCTCAGTTTTATTAGCAGAAAATACCCCACCCTGCTTGGTAGGATCCTATGCTAAACGAATTTCAAGCCCTTAAGGCTAATCATACTTGGGACGTTGACCCCTTTCCTCCTCACAAGAAGGCTATACCTTCTAAATGGGTTTACAAGATTAAACAAAGAGTTGATAGGTCCATTAAAAGGTATAAATCTAGTCTGGTCATTAGAGGTGATACACAAAAGGAAGGAATTGACTTCACTGACACTTTTTCACCTGTCACACCCCTTTTTTATGCGTACTCCAAAAAATGGATATATTTTAAGGGTCGAAAGGGTTTTATTATTTAAGTGACAAAAGATGAAAATTTGTTTCGGAAAAGGATTATTTACATTTTTTACTCAGAGTCGCCACTTGACATAATCCGGTGTGCCAAGTCACCTTTGGAAAATCCTTTTCGAAACCATTTGACTCTTAAACCGGTTTACGAACAGAGATCCGGCTAAGGAATTCTGTTGACCGAGGGGAAGGTGTTAGGCACCCCTCGATCCCGTGGTTCGACCACGGTCGCTTGGTGGAGTGTATCTACTATTTTGGCATTATGAAATGTATAAACCACACAAAAGAACACAACATAATCAAACAATAAACAAAACGAAACAGTCCAAAAACGTAAAAGTCCAGTCCAATTAAACAGTCCAAAAATAGAAAAAAAATACGAAAATATAAATCCTAGTCTAAAACTAAATCTAAGCTCCACTGCCCTACCCGACGCCGCAGGCCTTCATCACGATCATTTTTCGCCAACATGATACGTCGGGGCATTCCCCGGTGAATAAATACAAGTGATCTCGTGGCATTCCCCGACTAAATAAATACATCTAAATTAAACACGATAATCTAGAAAGAGACGTTCACACGCACATTCCAACATCTAACGAAACACTTATTCCTAAATTTCACCTACTCGGCCTACGATTGCCTACCCGCTTGACCTACCATGATACTATCACGAAATTGATAATTAGACGTGAAAGTAACAATAACGACGAATCAAAACAACAACAAATCAAAATTAATCCTAATTCACTTTAACAATTTTTAACTCGCGCCCCGAATTCCCTTTAAATCATATGATTAGTGCATGCTCTGATTTTCCAATCACATCTCATAATCCGAAACCAACATCAAACACAACACAAACAACGAAGATTCAAACCAAACACACAACAAATAAATCATCCACACCAACAACATCGATAAAAAGTCAAAATAAATTAAAGATTCGGTTAGAAGAAATGGACCTCGATTAAATTGATCCTTGTCGATAATAAGAAATCCGAAGACCAAAATACTCGACCGGAGAACCTCACAAAGAGCAAACCAAACTCGGTATTAAAATAATAACCGGACAGCTCCAAAACCAGTGAAGACAAACTTTTATATACAAAAACACAACTGAGAACGACAACACGATTCGATAAAGACGACTCGAGATCCACTATCGACGACGAATCAAGAAATAAATGAAACCAAGATCAACCAACAAACAGCAGGAAACCAAAACCCAACGCAGATCGGGTTTCGGGGAGCTTCGGTGATGGAGAGATGGCGGCGGCTGACCGGCTATGATGACTGCCGTTCAGGGGTTGGGTGTTGACGGTAGAGGTGGTACAGGTTGTTGTCGACGGTGACTGTTGTCACCGGAGGGAGGGAAGGACGGCGACGGTTGGTTGTTGACGGTGGCGGCAGATCTAGGCGGTGATGAGCTACGGCCGGAGCTGGAAGACGAGCCGTGGCCGAAGCTGGCCGATGCGCCGTGGCTGTAGGAGCTGGTCGGATTCTCGGGTTAGGAGATCGGGTTGGGTTCGGTCAGCGAACGGTGTTCGCCTGCGGTGGCTGTTTCGCCGGCGAACGGAGGGAGGTTTGGCGGATGGCAGCTTTGCTGAGGAGGGAGAGAGGAGGAAGCTGCGGTTGTGGGGGTGGTAGTGTTGTGGTTGGCGGTCGCCGGCCGGCGGCGAAGCGGTGGGAGTTCAAAATTTTTTAAGAGAGAAAGAGAGAGAGTGGAGAGAGAAAGCTGATGATATTTTTTGTTACCCTCTACTATTCATTTTTTTTTTGTATGTGGGTATGTATATATATTGTGTTTTGAGGACTTTTTTTTTTGACAAGAAAAAGAGAGGGGGTGGGGTAACGTGGGGTAAGGGGTAGTGGTGAGGTGTTATTTTTTTATTGGGTAGGTGGTTAGGATAAGATAGGATTGATTATTTTATTATTTGTTTTATTATTTTTTTTGTATTTTGTGGGGTGTAATCACGTGGGTGAGGATACACGGTAGGATAAAATAAGAGTAGATAAAAATGGCATCGTGGAGGGTACATGATATGCTAAGGTAGAAAATGAATAAACTCAAACTTCTAAGAGGGGCAAAATTACGTGTCTACATCACCTGTAATCAAACTCACCACTGTTAAGTGTTTACTTACTATTGTTATTAAAAGAGGTTGGATAGTATTTCAGTTGGGATGTTTTTCTTCATGATGATCTCCATGAAGAGGTCTATATGAAAATTCCACCCGGGCTTGAGGTTTCTGCCTCTACCTCTTCTACTCCTTTGGTTTGTAGACTGAGAAAATCTCTTTATGGGCTTAGACAAGCCTCCAGACAGTGGTTCTCCAAGTTATTCGAGGCTTTGATTTTTCAGGGATATTCTTCTAGCTTGAATGATTATTCCCTTTTCACTAAACATTCAGGTGTTTCCCTTATTATTCTTGTTGTTTATATTGATGATATTCTCTTAGCTAAATATGAATTATCTCAAAGATTTTTTGATGCTCAGTTCAAAATTAAATATTTGGTCCATGTGCATTATTTTCTTGGTCTTGAAATTTTTGGCTCATCCTCAGGGGTACCTTATGAACCAGCACAAATACCTTACTAATCTGCTTACTAAATTCAACTATCATCACTATTCTTTGTTTTTACCCCTCTTGACCCTTCCATAAAATTATCCATGGACATGGGATCTCCACTTGCTGATCCCATCCTCTTCAAAAGACATGTTGGTAAGTTGAACTTTCTTCAATATACGAGATCTGACATTCCATTTTTAGTCCAGCATTTGAGTCAGTTCCTCTAACCTCCCCAGGAACCTCACTTACTTGCAGCTTTACATGTTTTGAGATATTTGTCCAAGGATCCTTCGCAGGGCATCCTGCTTTCTAGATCTGCTGATTTTCTCTCCAAGCTTTCTCTGATTCTGATTGGACAACCTGCTCTATTTACAGAAAATATCTCTCAGGACATTATATTTTGCTTGGTGGTAGCCCTATATCTTAGAAGAGGAAGAAATAACTCACTATCTCTCTATCTTCTGTTAAGGCAGAGTATAGAGCTTTGAGAAGGGTTGTTGCTGAGATTGCTTGGCTTGTTCGACTTTCGGGTGATATTGGTTTACCTATCACTACTTTTGTCCCTGTGTTTTATGATAGCCAGGAAACCTTGCATATTGTCAAGAATTATGTGTTTCATAAGCATACTAAATACATCGAAATCGATTGTCATTATGTTTGTGAGTGTCTTAATGATAGTCTTATCTCTCTTTACTTTGTTTCCAGCAGCAACCAGCTAACTAATGTTATAACCCTCCAACTTGAGGGGAGTTGTAGAGATACATAAAACAACTGATAAGGCCCAACATAAAGAGTTACAATCCAGTTAATTGTTTCTTTGATTTTATGTATATGGGCCTATGTATAACCGATCCACTTTAATAGTTTTACACAAGTATATAAAAGATAAGATATTTTGTTGACTTTGGTTCAACTGAATAAGATTTAATCATCTAGAAGGGTCGGTTGACCTTCTCATTTTCTTCTCTCTAAATCTTCATCTCTTTAGCATTCTTTAGCATTTATCTTCACAGGTTCCGCCATGAATGCTTGTTAGTGCGACCTTTACAATTTGTTAGCTAGAGTCATCTCCTCAATAAAAAAAATGAGAATGATGAGATTTCAAGTTCAAATTTCATGTAAAGCAAAAAATAATATAAGTCAATTCATTTTTATTTGTTCACATTTTGATGCACAAAGTTAATAATGTCCATATTGATAAAAAGTAACAACTATCTTATAAAATTAATGGAATGTGTGTAATTTAACTTGAACATCGATATTAGAGTAGAATATATGTTACTCCATCCATTTCAAAATAGTTGATTTTTATTAACTTTACACCCTCCATAAGAAGAGAAGTTTACATATTACTACACCTTAACTTATTATTTATTACCTAAAATCTCAATTTCTTAAACTAATTAATTGCAAAAATTTCAAATTTTGCTTTATCTCTTCAAATCATTAATACATCACATCTATCTCAAGATTCTATACGCATTTCATTCTGTCATTTAAAAAAAAGTATTATTAGTAATTATAAAAATATATCAAACTTGCAAACTTCTATCTGCACAATTTAATTCAGGAAAAAATTGAAAAAGAGAAAACAAAAGAAAACAAATCTTGGGTCTTTCAAACATAAGAAAAAGGAAAAAGGAGAAAATGTGTTTCAAAAGAGATAATGACTTGAGTGTTTTAAACCTTAATTTTTATTTTTTTGATCAAAATCTTTGGCTATATTCTTCCCCAATTCGTATTCGTCCTTCTAAATTCATCGTCTCTAAAGTCGACGACATTACGCTATCCCTAACTATTATCGGCGACGCTGCTAAAGGTCAATCCAAACCCCAACACCTCGTCAGATTTGTAATTATACCTGCAAATTTCTTGTCACGTCCTAATAAAAAATGTGTAAATATTTTGCTCCCAATAATGTGCTACTTTGCTATTTCATATCCTTTTTGCCATTTTCTTTTCCAATTTTTGTTTCCTTCCTTTTCAATAGCGGTTAGGAGTGGCCGGCGAGAGGTCCACTGTGGCATCCTCCAACATCGGATCTCGAATGATTCATACAGAATTCATATATAGATCTCAAATTTTCTTCATCAAATCTTGAATCCACAACATCCTCCATCATCACATCTCAAATTTACGGCGGTGTACAAGACAACTTAAGCCATGAGGAATTCTAGAGTTCGGTGATGATGATGTTAATAAAGATACATAAGAATGATCTATCTGTTAAGAGAGTTTGGGGTTACATAAAAATGATGTATCTGATAGAAAAGGACAAGAAGATACATCACGCGATCTTTCACCAAATGTAGAAAAGCTACATATCTTACCTATTATTAGGTTACAGATACATAAGAAAGATGTGTTTGATTGAAAATCTACAAAAATCATCTATTGGAATGTCTTTTGTCTTATATATGTATCAGAATGTGTCTCTATGATATTAATACATAAGAGTTATCTATCGATACTTATGTATCATATGGTGATGAATCGTGAGTCTTAGAGATGTATCGCTACAATGAATAAAAAGTCGAGATTTTACATAAATATCAAAACAATTTAGATTTTATGTAATTAGTTATTAAACTGTCGGAATTTATGAAAATTATATAGATATTTATTAGTTACCAAATTGGTCTTATCAATTATACTTTGAAAATATAAATTTGAGTGTATATATTTTATGTAGTTATTTAATGTTAGGGGTAGTGTTGAAAAAACATAACAAATTTTTCTTACTTTCATAAATGAAACAACTAAATTGAAACAAATACTTTTAACAAAAGGGTAAAAAAAATGAAACGGAGCATGTATAAAAGGATACTAGTAATTGCTAGCTGTTGATGATCAAGTCCCCGTTTTTCATTAGTCATAGATGGCGTCGTGTTGGAAGTAATTGGATCTTTCCTCGATTTAGAGTGACCAAAGCATCTATAGAATTTGTTGTAATAATGATAATGATAATAATAATAACCAATATGAGTTGTGATGCAGTGGATGAGGCTGTTCCACCCTTAATCAGAGGTCAAGGGTTCGACCCTGGGTATGGAGAAAACTCTTTTGGGAGTGCTACCACCTTAATGGGCCCTGCAACGCGCGATCCGGATTAACTGGGGCTCCAATATGGGCACCGGACACCAGATGAAAAACAAAAAAAATGATAATAATAATAATAAGACAAAATAGTTTGATGGACCCTTTTACTTGGTCTGTTTTGTAAAGTGGATACTCCTACTTATACATTTGTCATCTGGACCCTTGAACCCATTTAAAACCAATTTTTAATTCTTTATTTGCTTATGTGGCATTAACTTGATGATTTGACAAAACAAGTGTAAACCCATGTTCTTTTGGGCGCGTGATTAAATTTTAAAAATATTTATAATATTTAAAAAATTAAAAAAATAGTAAATTAAAAAAAAAAAACCCCCCCCCCCCCCCACTCTCCGTTTCAATATCCCCTCGGGCTGTTCAACACCACCACCCTGTGTCCCGCCATGCCGTCCACCACCTTCCCCAATCCCTGCCACACTGTCCACCACTCTTCCCCATCCCCCGCGCCGTCCACCACCTTTCCCCATCCCCCCGCGCCGTCCACCACCCTCAACCCATCCCCCCACGCCGTCCACCACCCTCAACCCGTCCCGCCATGTCGTCCACCTACATCAGCCCAAACAACACCCCCACAGCCCCTCCTCCCCGAACCATTTTAATTATTACAATAATTAATATCCTATTATAATTAAGTTATAGTAATAGGATATAATTATTATTTTAATTTTTAAATAATACTAATAAAGATGAATTTTATTTTAAAAAATAAATTTTTAATTTATTATTTTGCTATTTATTTAATTGGTAAAGATGAATTTTGTTAAATAATGGTGGAGATGAATTTTTTTTTCGGTTAAGTTTTTTGATTATATGATATATAGTGAAATTTCAAGTTAAAATTTCCTCTTCGTTGTTGAAGTTTTTGATTTTGTAATATAAATTACAAGATTTTTTTTATTTTGAATTGTAAGTTTTAAGTTATTATTTTATTTTTTGCCTATTTTTTATTTAATATTATTAATTAATAATTTTAAAATTAATTAATGAAGATATTATGACATGTCATGATTATATGACATGGATATGATATGGAGATGACGTGGATCTTTTTAAATGAGAGTGAGACACACACATGGTCTGAAGGGTCTAAAGTAGGGATAATTACATAACTTAGCCAACATTGACTCCTAAGGGTCGTTTGGTGTGAGGCATAAGTAATCCAAGGGAAAAGTTATCCCGGGATAAAATAAAAGATCACTTAAATCCCTCGTTTGGTTGGAGGGATAAATTCATGGTGGGATAACTTATCCCACCATTTTTTTCATAGTGATGAGATAACTTATCCCATATGCATGGTGGGATAAGTTATCTCGGAATAATTAATCCCGGTATTAGTTATCACGGGATAACAATTTCCCAACCAAATGATCCCTTAATTACCTTATTTAGTCTAATTACAATTAATTACAATTTATAGCCTCCTCTTGCCTATTAATTTTTTATAGTTACAATTCATAGCCTCTCTCGTGTATTTTTTTCTCTATTTTCTATTACTTTCCTTTTTCAGTTTTTTCCTTCATTTTTCCTTTTCTTTTCTTTTTTCGTTTTGTCTTTCTTTTCATTTTTCAATTTTTTCTTTTTTGCTTTTTTTTTTCGTTTGTATTTTTTAATTTTTATTTTTTCTCCCTTTTTTTGTTTTTTTTGTCTATTTTATATTACTCTTCTTTTTTCTTTTTTCTTCATTTTTTCTTTTCCTTTTTTTGTTTTCTCTTTCTTCTTTCCTTTTTCAACTTTTCTTTTTCATTATCTCTTTTTCATTTTGCATTTTTTTTTCTTTTTCTCCTTTTCCTTTTTATCTTTTATCCTTCCTTTTTTTTTTCTTTATTTTCTATTATTCGCTTTTTTTTTTGTATTTTTTCTCCTTTATCTCACATTTTTTCTCCTTTTTTTATTTTTTATTTTTCTCTTTCTTTTCATTTATGCGAACTAGCAAACACAAATACAAGTGTGAACTATATTTTAATTTTTTTCTTTTTTGCTTTTGTATTTTTTTCTTCTTTTTTTCCTTCCCCCC
>NC_061113.1:236940405-236985270 GCF_002878395.1 Capsicum annuum
TTCTCCTTTTTCTCACATTTTTTTTCTTTTTTTCTTTCTTTTTATTTTTCTCCTTTTTTTCATTTGTGTGAACTAGCAAACACAAATACAAGTGTGAACTATAAAATATAAATACAAAGGATAACTATAACATACAAATACAAGTGAAAACTATAAAATACAAATATAAATGCGAACTATAACATATAGATACAAGTGTGAACTATCATTTGTATTTTTTAATTATTGAAAAGGAACGATTGATTTTCTTTTTACGAATACTTGTTTGTATTTATTGATACGAGTTGTATTTATTGATACAAATAAATACAATTTAATTTTTTATAAAAATACAATATATACAAATACTATATGTATTTGTATTTTTAAAATCATTGGTTTCATTTGTTTGTAATTGTATTTGTATCAAGTGATATTTATTTATTTATAAATATGAATAATAATTTTGACATACAAATACAAAACGGTACATTTGTATCAAATGATACATTGCATATTTATATATTTTAGAATCAAGAAAATACAATTAATGCATTTACTTGTTTGTATACAAATACAAATGATAAATTGTACATAATCACGGATAAATACAATATGCAATCAACTTACAAATACAAATACAAAATAATTCTTTAAAAAATAAAAAGACATCTACGAAAATAGAATACAAATACAAATATAATCTAAATATACAAACACAATAAAATCATAATACAAATATAATTCAATATAATATACAGTCAATTATAAAATACAAATACAAAACAGTTCTTTAAAATACAAGTGTGAATTATATAAAATATAAATGATGGTGCGAACTAACAAATACAAATACAAGTGCGAACTATAAAATACAAATATAAACGCGAACTACAAAATACAAATACAAGTGTGAACTTTAAAATACAAATACAAATACAAATACAGTTGTATCAATGAATATAAAAATATAAAGGATGGCGTGACTACAAATAGATAAACAATTATGGTATTTACGTTATCATCAATGACTTGTGCTCGAGTAGTTATATTTTTTAAAAATACAAAAAAATATAAAATAGAACAAAAAAATGATAAAGAAAATAAGTACAAAAAAAGAAAAGAAAGAGAGAGAAAAATATATAAAAAAATAGGAAAAATTAGAAAAAAAATAAAAACCGAGGAAAACACGAAAAAGAAAAAAATATAAAAAAAATAAAAAAGAAAAAAAATGGTAGTGTTTTTGGCAAGACTAAATATGTAGTGTATTTATGTTTTTATGAATACAAACCACTGAGTAAAAGTGAATACAACGGCTGTAAATCGAATACAACAGCTAAATGGTACTGTATTTATATTTTATATGAATACAGACTATTGATAAAATGGAATACAGTGGGCGTAAATTGAATACAACGGCTATAAATGGTAATTATGTAAAATATGGCTATGAAAAGTGAGTTTTCCAGCAAAATGTGGCTATTTTTGAAAGATTCCCTTTAAAGTATTGGATTAAAATATTGGATTTTGATGGGTTGAAGGGTTCAGCTAGGGGTGTCAAGTGGGTCGGGCCGGACCTAGTACCTAACACGGCCCGATTTGACCCGGCCTGGTAAGCCCTAGGGCTTTAGGGTTCCGGGTCCCGGGCCGGTTATTTTGTTAAAATGGGCTCGGTTAACCCGGTCTGGACCAAGCCCGGTCCAGGCCCGCCGGTTAACCAGCCCGGCCCGGCCCGAAAATTTTTTTAAAAAAAAGATATTTTGGATTTTGGGCCAAACGGCTAGTTTGGGCCCATTTATTAAAAAAAAAAAAAAAAAACTTTAAAAAATATTTTTTAATCCCAAAAAAAAAAATCTATAAATACCCTACAACTTCAAATCATTTTTCACACAATTTTTCACCCTCTCAAATCTCATTCTCTCTCAAATCTCAATTTTCAATTCTCAAATATTCAATATATTTAATTTCTTAAAGTGTTCACTTTAATTTTTTAATTTTTCGTGTACAAAGTACGAGCGAAAGTTTCTAAAGTCGCAATCTTTGGATACTTCCAAAATTTGGTATTGTCGTTTCATCTTTTACGTTTAATTTTTATTTATTGTATTAATTGTTTAATATTTAATTTTATTATATTTGTGTATTTTGAATATTTTTAGTTTAATTTAATTTATATTATGGATAAATTAAGAAACCTCGCTACTAAAGGTGTTAAAATTTTTTGTCCCGGAAGCGGTAGTGGTAGTAAAAAGCGAATTACTAGCGGTAGAGGTAGTTCAAGTAGTAGATATACCCGTGTGCCTTCGCCTCCGGTACCGCTTGGTACACCTTTTGAGGAAGAAATAGGTGTAGGTGCTCACGATATGGATTATGTAGAAGCTCAGGAAAATTACGGTATAGAAGAAGAAAATGAAGTAGATGCGGTTAATTTAGACGAAGATAATAAAAATATTGTTGAGACACCCACAGTAGGAGATGCTAACGTTAGATCTGAATCAGTTAATCTCCCTTCCCGTCCTCCCAGTGCCCCAAAACCTCGTAAAAGAACTAGTATTGCATGACAATTTTTTGAACGTATATCAGATATTGAGGTGCAATGCAATATTTGTCAACAAATATATAAGCATAGAAGTGAAAGCAAGCAAGGGGTACGGGTACGTTAATGAGACATGTAGCTGAAGATCACAAAAGATAGTTAAATATTGCAAAAGGTGGTGGGGATTTTGGTGGGTCAACGCAAACTAGAATGAACCCAGCAAACGGTCACGTAGCGAAGAAGTATAATAAATTGAGGGACAAGGAAGAAATAACTAAAATGGTAGTTGTGGGTTGTTTGCCTTTTAGTTTTCCTTCTTCTGATGCTTTTATTCGTTATATACAAGCAATTTATAATCCTATATTTAATGGTATTCCTAGAACTACTTGTCGGTTTGATATTTTTAGACTCCATTCACAATATTATTTTTATTTATCAACATTATTAAAAAATATTCAATGTAGATTGTCCCTAACTTCTGATCTTGGTCGTGCTGTAAATAAAAATGATTATTTAACCGTTACTTGTCATTGGATGGATAGTAATTTTGTATTCTTGCTTTTTTATATGATGAAGATCGTAAACATACTGGACAATTTATTGCTGATTCTATTGTTAAAATTGCCGGATATTATGGTATCGAAAATAAAATTTTATGTATTGCTTTTGATAATGCTTATAACAACAAGACTGCTATAACAAAAATAAAATCTACGCTATCTCCGCCCTTGCCTGAAATTTTTTATATTAAGTGTGCATGTTATATATATAATTTAATTGTAAAAGATGGTCTTGACTTTTTTTAGCTTTATATTGAAAAAATTCGTCTTGCCGTTGGTTTTATTCAAGGAAATAATCGTAAATCGAGAATTAGAGAATTTAAAGTTAAATGTCAAGAAAATGGACTTACACCGATTTTGATGCCTGAGGAAATTGATACTAGATGGAATTATACGTATGAATTTTTAAAAACTTGTTATAAATATAGAATTCCTATTACACTAGCTTTTAACCAACATTGCGGTTCATTTGCTGGTTCTGCTGATTGCATGCTACATAATTCTGATTGGGTTGTAATTAATGATCTTGTTAAGTTTTTAGAAAAAATTTATGTAGCTACGGTTGAATTTTTCGGTGCTTATTATCCTACTGTTTGTAATATTTTGGCATATATAGCCGATATTTCTGGTTTGCTCAAAGAATATAAAAATAAAGAAGGTTATAAAGAAGCTGTTGGCGCCATGTTTACGAAATTTAAAAAATATTTTTTTTCGATTCCCCCTATTTACTTGGTTGGTGCTATGCTAAATCCGTGCATGAAATATAATCATATGTGTCACTTTAGTGCTCTTATTTATGTGTCACTTTATTACTCTTATTTATACTAACTTAGAAATAAATACTAACCATGGTTCTGAACAAGTACAACCTGATTTGTGGATGGCTACGGCTGATGCAAAGGATTACATAGAAAAATTATATAATCACTATGCTGATTTATTTGATTTAGCCGTACCTACAAATATCACTCCAACTGTCGCTCCTCATCCTCCCGATAAGCCATCATCTTCTAAAAGGCCGGCACATAGTGGTTTTTCTGATTCGTTTTATGATTTAAATTGTTGGAACAGTGTTGATGAGAGAACTTACACATCAACTTATCAGGAATAGCTAAAATATTATCTTCGGACGGCACCAGAGGATCGCAGACGACGGATCAACACGTTGGATTGGTGGAGGAGTAATGAAACACAATATCATGTGCTTTTAAGATTAGCTAGAGATATCTTGAATGTTCCAATGTCAACCGTTGCATCAGAGAGCGCCTTTAGTCAGGGACGACAGCAGCTTGGAGATAACCGACACTCATTGGGAAGCAATGCAATGAATGTTCTAGTTTGCCTCAGAGATTGGATTAGAGTGGAAAGAAGAAACCAAGGAATGGAATCGGGGCCGAGCGACGAGCTGAAACTTGAAGAAATTATGACTTCACGGGAGAACTCCGCAGAATCAAGTCCAATGCATGGTTTTGCCCCCGTTGACTTCGACTATCATATGCAAGTTCCCATTAATATTAACATGAATGAGTTGGAAAAAATGATGCATAATTTATAGATTTTTCATTTATGTAATTTATAAATTTTGGATCATTTTGAAATCAATAAAATTTCCCAAATTCATTCACTCCTCAGTCCTTGTTTTTTTATTTTTTTTCATTTAACGATTTAAAATTTTAAATTGAATTTCTAGTTTTCTACTTTAAATTAAAAACTTACTTCTAATATATTATTAATTTACTATCAAATATTATTAATTTATTATATTAAGTAGCATATGTTTTGTATATTTGTCCATATATCTTCTATAGAAGTGTATATTTAACGTATACATGTGTATATGTTTTATAAATTAGTATATAAGTATATCTATATATATATTGTAATGTATATATAATGTAGTATATTTTATAAGTAGTAGTATATATACATTGAATGGTGTGTATACACGTGTATATATCTTCTATAGAAGTGTATATTTAACATATACATGTGTATATGTTTTATAGATTAGTATATAAGTATATCTATATATACTGTAATGTATATATAATGTAGTATATTTTATAAGTAGTAGTATATATACATTGAATGGTGCGTATACATAGAATAGTGTGTATATATGTGAATAGATCTTCTATAGACGTGTATATTTAATGTATACATGTGTATATGTTTTATAAATTAGTATATAACTATACAAATATATATTGTAATGCATATATATTATAGTATATTTCATTTAAAGTATTACATATACATAGAATAGAGTGTATATATGTGAATGGATCTTCTATAGATGTGTATATTTAACGTATACATGTGTATATATTTTATAAATTAGTATATAACTATACAAATATATATTGTAATGTATATAAATTATAGTATATTTGATTTAAAATATTACATATACATAGAATAGAGTGTATATATGTGAATGGATCTTCTATAGACGTGTATATTTAACGTATACATGTGTATATATTTTATAAATTAGTATATAACTATACAAATATATATTGTAATGTATATATATTGTAGTATATCTATTACATATACATAGAATAGAGTGTATATATGTGAATAGATCTTCCATAGACGTGTATATTTAATGTATACATGTGTATATGTTTCATAAATTAGTATATAACTATACAAATATATATTGTAATGTATATATATTATAGTATATTTGATTTAAAGTATTACATATACATAGAATAGAGTGTATATATGTGAATAGATCTTCCATAGACGTGTATATTTAATGTATACATGTGTATATGTTTCATAAATTAGTATATAACTATACAAATATATATTGTAATGTATATATATTATAGTATATTTGATTTAAAGTATTACATATACGTAGAATAGAGTGTATATATGTGAATAGATCTTCTATAGACGTGTATATTTAACGTATAAATTACTTTATGTTTTATAAATTAATATATATATTGTAGTATATACTTTTTTTAAAGCAGTACATATATATTGAATGGTGCGTATATATGTGTATATATCTTCTATAGACGTATATCTTTAAAGTATACAAGCGTATATGTTTTATAAATTAGTATGTAACTATATATATATACATATTGTTGTATATATATATATGTATATTGTAGTATATATTTTATTTAAAGTAGTACATATATATTGAATTGTGCATATATATGTGTATATATCTTCTAAAGTAGTATATATTTAACGTATACATGTGTATATGTTTTATAAATTAGTATATATATATATATATATATATATATATATTGTAGTGTATATATATATATATTATACTATTATAGCATATGTTTTATTTAAAATAGTACGTATAGTCATATATAATTATATATTGAATGGTACGTATATATGTGTAATTGTTCATATATTTTTTTAAAAATATATATTGTATATTGGAGTGAGTGTATATAGTGTATATTGGATTATTTATTTATTTTTTAACCGGGTTTGACCGGATTTTAGTGGGTTTGATCGGGTTGGGTTAAGTGGGCCGGGTTAGGGTGAGTTTTATTTTTTTTACTGTTTGGCCCGGGCCGATCCGGTTAACGTCAAAACCGGCCCTCAACCCGATTAAAATGGAAGGGCCTGTTCCAGCCCGGCCCGTTTGACACCTTTAGGTTCAGCTAACAAAAGGCTAAATAGAAGTATTCACTTTATAAACCAAATCAAATACAACGATCCACCAAGTTATTTTGCCTATAAGTTGCTTTTGCTTTTCCACCTCAACTATTTTTAACTCCTATTTATTTTCATCTACAACTGCTTAAATTTTAAGTTCAAACAAATCCATTTCATTTTATAAGATCCTCTTGTAAACGACAGTTCTAACAGTAATATGATATATGAAAAAAGAAATCTTTTATACAAATGTTGTATTCGATAATTGCCATTTGCCGTCAAAAAAGATAACCAAGGATTGCCATTAAATATTATCTCTGACACATAATTACTAATGAGAGAATTTGTTTTTGCCATGAGCGAGTTCCTTATCACACACAAAAGCTCTCTTTTGTATAGCATGTCACCAGCAAAACATTATTCGCATTTAATATTTACATTAGATAAATAATTGATATATATGTGTATAACAAATTATCATCACATGGTGTGTAATTTTTATTTAAACTTTTAATTATTAACATTAAATCATTTAATTTGACATAAACAATAAGTGTAAGTGGATATTATTGTTACCAAGGATGGAAAGTTGAGTGATTTACCAAGAGGTAAACAAAATTTTACCAAGTTTCTATGCTCCACTAAATCAACAACACATTTGCTTATTAGTTTCCATCTTATAATCATAATCCTTATATTTATCAAATTTCTCTTCTCAATATAAATACAAAATTCGCATAAAAGTTACTGAATTTCTGAAAACCTTCATCCAACTCCTTAAATTCGCTTCCCGACTAAATAGCTAAAAAAAGTATTAATATGATGTAGTGAATGAGATTATTATTTTTGAGATCACAATTTTAAGCTTTGAATACCGAAGAATCCTTAGTAAAAATAGATTCGCCTTATCACAAATATAAATTAGCGGACTCTAATACCTGGCAGAAAAAGAGGGAAAGATGGTGGGTTATATATTTAAATTGGCATGCTTTGTTTGTCCCCCTCTCTTTGCTCATCCTGCTGCTTCAATCATTCCAATTCCAACTCACACACACACAGCTCTTTTTCTTCTTCCAGCTAATAGTAACAAACTGCTACGACTTCATCTCTACTAGTCAACAATTCACTTCCTCCAACATTCGCCGCCGGAATCTGACGTAATGTCTCCGCGTGGCTGACTCATTCTAACAAAGCCGCCTTTCTTTCTTTTTTTTTTTTCTTTTACTTTTGACGTTTGCTTTCTATTTCATTTTTATTGACCTTTTCCTTTGTTCAAGTTGTACTACTAAATATTGTCTTTCATTTACTTTATTCTAATTGATTGAAAGTGAAGAAAAGGATACAAAAAAATAATAATAATTAAAAAAAAGAAAAGAAATGTATGGGGTGGCTCCGCCCAAAAGTTCTGATTCCGGCGGTGGTGCTGCCAATCAGGCCGCCTTTCTCCGGACTTATCAGGCATGGAAAGGCAGCAATGTAACTAACTTCACCTTTTCCCTCTGCTTTTTTATTTTTATTATTTTTTAATTTTGTTTGATACAATATGTTGATTTCAGAAGATCTCAGATTTAATTTCTTTTGCAAGTTCATATTTGTTAATCAGGAGCTCAACGATTGGATTATGTATATCAAATTTGATTAATTTGTAATTATTTCCTTTATTGTTTTGTATTTTTAACTGCTTGACATGGTTGAATAGCTATAATAAGTATTATTGATTTGTTTAAACTTTTGCCTGCTGAATTTAGCTTTTAATACTTGATACTTGTGGAGTTATTTTTGTAATAGCTTTAGAATGACGGAGAAGGTTGACAGATAGATAGTTGTTGATTGCACCTCTGATTGTTGTCCTTTTGAAGGGAGTGTTTTAAGAGTATTGGTTTTATGGCTTCTAAGCTGCACTTCACCAAGTGCCGATCGCGTTATAGCCTCTGTTGAGTCATAGCCACAACTTTGAACTCTCTATCTGCTGTAAAGTTTCTTTTAGAGGTCGGCATGGAGCGGAGTTTAGTGGATGTAGTGTCATTTGGTTCAAAGATAAGATTATTCAGTCAGTTGTAAGTGAAAATATGAGAAAAGTTTTGGAAATGCAACTAATTTTTCTCTCAAAATAGCTGTTGCTATGATATAAACTGGGCAGATTGCTGTAGTTTAAAGGGTTTAGTGTTCATTGGACTCTGAAGTGCGGGAACTATTTGGTGGCAAAGATTTGTGTTTTAGTGTAGGTAAAGGTTTTGTAGTTGATGCTAAATAGGAGGATTCTCTCTGAAGGAAACAAAAGTAGCAATAATTGCGATGAGATCCCTTAGTCATCTCTCACAACTACCTACCATAATTTCATGAACTGCTGTAAAATTGACTCTAATACAAAGTAACAGTTTCACGAATTTTCTGCAAATATGGCAATGAGGTAAATACCAAGCACCTTTAAGACGAAACCCCAAAAAGAAAGTAAAATTGAAGCAGATAATTAAAGCAGAAACCAATACACTTCATTAGAGCTCTACAACGCTTTGAGATGCCTCAAAATTCTAGTTGCCGATAAAAAGAAGCAATTTAATGTACTTTTGACAAGCTCTTCAAGTTAGATTTATTATGCTTAATTTTGACACTTCTTTGCAATAACAAAGCTTCTTAAAGTGTACATTGTAGTTGTGCATACTTTCTCTTGACATTATTGCCTCTTGACTGTGCAGAAATTTATTCTTCAAGGAAGGTTCATCTTTGGACCTGATGTCAGGTCGCTCTTTATGACTATCTTCCTTATCGTTGCCCCAGTTGCTGTTTTTTGTGTCTTTGTTGCAAGGAAAATGGTGGATGACTTTGCTGGTGACTGGGGTTGGTCAATCATAGTTGTACCTGTTGTTTTCTCAGTATATGTAAGTGTTTATTTTTTTTGCTTCCACTGACTACATGATTTGGATTTTTCTTGTGTTTAATATTTCCTGATTAAGAATCATACAGGAATTTCTTCTAAAATGAGCAAATTTATTGGATTGGTTTATTAATAATCTTTTTTCGTTTTTACTTTGCGCCATCAATTCCATAATATGGAATAATGGAACAATTCCTTTATATTTATAGAGATTGGGAACATAGTTCATATGGATACAGTATGTCTTGCTTGGGCTGCTTTATGAAGTATCTAACCCGTAATAGTTGGATGGCTGTGTTGTCCTTATTAATACCATTATGTCAAATCATTCTAGAAACTTGACTACTTCCCTAATAGTTTGACTACCTGTCCCTTGGCAAATGTTGTGTATTTCACGCCAGCTCTTTCTTTTTCCTGTCACATGATTTTCATTTAATTTGGGATTGGATGACGAAGTGAGTAGTTTTGGAACTGATAGGTGATGAATATCTTTATTTTGCACCAGTAGCTGGAGCAGACGTGGTTATATATGGCAGAACGCATTTGTGATTGTGATGATTTAAGAATTCTAATTTTGATTGTAACGGATATTCGGCATTTATCCACTTTGTACCTCAGAGGCATTTTAAAGTAAGAATTCTATCCGAAGATATTGCCAAGGACTTGGCTCTTTTGAAAATGCCCTTATATAGAAAAGTGTTGGTTCGATCAATATGTCAGACGCATCTACTCAAAACAAGGGGTTGAATATGTCGTGGCCAGACAGTTTATATTTTGAAGATGTGTTGGGTTTGAAATATTTAGTTCATGTTCTGCCAGCTTTTCAGGTTGCACAAACATTGCCCTTAAGAGGATGTTGTTTTGTAAAGAGTGTTTACTGGACTCTATTGCAATTGTGGATTAACAACTGAATTCTTCTGAGCAAGAAGGAAATCGTATATCCAAACAAAGTGAAAGCTCTCTTACAGAGAGCATGATGGATCTTGAATTGTCGCAGTGTAATTAGAAGCTAGGGAGGAGAGAGCTGATAGTTTTTGGCCCCATATGGTAAACAAGGTTTATCCTTTGCTAAGCTAGGAAGGGAATAGTCACTTATATTTCAGAAGGTAGAGCAGTGGTGTGATCCTTGTGCAAATCCATATATAGAAGTTGCTGATAAGTTGGGAGAATCAAGCTGGTCTGCAACTGCAATGGAGATTATAGTGTTGAGGTTTTTTAAAAACAATGTAGATTGTGTAGTGGCATCTTTGGAGTAAACTGCCACTGCTAATTTCTGATGACAAAATAAATAAGACGTACACATCTTTACTTATCTGGGTCAATGCTCTCCATCTAAAGTTAGCTTTGAAGATCTTTAGAGATGGGGCATTGTATGAAGACCAATGAGAATTCTTATTGTGAAGACCTTGTTCTTCGGTGAACTGGCAGGAGTTAAGAAAAAAAAATTCCTTCTTTCTCTTCTTTAGTTTTAGAAGACGAACATATTGATGACCAGCAGTTTTAAAAGTTTGTACTTCATTCGCAAAGAATGACACTTGAGAGATGCTTGACCAGTTAACTTGGGTGAATGATATTTGGAAAGAGATTCAACTAATTCCATGATGACCTATGGAGTCTGTAGAAGAAGAATTACAGTTAAAGATTCACTTTATTGGAGAAAAAAAATCCTTGTCTTTAACTAGACACATAAAAAGCTTATGCCCAAAACTTGAAATTATAATATGTATCTTATATGTGGTTCAATTTTAGCTACCAGGAATGTGCCAGATTTCATTGCGCTTTCTCTGTGCAGATTTCCTATAATTGGAATTGTCTTTCCTTCCTTGATCTTTTACTGTGTTGGCCATACCGTAGTGCTTCGGTGGTACTTGCCTTTTATTAGCTTTCTATAAGGAGTGCATTGGACTTCTGTAAAAGCATTATTTCTTTAAAAAAAAAAAAAAGAACTTCTGTAAAAGCATTACTCATTGCATCTCGTCTTGTTTTTACACTAGTCAGTTCATCATTGAAATTTTGAAGCTCTTGAATATTCTCTACCGTACAAGGGAGTGAAACCAGTTTCTTTCAGTCTTATGTTTACTTTTTAGATATCACATGAAGGCGGACCTTTGTTTTCCCGTAGTAAACTATGTGGCAGATTACCTTCTAAATTCTTAGTAAGGAGAAAAAGTTTGTAATGTTTCAAGTTGACGTTTTTAAATAAATGAACAATTAAATGGGTAGTTTTACTGTATCTTTTACTTTACAGATAATGCGTAATTTAAACTCTTACCATAGTATAAGAGTTTATTTTCTCATAGAGGAGTTCTAACTAGTAATTTGGTAATCAAAGAATAAAGCTCTAAGAGGCAAGTTGTTGTTATGCATGAATATGGTGATATCTTTCCCTATGCCATTTTAAAGTTAGATGGATTTTCAAAATCACCATTTACATGATGGAATATAATCATCATTTTTCTTTAAAGGTCTTAGTGCTTCTTCTACTGACATCTGGAAGAGATCCTGGTATAATTCCTCGCAACCTTCATCCTCCAGAACCAGAGAACTTTGAAGGGAGTGCTCTAGCTGGACCTGGTCAAACTCCGCAATTACGTTTACCCCGCATTAAGGATGTGAATGTCAATGGAATAACTGTGAAGACCAAATATTGTGATACCTGCATGTTGTACAGGCCTCCACGTTGTTCACACTGTTCAATTTGTAACAACTGCGTGGAACGTTTCGACCATCACTGCCCCTGGGTCGGACAATGTATTGGATTGGTGAGTATCTCATTTTAAATACTAACATCTTCTTTTACCATTAAAAGCTGTCGAAAAGAAATGCTTTTTCAGTTAAGTGATCCAACAATGAATTCATGGCACCTCCCTTAATTTATCCTCTCAATCCATGGTAATTTGTAGTATACCGTGGCGGTCATTGATACTCCCTCCGTTCACTTTTACTTGTCCACTATTCCAAATATAGATTTTCACTTTTAACATATATCAAGAAAGACAATTATTTTTGTCCAAGTTTTATCCATAGCAGTAATTACTTATTCCTCAGATCATTTTTCAAGATTTAATACTAAACATCAGTTAATATGGGTACTACGGTAAAATACTCATGTCAATAATTGTTTCTTAAGGGGCGTGCAAAGTTCAAAGTGGACAAGTAAAAGTCAGCGGAGGGTGTATATTTTTGTTCTGAATTAGTTTGCAGTATGAAGGTGTATTGCATATTTCCTTTTTCCTTTAATTATTAAACTTCTCAGGCTGTGGCATAATCTGCACTTCCGCATGCACATCTAAGCTCGTCTTAATGAGAAACCCTGTACTGCATAGCTGGTCAATCGCATGCCTTTCCCACAAGAAACTTCTGCCATTTATGTTTTCTTTTTCTTCCTTTTTCCTAAATCCATAAAACGTCACTCTTAACATATTTCTGGATAATATGTTACTTCCTCTCTAACTTTTTAAGTTAATACAGCGCATAAAGGAGCGTTCACTTTGTCCATTATGTTTTTCATCCATGCACTCGTCAGGCTTATGGTGGTACTGGTCAAATGTTGAGTAATGTGATTCGTTTAAATTCTTTATAGCTAATATTGCCAATCTTACAATGGTATGTTTTGCTCAAGTATTAACAACAAAGCAGATTTGATATTTTTCGTTGCACTGAGAATTTTTGTAACAAAACGGGCGTGTTAATTTTGTGTTAATTTTTAATGTATTAATCCAATAAACATTTGTCTTTCCAGAATGAGTGGATTTTGCTGGAGGATGCTCCTCTTTTTATTTCATTAATTCATTTAACGAAATCTTTTAAGACAAGACTTTTCTGATTGTGATGATTGGTAAATTTCCCTTTTATCTTAACCCATTGAGAGAATCTTGCTCTTGAACCTGTGATTTTGGCAGTACCGTTGAGACATATCTTGGAAGTCAGGTTTTATAGTTTTACTTCCAGACATTATGCTGGTCACAGCAAAGGCTTACTTCCATGATGCTTGAGCTTTCACAGATAGTTTCTGTAATGTTAGTGCCATAACTTTCTAATTCTAACCATATTATGTTGGTTGGTGCAGAGGAATTACCGTTTCTTCTTCATGTTCGTCTTTTCAACAACCCTTCTTTGCATATACGTGCATGGCTTTTGCTGGGTCTATATTAAAAGGATCATGGATGGTGAACAGACGTCAATCTTGAAAGCAATGTCCAAGACTCCTGCTTCTATTGTGCTAATCATTTATACATTTATATCAGTTTGGTTTGTTGGTGGCTTGACTGTCTTCCATCTGTATCTTATTGGCACAAATCAGGTATTGTTAGGTTCTTTAAATTTAACCCCTTCTTTTTCCTATTCTAAGAGTCAAACTTACCCTCATGCTCTAGTTCTCTATCATGTCGATGGCCTCCCAATTTCGGGGATTGGAGTACAACCTCTTTTGACATTTGAATCTTCTGTGTGCTTGCAGTCAACATATGAGAATTTCAGATATCGATATGATCAGAGGGTCAACCCTTTTAACAAAGGTGTACTACACAACTTCCTAGAGATATTCTGCACTAGTATACCTCCTTCCAAGAACAACTTCAGGGCCAAAGTGGCAAGAGAACCTGGAATACCACCTCGCGAAGTTGGAGGTGGTTTTGTTAGTCCAAACTTGGAGAAAACAATGAGTGATTTAGAACGGGGGAGGAAACCTTCTTGGCATGAACAAGGGACAGGAGCAAATGAATTTGAAGGACAAACTAGACATGATAATCAGTTAGATAAGGACGAAGAGCTTAGTGGTGCCACATTGCCAGATGGGCGTAGTATACTACATCCGAGGCGCTCTAGTTGGGGAAGAAGAAGTGGAACCTTGGAAATACCACCTGATGTAGTTGCTATGGCATCTGAAATTGGAGACTCAAATAGGATAACTGTCAGCAGTGGCGCTTTCTCAGCTGAAAATCAGCAATAGTGAGTGTTGTTTTAAGCTATTGTAAAAGAACTGACAATTGTAAAGATCATTAGCCAATGGTGATACAGTTTATGGGTGGGATCAGCTATGAAGTTGACCTTCCACCAGGCTTCTTTGTTTGTATATTATTTTTTCTCTTTTTTCTTTTTCTTTTTTTGGGGCTTTAATTCTCTTATCCTGTGTGAAGGCGATCGAAATTCTTTGCAATGTGTTTATTTTGCCAAGGATGCTAAGGAATCATTCTTGCTGTTCAAGGTGTCCCTGTATGCCAATTTCTCATATCATCAAGTTCCTCTTATGTTTCCCATCTATTTTCTCTTTTGCACAGTTGAGTTATTTTATTACGTATATATATAAAAGTTATTCCAGACCAGAATAAATATCACAACAATCAATTTCATTAAGCAGTATGATGTTGCCAGTTGATAGTGCCAAGAATTGGGATGTAGATGTACCATGTATCAGTGGCCTTGCTCATGAAGGGGAGGAATTAAGATAGATAAAAATGAGAGCATCTCTTTGCATTTAGTAATTAATAACATAAGTAACATCACATGAACTGTATTGAGCAACAAAAATTTTTTACTTCATTTTCTTTCAGAAATGTTTGAAGGAATCAAAAAAGATTATCGAGTCCATTTTATAAGGCCAATCTTTGTTCAATGCATGCTCTGAAACCGTTTCGTTATGATCATGCTCATCTCCATGTATCGTTGTGCACAGTGACTTAAACAATTAGATTCACTGGAGCTGAACTTGCTTCCAGGAGTACCGGTCACACATTTGTCCCAGCAGGAACTTGTAAGCTTTGCAACTACTTCATTGACCATGGCCCTTTGTTTCTCTTGCTGCGTAAAGGAAGAAATCAAGTGCAAATATTAGAAAGCTGCCGACATAAGGAAAAGCAGACAGCAACATGTCAACCGAAAACTGGCATCTTGTTGAACTTAAATACAAGTTGGGGGCAACGACATCAAATCAAGCAGCTACGCCATGAATATCTTCTTCCAACACAACTAAAGACGTAACACTGGTGGAGCATTACTTGACATCACAAAACACTGCAGATATGATAAGACGCGGTGTAACACCCCAACTTAGGAAGGAGTCCCACATCGGCAAAACATAGGAGGGATGCTGGGTAATAAGTAAGCAAGCCTTACTCCCTAGTGACGCGTTTTAAAACAGTGCGGGCCTGGGCCCAAAGCAAACAATATCACTAGTGGGTTGGGCAGAGACAGGGGTCTCTCGGGCCTTCGTGGTTCGGGATGCCCGTCGCGGCCAGAGCCTCGGCTCGGGTCGTGACAGAATGGTATCAGAGCCGCTCCTGTGTCGTCCCTGTCGATGTGGGCCAGAGTTCAAACTGAGTGTAGGAAAATCTCGATAAGGAGGGGCAAACCTCAGTCCTGAGTGTAGGCAAATCCCATTCGGTGGGACAAACCTCAGCGAGGACGCTGAGTTCATAAGGGGGTGTATGTAACACGCTCAAGTCTAATTCCCTAGTGACGCGTTTTAAAACCGTGCGGGCCTGGGCCCAAAGCGGAAATATCACTAGTGGGTTGGGCAGAGACAGGGGTCACTAGGGCACGTTCGGGATGCCTGGCCGCGACGCCTCGGCTCGGGTAGCAAAACCTTAGAATAGTATTATTGGACTATAGAGAGGCTAATTTTTCAAAATGTACATTGACTAGAGATAACATCTAGCAGAGGCTGCAAGTACCACAAAGAAACAATAATGAGAGAGGATCACCTATGTACACCTTTACTTACGTTGGACATCGGTCAATAGATATGATACAGGTGATGAAAGGAAGTGAGATAGGCTAAAATCACAAGAATAAATTTGTGAAAAGCCTTACAATCTCTAAGAATCAAGAACATAACACAGATGGAGTGAAAGATCTGTGTTTGGGGTACCTCTAGTTCGAGACAATTTTTAATTTGATACTTGTTCTGAGTGAAACACACTTGAACATAGTGTAAGTGGATAAAGATGACCAGACAATCAGCCCCAAATATTTTTTGACTGAATAGATGTGATTGACTAATTGATATTGACTAGATCATATAAAGAAAAATCAGCAATAAGATGGTGACTAATTGATATTGACTAGACCATATAAAGAAAATGAGCAATAAGATGTTTTCATCTGTTGTTGCACTAAAAGAACTGCTAACC
Source organism: Capsicum annuum (assembly GCF_002878395.1). Lineage (NCBI taxonomy): Eukaryota > Viridiplantae > Streptophyta > Magnoliopsida > Solanales > Solanaceae > Capsicum > Capsicum annuum. Next base: position 236,957,134 of record NC_061113.1, read on the forward strand.
ATAAAAGGGTTGCAAAGGAAAGCTTCCATAGTAAAAGCCAAATCATATATCAATAGGCAAAACATACACAATGTACATATTGAATATGGTTCTCAAGCAGATTCCATTTGATCTACTAAGGTCAAACACAATGGCTGATGGAGTGTTCAAGCACTGAGCTCGTCTGAATCCAGTACTTTTGACATGGAACATAAATTTGTGGGTAAAAATCGACTAAAACTACAACAAATAATATGTCTGAATTTAAAATTTTAAAAAATATAATAAGTTTGAACCCATAAAATTTAAATCCTAATTCCGCCTCTAGTCAAACAAGTAATTGGGAGTTCATAGATCCTCATAAAATTTACTGGGAAAGCTTGGGTCCTGGGATAAAATACCAGTACTGTTCTTCTCATTTCGTCCCCTGTGTATGTGTGATTATATACCTTGAGAACTATTAGTGAAGAGTGCTAAAGAATCATCATATATTGAATATGCATATCCATACCTATTGCATTGTATTGTTCGCTTAAATACAAGGTTGTTTTGATTGTTACTTAAGTTTTATTATACCGTATCATTAGATCCATTGTTAGGTAACTATCGACAAAAGGTCCCATTTTGTGTAACAATCAATTTGGTGTGAAGGCATCATTACCTTTTTCTTTTCCCCATTTTGTCTTTAGTTATTATTTCATAATCCTATTTATCCTTTACACTACCTTTTTATAGCTCTACTCCGTACCCTACTTTTATAGTAAGTCTACATTTGAAATTGTTGACGTGTGACACTATGGAATGACGGGAAACAATACAATCCATCCAAACGTTGTATTAATCATAACTATACAGTACAATACAATCCTATAAAACAATATGTAGCATCCATCCAAGCAGGTGTAAGTCATTCAAATAAGCAATATCCAAAAAGAGGAACATTACTTGAAAGAATAATTACTTGTAAAACAGAGCAGCATCAAAGTATCTATCCAAAACAGAGAATCCTAATACACATGAAATAAAATACCGCGCGGATAGAAAAGCATACATTGAGAAGTTGCTCCAATTCAGCAGACTTTAAGGCTGAAGGATCCATTGCAACTTTGGGGAATCCACCAATGCTATTTTCTACTCTCTCTCTTTTTTTTTTTTTTTAAGAGATTGGTAGATTTCTTGACTTACAAGTTAGTTAAACCCTAACAAAAAATCGATTGAAGCCGACCGGGTTTATATATGAGATGGGCTACAAGTGGATATTACAAATTGGATAGGCCCAGACCCGTTAATTGTACCAACCAAATTGGGAGGGATTATCAACCCATTGTTCTTAGCCGTTACGCTTAAGCGGGTCTTGCACAATTTATCTCGGGATTAGTTGTCCCACCTTCAAACTGAAATAAAAATAATTCTACTTACAATTTTAAGATAATTAATTTTGAGATAATTAATTTTGAAATGAATTGTCTCATATATTTTATCTCAATCAAATACTGAATAAGTTTACCTTAAAATTTATTCGGATATTAATTATCTGTTGTATCAAATGAATCTTAGGTTCATAATATAAATAGTACTATTAACTTATATAGCCGCATATATAAGTTTTAAACTTATATAGCCGCATAATTACTTTCCACATATTGTTTATTTTTTATTTTGATTTTATTCACATATTTATAGGGATAAAGATGGGTACAAATCTTAATTATACTTATATTTTTTTAAATAAGGTGAATTAAATGGTTTTTTTTTCCTTACTGGACTATATTTAGTGTTTAATTATAGTGAAAATTATCCTAAATAGACTTATTACATTATTAATTACAAGTTATAGCAAAATTTTTCAATAATTACTAGACTAAAGAAATAATTAGAAGTTATAGCAACTTTTTTAGAAAAATCTATTTTAATTAAATATTTGAAAATCGATTATCTAATATTTATTATTTATATTATTTTCTTATTTTGAGCTTTTAACATTTATGACTTAACTAAAGATTTGGATAGTTATGGCAAGTTATATTATTGGTATCAATGTCTTTTTTTTTTTTTTTAATAATTAAGTACTAAAGTTGTTCACAACTTAAGGAGTCATATATGATAAATATATTTTTTTTAAAGTTAAGAATTGATGTTTTACTTTTTATTAACTTTAATAATTAACTTAACTTAACTTTAATATTTTTTACTTGGTTTTTATATATGTCAAAAACAGCAGTCTTCATGCTGATAATTAGTATTGTGTCCTATGAGACATTTTTCTTTTTAATCTATCACAAATAGCTATACTTTTTTTGAAATTATCTAACACAACGTTCATATTTTATTGTCAATATTAATAGGTGTTGAGCTACAAAAATTACTATTTTTTTAAAGTTGAAATTGAAATTATGTTTGATGATAAATATAAATTAAGGTTGTTTTGAATTTTTGTGAGGGAGATAAAAATAAAAAAAGTGAAAACAATTAATTTTTTTACTTATTTTTATTTTTTAAAATATAATTTTAAATTTTATTTGAAATTCTCATGATCAAACACCAATTTAAAGTTATATTTAAAATAAAGCGAAAAAGAATTTTTGAAAAAAAAATTCTCATATTCAAACGGCCACTAATGAGGTGATGATTTGTTGAGGCTCGTTGATATAAAGTTCATTCTTTTACTACGAGAAAAAAATTTAAAAATAGACGTGAAACTCTTATCATTGCTCATTCAAAATTACAATTAACGTACTTTATATGAGATGGGCTACAAATGGATATTACAAATTAAACCCTAACAAAAAATCGATTGAAGCCGACCGGGTTTATACATGAGATGGGCTACAAATGGATATTACAAATTGGATAGGCCCAGACCCGTTAATTGTACCAACCAAATTGGGAGGGATTATCAACCCATTGTTCTTATCCATTACGCTTAAGCGGAGTCATTTGCTAAGGCACAATTTATTCTGCGATTTGTTATCCCACCTTCAAGCTGAAATAAAAATAATTCTACTTATAATTTTAAAATAATTAATTTCGAGATAAGTTGTCTCATATATTTTATCTCAACCAAATATTGAATAAATTTACCTTAAAATTTATTTCGATATTAATTATCTGCTGTACCAAATGAATCTTAAGGGTTCATAATATATAGCCGCATATATAAGTTTTAAACTTATATAGCCGCATAATTACTATTCACATATTATTTCTTTTTTATTTTAATTTTATTCACATATTTATAGGGATAAAGATGGGTATAATCTTAATTATATTTATATTTTTTTAAATAAGGTGAATTAAATGGTTCTTTTTTTTTTCCTTACTGGACTATATTTAGTGTTTAATTATATTTCTTAACTAATCATATCCTACTCACAGTACCACAGCCTATCTAATAAGAAAAAGACTAGGTGGGGGCTAAATTGTGAAAAGCCACGAATTAGAACTGGTACTCCCGAAGCAGCTTGCTCATCCCAGTGGTTCCTTGAACATTGCAGTTAGTGTATAATTAATGTATCAATGTTACTCATAAACATTATACATAGATGGATATATAGTGTATAATTGATGAGGAATTAGTATATAATTTATGTATACTCTATATTTATGCCTTATACATTAATTATACACCGATTATATCCTAAATATAGACCTATAGTAATTTCTTTTTATCTTTTTTTTTAAAAATAATATGAATAAAATTTGTATCTATCCTTATCTTTACAAATACGCGAATAGAATCAGAATCCTATAAATACTAAAACCATGTAAATTGGCTAATAAAAATAAACAACATTAAGAAGTTTGTTACAATGGGGTTGTCAAATAAAAATATAATTATTTTGAGTTTATAAATTATATAAGTGGCTATTTGAGTTGTTCTCCTAGAGCTAATTTATGCAAATATGTATCTCTTTTTTAGGTCACCGTTCAATTTGTCAATCCTTTTAGAAGTTGTACAAATATAATTCACGAAAACTTATTCTTCTCGATAATATTGAGGGTCTATCGAAAACAATGTCTCTTCTTTTTAGATAAAGGTAAGTTCACGAAATTATACTGGGTATATTTATATTGTTGTTTTACTGTTCCAGATTGTGTTTGATTTAAATCTAATATTTTTCCTTTACCTCTATTTTTATTTAATATATATTGAGCTTATATCGGCAAAACTTGAAGCGATGGTCATCAAATTCTGTATCTAGACAAAAAAAAAATCGTGAGTTTAACTTATTTGCATCGAAAATATTTTTTCAAAAAGATACATAACTTTTATAGCTTTACTAGGACAATTTTAAGATTGAAGGTGAAAGACGCTTATCGCCTTAGCAATCCTCTCTGATCACGTATAGGTTCAATCCCATCAAAAGTTATTACTATATCTTCTACTTTTACCATGTCATGTGTATTATTATCAGCTTGCCTCATCTCAAATTTGAGAGTAAAAATAATCTCCTTAACAATTAAATTTATTCACATAAAAAAAAGGCACTTCTTTTATTTTTGTATTAACAAGCTAACTGTAGTATTTATTCTTGAAAATCATAAGTGTAGACAAATCAAAATGTGAAATAGTTTTTGTTTATTTAAAGCTCTTTCTAAACAAACCCTCTAATTAATAAAAATGTCTTTTCCTTTAAATTTATCCTTCTTTTTAATATAGGGATATTTATGTCTTATTTCTAGTGGAATGACAACTTAGTGCTGTCCCTTCGATGAACTTTTTCTGTGAACCAGTACTTGTTTTAATTTGTGATTGTTTAAAAGCTAATTAATCTCAGCTTCTTTTGTTGAAAAATGTAGTACTCCAATTTGGTTTTGGAGTTCAATTTCCTTTCTAGTTTTCACTTTGGCAATAATTTCCAACGTCATTAATACATTTGTATTGCCTTCCTATGTCATTGATTTGCAAAACAAAGAGCTAAGAAATGACGAAGAAAGAGAGGGAAAAAAAATGCTTCTAGTAGATTCTACAAGTTTTAGCGAAATATGGTGTATTGGTAATACTTACATTAGCAATATTGATATTACTTGTATTTGTACTACTTACGCTGGGATTTTTATCATGTAGTGTTTGATTTTTGTGTAATAAAAATAACATGCATTGCATAATTTCAAAAAAAAAAATAAACTTTTTTTTTTAATAAAAATGCCCTCCACAATTCCGATGAAAAGGATATGAAAGGAGTTTGAAGGAAAATTATGTTCTTTAATCATGCTAATACATGCATTAGAAGTTAGAACTTCTTGCATTAAGATATGGATTTTCACGTATTAGGTATACTTAACTTAATTCCGAGTAGTGTGGATTAAGGATGAGTTTCCTACCCTGAAGTCATGATTAAAAAAAATGAATCTCATTTTCAAAAGTTAATTAGCTCAAGAGATAAGGATTGCTCAAATCATATTAAAGCTAGAGAGATATAAAATTCTACCTATATAATAATCTAAAATATATTATACGCTGCAACAAATTAAAATTCTCTGATCAGATAAAAATTCATTACACGACTAATTTATTTAAGTATAAATAACATAAATATCAACCTTTTTGGAAGTAATTATACATAGCATTTTGTGTATATATTGAGATTTTTGTAATATGTTTAGGGAGTTGAAATGTTTTGTAATATTGAAAACATAAGTTGTGTATTTATATAATTTTAATTTATTAAATTAAATACAACAAATATCTATCCTCTATTCTTTTTAGATCTACTTATAAGATTTCGCCGGATATATTATTATTATTGTTGCAAGTCCAATAAATTGTATGGATGCATGAAATCAGGCAAGATATAGAGCTGACTTTTTGTTTTTCTTTTTAATGATGAGTAAGTAAGCAGCTCTTTTGAGAAACACAAAAGTTAATTAAGCAACATCTTCTCAACGAAGCAAAGCACCTACATATCCTTCTAACCAAATGAGTCAAATTCCCCTCAATCTCCTTTCTTAATTAGGATCTTTACTTTTTTTTTTCTTTTTTTTTTTTTTTTCTCAAAGCTAAAAAAGCATATAGCTTTTTCTTACTTTCTTTTTATTTGTTACTTTCGAGCCAAAAGATTTTCAAAAAAACAACTATGGCCCCAAAAGAAATGACACTTATTCACTGTACCAGATTTCACTCTACCAAATTCTCTCACTAATTAATCAATTAATATATAGGCTTAATTAATTAAAGAAAAGATGATTAGTGAGTCAATTATAACAAAGAAGAAGAGAAAGATGTGGAGTGACGAGCCTTTTAAGTCAGAATTCCAATAGCAAATTGAAAGACCATGCATCTATTAGCTGAATGAAAAGTAAAACATTATTATGAGTTAGGTTATTTTAAATTCAAGAAAAAAAGAGTGAAAGCAAATATTTTTCAAACGTTGCAAAGCTACTCCCTCATACGGTTAATTCAATTTTAATAAAATGGACCTTTTTTCTTTGTCCAAAAAATTAACCTTCCTAATGTCGTGACATTAATTACTCCGTCCATCTCATATTAATTGTTTATTAAAAAATTGTTTCAAACTATTTATCATTTTATAAAATTCATTATTATTTTTCATTTTGTCCTTAATTCTAAATATTCTTAAAAGTAACCAATATTGATTATGTATCATACAAATTATGTTGTAACTTCAAACGTTTGATGTTAATTTTTTAAGGGTTGTACAATAGAAAAATATGACAACTAATGAGGGAGGGAATACTTTTTTCTCCTACCAAATTAAATATGTAAGTTAATTGAAGCTAGGAATATATGTTAATTACATGCCATTTCAAACATAATTATTTCACCTTCTACTCACATTTTTTCACACTTGAAAATTCTACTTTAATTTAAACACATTTCGTTTTATGTTTTTACATAGTGTATATGTCTTCTCATGTTTATTTTTCTTGTATAGTTAAGTTGTAATCACTATTGCTTTTCATAGAAAAATAAAGAAATATTAGTAAACTTGAAAATGGAGATATAGGGGCCAGATATCCACTATTGATGGTTTTCTTTACGGCTTTGGATTACTTTATATGAGTTTGAGACAAAATAATGCATTTGCTTACATGGATTATGACTCATTTGTGTCGAAAATGTAGTCACAACAAAGTAAACCATAGCATGTTCTTTAAAGCAATAATCTAAACTCAAAAAGAAAAAAAAAATGCCATATGAATTTGAATTTGTAATATATCAATAGTGTAAAAATTTTATACAGTAGTTACCAACAATTTGACTGATCACAACAATTACTCTTTCTATAAAACTAAACATACGTATAGGTATGTTTCTAGGAAGTTTTGGGGATAAAATTTCACGATAACTTATTTGAGGATTAGATATCCAAGAATTATAATATTATTCCATGTTAAAGTGGAATAATAATTCCACGATAAGTAATCATGAATAACTTGTTCACCAGCCAAATGATCCATAGGTACATAAGTACTTAACTACTTATAAATACGTAAAACTTACATAAATCTCAACAAATTTATCCGTAATTACTCTTTATCTCTACTTTTTGTTAAATTATAAATAATCTCTTATTTTACAATTTTCGGATACATAACTAGCATCTGGATACATAATTTTAAAGTTGAGATACATAATTTTGAACCTAAGAATGTAACACTAATTACTCTATTTTTGCCCGGATACATAATTTTGAAGATGATATACATAATTTTGATTACTGAGATACATCCATTTATGAAGCCATTTAATCGAGATACATAATACATCAATTAGACTAAAGAGAGATGCATAATTAAAATTATGTATCTAAAAATTTATGGATTTGTGATATATTTGATCCTTTAAAAAAAAAAAGAAGTTAAATAATCAATAAAAAATAATAGAAATTTTATGTAATTTATTATAAATAAATTGTGATGTTATGTAATTTTTCCTATAAATATACCAACTTTACTGGTTAAATACACGAGGACGTGCAACTTTATCCAACTCGTGCGTCTCTTTTTCTTTACAAATTACTACTAATTAATTATATGTTGGATGATTAGTAGTCAATTCAAAACCAAAATGTCAAACGTTGGAAGTGAATGAGCCATTTCTTTTATAACTCTTTAAACTTTAGTATTTTCACATGCTTTTGAAATATAAAGCTACAAAAGATATATAAATCAATTTTTTTTTTATTACCTAGTTTTATTATGTTCTTAATTTTTCAATATTTTTCTTTTAAGGTTAAGTAGGAAAGGACTTCCAAATGCATTAAAATTGGATAGTTAATCTATAGATAATTACTTTGAAAAACACAGAAATTAGTTATGAACTTCTTCACTAATCTGTTCAAGGGTTGTTGGAGTCCCACATCGGTGGGTTAAAGGGTCCTTGGTCTCCTTATATGGTCTTGGACAATCCTTCCCGCATGAATTAACTTTTGAGGTTGAGTTAGGCCCAAGGTCTATTTCTTTAGGAAAAAGGACATGGGATGACTATTTTAAAAAAAAATGGCCCATAATTGAAAAGATGGACATGCGGTAGCCAGTTGGCTAAAGTAATTCCCTTTTTTAGCCAATTGGGCACATGCAGTCTCTATACTCAATTGATACACTTTTATATCACATTGATACACTTTTATACTATATTGATATTGATACACTTTTAAAAAAAGAGAAAGGAAATTCTATGCAAGCACATGCAGTCTCTATACCCAATTGATACTCTTTTCTACCACATTAATACACTTTTATACTACGTTGATACACTTTTATACTACATTGATACATTTTTATACTACATTGATACACTTTGATACCGCATTGATACACTTTTATACCACGTTGATACAATATATATACCATATAAATACACCTTTCACGGAGAAAATTTTTGCAAGCATATACAGTAATTCGTTATTCGTGAATTTGTTAACTTCACCTAAAATTTTGTGAAAATTTGTGCAAGCATATACAAAATTTATTAAACCTTGTACCCTCACTGTCCAAACATTCCTTAATTTTTTTCTCTCTACAATTCACAAATACGAAACTATACTCATTGGAGCTCCGGTAAAACCTGAATGGAGAAGAAGAAGGATAAACAATAAACAATAAAAATGAGTACAGTAGATAAGATGCAAAACTTCCTCATTTTTTGTTTGTTCCTTTTTTTGCTGTGAATAGAAAATAGGAAATAGACCTCCTTTTTCTTGCAAATTTTGATGGATTAACATGAACAAGAGGATCAGATAAACAATTAATATTAGATTTATTCTTTTTTTGTAAAAATGCCCATTTTTTTTATCGCTTGGTTTTCTTGTTTTCATTTATTGTTGCAGGTTTTGAATATCAATTGGTTCCAGAAGAAACTGATGGGGACAACGAGGTAAATTTTTTTTTTGCTGAAAAATATGTGTATCTGTAGATTTTAGTGATGAGTTTTTCTGGATTTTTTTATTTTTTTCTGTTAAATTTTTGTTGAATTTGGCGAAAATTTAAATTTTAGTATCTAAGATAGGAATTGGGGTGAAATTGGTTGAATTTGGTGGGTTGAATTTTTTTTTTTTTTTAATTTCTATGTGAAATCCATTGTATGGTTGGAATGGAGAAAAGCGGGAAGAAGAAGATGAAATGATACGGTTTATATTGGGATTGACTATTTAGTGGGTATTTAATTGTTGGTGCTGTTTTTGTGGTATAATTTTAGTTTTAGGTGTCAATTTTGTCTTTTCCCCATTTCTTTATCATGGTATCAGAGTCAGACCCACCCAGTTCATTGTTTCCGATGTTGGGCTCCCGTCTTATATTGTTCATGCTCCAGATGTCCAGCCCTGGGCGTGCGGGGGGTGTTGGAGTCCCACATCGGTGGGTTAAAGGGTCTTGATCACCTTATATGGTCTTGGGCAATCCTCCTCTCATGAGCTAACTTTTGAGATTGAGTTAGGCCCAAAGTCCATTTCTTTATCAAGGGCGGAGCTAGTCTATTGGTAATAATTACACGATTTCGAACCCAGATTTTGATTAAAATTCTGAATTTGTAGTAAGAAATTCATTGAGTAAGTACATATTATTAATTTAGAACTCAATACTTTTAAAAATAAATAATTAAAACCTCAAATCATAAACTTTAAATTCTGACTCCACCTCTAAATCTATCGCTTAGTTGTTCTTAGCTAATTAAGACAACGGATTGTGTTGCTTAGGTAAGAAATTTATTCTTCGTTAATTATTAATCTAATAGTAGTGAATCAACTCTGTTTAAATGAATAAATCTACATGGATTTGGTTAAGTAGCATCCAGTTCCCAATAATATAAGAAATAAAAAGCATATTATCTCAAGGTGTATTTTCATGTGGAGGGGAATTGTATTCTCTTTGATGAACTTGCTCTTGTTGTCTGCTTTTATTACAAGCTAGCTAGTATTACATCGTGTGCTAAGTCTAAAGTTTTTGCTTCTCTTTGAAGTTTTTAAGGATACCATAAAAGAGTACGTATGAAAAGTTACCCAATCTTAACAAAGAATATAGAAAAGAGAAAGAGTATATATAGTGAGATAAATCACGTTACATACTTTAGTATGATTTAATTTTAAGGTATACATACTGACACAAATAATTTCTTTACATTATCAGGCATAATTTAACACAATGTACCAATTAGTACTATTCGTAATCTATATTATTCTTTAGGTTACTAATCTCACTTAATCATCATCAATTATCTAGATCTATTATGATATATAGTTACCTTTTGAACGATGTAATGTGAGTCTTCTTTTAAAGGAGTTTATAAGTTATATACATCGTTAGTGTAAAAAGAAGAACTCACCTCTATCATGTGATGTACCTAAAATTTATTTATAAATAAGTTTTCTTAAAATATGAAATCTGTGATCTTAAAAAAATAAGATATATGACCTATTACATCAATGTATAAATTAAATTAAACTCCTTTTTTTATAGTATAGTCATTATGCAAAAATAACTCTTTGACTATAGAAGGAAGATGAAAGGAGATTAATTTGTGTGGAAATATATATATATTCTGTTGGAACTTCTAATAGAAGTATACGCAAGGAATCGTAAGGATTAAGAGTTCAAACTTAACCTTACCTTTTAATATAAAAAAGAAAAGATACTTTTGTCCCATGATCACAAAAGATAAAAAAGCTGCTTATAGAAAATCTCTTTTCTTTTGTTCTTACTATAAATACCCATTATGTACTGCTGCTTAATTAAGTACACTACACTTCCAATCATACTGAAGTGAAAGCCTTTCGATACATCAGTACTATTCATTCTCTCATAAATAAATAAAGCTCGTTCTGAATCGACTAGTATTTTTTCGATCCATTGTTCTGTTCCTGCCACGAGCTAGATCGATCTAATTAATTTAATTGATGGACAAGTTCAACTTTGTGAAAGATGGAGCAATAAAACTGCCACCTGGTTTTCGATTTCAGCCAACTGATGAAGAGATTGTGTTTCAATATTTGATTCGTAAAACATTTTCTTGTCCCTTGCCTGCTTCCATTATTCCTGAAATTAATATTTGCAAGCACGACCCTTGGGATTTGCCTGGTAATTAACTTCACTTTCTTCCCTTTTTTTTTTGTTTTTGTTTTTATGGAAAATGATTTGGATTAAAAACTTGCTAAATCTTGCATTCTGCATGCAAAATGATTTGCTTTGTTCTTGTACTAATGATATGAGTACTACTTCAATCATTAGAACTCAACTTTTATATGCTGAAATTAAGAAGTTTTAGACTATGAGTAGTATTTTTAACATGTTACAGCAGATAAAGCAGTAATTAATGTCAATCTTTATGGACAATTATCGATAATTATACCTTTTAAACAACCTTGTAATGTGAAAATTTTCATTGCATGGTATATATATATATGTTGAATGCTCATTCTATGTATAATTAATAGTGAGCACTGACTAGAATGAATGTATTTAATTTGATGATACAGGTGACATAGAGCAGGATAGATATTTCTTTAGCAGCAAAGAAGCTAAGTATAGGAATGGAAATCGAGCTAACAGGGCAACTATAGGTGGCTATTGGAAGCCAACAGGTTTAGACAAACAAATTATATGCTCAAAAAGAAAGCCAATTGTTGGCATGAAGAAAACTCTTGTTTTCTATAAAGGAAAGACTACTACTTCTCATCATGCTACCAGAACTGATTGGATTATGCATGAATATCGTCTTGCTGTTATCCCCAAAGATTCATCATCCAATTTCCATGGCCATTTCAAGAAACCCTCTGATCAGGTAAATTTACCATCCGTTTCAATTTATGTGACGCTCTATTGTTTTAATTGGTCGGTCTCAAAATAAGAAGTGGTAACTTTTTATGTCTAGTAATGATTTAACTTCAAATTTCTATTTTGGCCATCGTGAGATGACTTAGAGCAACACAAGTCTTTTCCTTTTTACATTTTGTGTTGGTCAAATAACTTCATACTAGACAGAGGGCATGTCGGTCTATTGTCACAATTCGACTGTTAAATAGTTTGAGCCTGAGACTCATGTTAAGGGTTTCTAAAGTTTTATTTCATCTCCCAAAATTAATATTTACTTTGATTTTTGTTTTCTTTCACAATGGATTACATACCATCCTTTTAATAAAAGTGTCTCTCTTGTTATGTCAAATGTTTAGTCTAAATTTATCTTCCTTGTTTATTTTTTGCATTTGCAGAGTTCTTTGGTTCAAATAGGGAATTGGGTTCTTTGTCATATATTCTTGAAGAAGAGAAATGGGAAATGTATTCAAGAAATTCTTGAGGATGATCATCATGATGACAATTACAAGGCTCATGAGCATAGTGTTCAAATAGCAAAACCAATAGTGTATTATGATTTTATGAGGGCAGATAATTTGAGTGATGGATCAGTTACTTCCTCTTGTTCTTCTTCTTTGAGCAATGATGATTCAACTGAGGTTTCTTCAAGTCCAAGTAGTCTAGTAGAACATGAAGAAGCTACTAACCAACCTCTTTGATAATGTACTTTTGTTATTTCCTCATTGTTTGGTGCAATAATATTTTTGTTCTTTAATTTCCTCCAACAAAAAAAATTACTACTACTTCTTTCTCCATCTTATTCGAATGATTAATAGCGTCTTCACTTACTCTCCACGTGACTCGAACCTAACTTTTGACGTAACATAAGAGGGAATTTTTTTTTTTCTATCACAGCACTATTATTCAAATTGACAAATGGTTATGCGAAGCAATAATTTCAAGTTTATGGGTTATGAATTTAAAAATATTGAATACACTGTGTACTCAATTTAATAATTGTGCCTATTCAATAATTTTTTTAATTCAAATATACACTTTTTTTAAAAAAAAATGTTGGATTTTATCAACCTTTGGACTCTTCGCTCCATCCTTGATTTAGTCCACGTGATTAATTAAGAAGTAATCTACTTTAATTTTATTACTTTCTTTCAAAACCTAATGAAGTAATATAATGTGAAAATTAATGAAGTAATATAATGTGAAACCCAGAAGAGTTGAGAACAAACAAAGCATCAACAGCCCACTCAAAAATTAAGACGAAATTAAGGAAAGGGTCAGGTCAATGGAAAACTCAAAGTCATACAAAATATAGGAAAATGGCTAAAGATATCCTTTACTAAATATTTTAATTAACATCATCCACTGTATCTCTAAAAATAAATATTACTGATTGTCAGAATTGTGATCCGAATTTTATTGGTTCGGTCCTGAAAGTTTTGCAGTGCGATTTATGTTTGTGATTTTCAATGGAGTCCACCACTGATCCCGATGTAGTGCGGGGGCAAAACCCCCACGATATGAACCTTTATGTTTTGGGGCCTAAGACCTATTTGTACGCACGTACTATATAAGTGCGATTTAGTGGGTTATTTTCACTATTCAGAAAATTCAGTTTTCTCCACATTGTACTTTCTCTCCATTATAATGAAACCTCCTCTGCCTCTGTCCGTGTTTTTTTCCGTAAGGATTTTCACGTAAATCGATGTGTTGTTCTTGTTTTATTTTTTAATTATGGTTTGTTTATTCTGTCCGAATCATAACACTAACCGATTGTAATTTTATATAGTAATCAAAAGTAGCGAAGTAAATTTGGACATTTATTTCTGAATTATTTTGAATGCGTGAAATTGAGTAGTCAACCCTAGAACTCCATTAATCAACCGCGAATATAAGAAAGATAGTACGAATGATTTTAAAGTATAATAGAGTGAAATTATGATATCTCAAATCGTGAACGAGCTCCTAAAATTTAATTACCAAATTTTACCATTAGTTAAATCGTCTGCATTTTATATAATTCAATAAAAGCTAGACGCAAAATGCATGTGAATGAATTTTTTTTTAAAAGTACTTAGCGGCAAATAAGTCAAGTAATGCAATGAAAAAAAGAGTGGAATTATTTTCCCCTCAAGAATCCAACTTTTGGACATAATTTTCTAGATACAAGAAGCTGCGCTATGTACGAATAAAAGAATTTTGGTACCAAAAGTTTGTAACTTTTTGTTAGTTTTCTGCTCAAAAATGATAAAAACATAAAGCAAGGGTTGGGGAAGAAGCAAGCAAGGTATATACTCTTTCTTTTTAACTGTTTTTATGTGCTAAATATATTCTTATCTTTTTATTTTATTTTATGTTTTTATACGCTTAGTTAGCAGCAAAAATTGTACGAACCCAAAGAACATTTGCACATGCTCCACTTTCTTCTTTTCTTTAGGGGGAAAATATAAAGTTTCCCCCAAGTAAATGAAAAGCCGCAAAGTTTTTCTTTTTTACTCCCACCATTTGATTTAATTACCATTATTTTTTAATTTAATTTTTATTTTATTTGTAATGTTTAAAAGATCAAAAAAAGACCAAAAAAAAAAAAAATCCACATTTTATCCTTAGACGTAATAGATAGAGTCACTACATAATTATTTTTTTAATGACTATGTCAAATTTATTTTTTTAATGACTATGTCAAATTAAAATGTGACAAATATATCCGACGAGGATAACCTTTTTTTAAAAATTTCATTTATGTGGGAGTATGAGTAGAGCTGTCGAAATTAGCCCCAAACATGTATGATCATCAACCCGCTCAAAGTTTGATGAGCTTAAATCAAACTACTTCTCATGACCGTATATAAATATATTGTAGTGTAACTTACATAAATTTCAAATTTTTAATAGATTGTAACACTTTTTACCATAATTTTGTTAAATTATAAGATATCTCGGATTTTGATTTTTATGATACATATCTTTAGCCTTGATATATGTGCATTGTGGTACATTTATAATCGATTGGTTAGTTAAATAAGGAAAACTGATTTTCAATTATTATGGGGAGTAACTCACGCATAAATCGTGTCATAAATACATCTGGTTCCAGATGTATCTGTTAGAACTCCGAATCATTAGATCGTCATGAAACAATGTGTACAAAACCCTAGAAGCTCTAGAGGCAAAAGAGAAACTGAATCCTTTCATTAGAGATTAAAAAATCTTCTACTATATTCTAGAAGAGTCCACACGTATGTATATACAAGATTAATGGAAAAGATGATGCTATGTTGTTATTGGGCCCAGGTCATGCTTGATGTTGGGCTTGTTATTTGGGCCAATGTCAACAACCCACTCAAGCTGGAGGGTGTAAGCATTCCCAGCTTGCGTAAACAAGAATCATGAAGTGGACCGGAAAAAGGCTTGATCATGATGTCAGTCAGCTGATCAGCAAAAGATACATGATGCAAAGAGATAATACCAGATAGAAGACAGTCACGAACATAATGACAATCAATCTCAATATGTTTGGTGCGCTCGTGAAACACCGGATTCTTAGCAATATGCAAAGCAGCCAAGTTGTCGCAAAAAATAGAAACAAGAGAAGAAATAATCAAACCAAAGTCAGTAAAAAAATGACTGAGCCAAACTACTTCAACCACAACTTTCTACAAAGCCCTGTATTCTGCCTCAGCAGAAGATAAAGTAATGGTGGGTTGCTTCTTGCTCTTCCAAGAGATGGGACAACCCCCCTAAAAATGTAAAAACCAGTTACTAAACATCTGGATAAAGGACAAGCAGTCCAATCAGAATTAGCATAAGCAAAGAGATCCAAATTAGGCGAAGAGGGTAAGAAAATGCCCTGATTAGGTGTAGAACTCAGGTATCTCAACACATGAATGCCGGCCAACATGTGAGGAGTACAGGGACGGTTGAGAAACTGACTTAGATGTTGAACAGAAAAAGAAATGCCAGGTCTGGTATGTTGAAGAAAATTGAGTTTCCCAACAAGGCGACGATAAATGAAAGGATCAGGTAAAGGATCTGGCATGTCAGATGCCAATTTGACAGTAGGATCCAAAGGGGAAGTCACAGGAGTAAAATGAGAACACTGAAATTCTTCCAACAAATCAGAGACAAACTTCTGTTGTGTAATGAGATAACCAGATTCATAAGCAAGAACCTCAAGACCCAGAAAATAATGGACCAAACTTAAATCTTTAATCTTGAATTATTGGTCAAGAAAAGACTTGCGGCTGGCCATCTCAGATATATCAAATCCAACAAAGAGAATATCATCCACATAAAACACAAGAACAACCAGAGAAATAAAAGTACACTTAGTAAATAAAGAATAATCATTTTTGCTAGCAATGTATCCTTGAGACAATAAAACTTCAGATAACCTGGAAAACCATTGCCTGGAAGCCTGTTTGAGGCCATACAAGGACTTCTTGAGTTTACAAACCAAAGGAGTCTGACTAGAGGAGGCAACAAAGACCTGAAGACCAAGATGTATCTTCATATAAACATCCTCATGAAGGTCACCATGCAGAAAGATATTTTTTACATCCAACTGGAAAACAGTCCCTTGATTTTTGGTAGCAAATGATAGAAGACACTTGACAGTGGTTAGTTTTACAACAGGAGAAAAGGTCTCATGGTAGTCAATACCCTCTTTTTGGGTATTATCCCTAATGACCAATCTAGTCTTGTACCCTCAATAGTCTCATCAGATCTCTGTTTTATCTTATATACCCATTTATGGGGAATAGCCTTCTTATGAGAAGGAAGAGGGACAATCTTCCAAGTATGGTTTGCCTCAAGAGCCTTGAATTACTGTAGCATGGCGTCTTACCAGGCAAGGCAAGAAACAGTCTGCTGGTAAAACTGAGGTTCATGCATGTGCAGGTCAGAAATAAATAACTTGGAATTGACAGACGGTGAAAGTTTGGGTTGAATAGAAGAACAAACATAATCAACAAGATGGGAAGGGGAGTGAGTGAATCTAGTACTTCTCCTAAGAGGGGCAGCAGGAAGAGGAAAATAATTAATAGAAGGGGAAGAGGAAGGAGACTGAGCAAGAGGTGAGCTAGGATCCTCAGTGTCAACAAAAACTGAAGGGGGGGAATGTTGGGAACACCAGAAAAAGAAGAATAAGGGAAAATATGTTCATAAAAGATAACACTTCTAGAATAGAAAATAGAGGAGAAAAATAGGTTGAGTAATTTGTACCCTTTCTTGCCACATGAATAACCAATGAAAATACTAGGGATAGATCTAGGTTGGAATATATCCCTAGGGTGGGTACAAGAAACAACATAGCACAAGCAACCAAAACTTTTCAAATGCTCATAGAAAGGGGATAAACTATGTAATTTCTCATAAGGAGATAAATTCTTCAGTATGACGGAGGGAAACTCTATTGATAAGGTAAGTGACAGTTAAAACACATTCACCCTAGTATTTTAAAGGAAGATGGGATTGAAACAATAATGCTCGAGAGACTTCAAGGAGATGTTTGTAATTTCTCTCAACAACCTCATTCTATTGTGGAGTGTGGGGGATAGTAGTTTGGTGAAGAATACTATTATCAGAAAAGAATTTTTGGAGATCAGTGTTGTGGCCTAACTCAAAAGCATTGTCAAACCTAAACGTTTGAACATTGGATTGAAAATGAACTCTAACCATGTTGACAAAAGCTTTAAGAACAGAACTGGCGCTGCCTTTTGAAGATAAAAAATGAGTCTAGGTAGTCCTAGTGAAGTCATCAACTAGGGTTAAGAAATATCTAAATCCATTGTAAGTTTGTGTATGGTAAGGACCCCAAATGTCAATGTGGACTAGTTGGAAAGAAGAACTCGAATGGATAATACTGGATGAAAAAAAAAGTCTATATTGTCTGGCCTTGGGACAAACATCACATAAAAAGGATTGAGAAGAAGAAAGAAATCCAGAAATGAAAGAAATAGATCTCATTTTATTGTAAGGGAGGTGGCCCAGTCTTTGATGCCAAAACAGATCAATTTTATTTATAGCATAAGTATCTTTGCAATTGTTGGAAAAGACATCAGGACATGGATGAACAACAGAAGTAAAAGGAGAACTATGAGGTGAAAGAAATGTAAAATCAGTATTGAAATAGTACAAACCATTTGTTGCTCTACCAATTTCCAACTGCCTCTTTAGAGAAGGGCCCTGTAAAATGCAGGCGGGAATGGTAAAAGTAGCACTATATGAAAATTGAGTAAGAAGTTTGTGAATGGAAATATGGTTGAACTGAAAAAAAGGAACTAATAATACATTGTGTAGAGTCATATCATATCTCAGATGTAAGGACCTAGTATATACAACCTTAACTCTATAACCATTAGGTAAACTGATTAGGAGAGGGGTGGCTAAGGGATTAATATTTTTCTAAGAGATGTTTGTGAGGTGTCATGTGATTAGTGGCACCAGAATCAATTATCCAAGGATCTATTCCTAAAGAAGATACTACATAAGCATGAAAAATAGTAGAGTTAACAAGAGGGTGATTCAATACACCTACAAAAATAAGCAAATCCTATATCCTCAGGGGCAGGAACCATAGGGTTGCATGGGAAAGAATGAGGAGAAGAATTGTGATGAATATACTGAAGATGTTGATAATATTGAAACTTTTCTTTGGTCAACTTGTATTCATGATCATCAAGTCTTAAAGAGGAAATCCCAACATTAGGAAGCTGATTATCAGAGAGAACACAAGAAGCAGATTTGTTGCTTCTAGAAAATTTAGACTCAGCAGGATAGCCATGAAACTTATAGTATTTGTCAATGAGATGACCAAATTTCTTACAATATTTGCAGAACAAATCAGAAACAGGACTGGCAGAAAAGGACGAAAACCTGTTGGACTTAGACTGAGTAGAGGAGTAGTTTCTGTTTGTAATATATGGAGAATGTGTAGGAAAATTTCTTTTATGGTCAAAGTGGACTTTCTGAGTAAAACCTCTCCCAAAATATGGATTCTGAGTATAAGCATTGAAGAAAGCTAAGTCGTTTGAGAAACTAGGAATAGGAGCAGAAGCTTCTTTCTGTTTCTCAACATGTTGCAGCATGGAATAAGAGCTACTGAGAGAGGGGAGAGTAGGTAGCATCAAGATATTACTTTTGCATACAGAATAATCATCATTAAGTCCACTAAGAAATTGAAACAACTTTTGTTGTTCTAAGAATTTCCCAAAGGCTCCACAGGTAAACACTGAACCCACATAAGAGGTGTGAAGTTCATCCCAAAGGCTACGTAACCGAGTGAAATAAGCAATAATACTAGATGACCCTTGAGAAGTAGAATTAATTTTTTTTTGAATCTGAATATACTTGGTCCCATTAGATTGACCAAAACGCTCATTTATGTCTAACCGTATATCTTTAGCCGTGTCAAAGCACATGACACTGGTGGCTAAGTCAGTGAAAATAAAATTAGTGATCCAGGCAATAATCATATTGTTACACTTCTCGTAAAAGGAAGAATATGGAGATTTAGCTGCTGGTTTGGGAACAGTACCGGTGACTAGCCCTAACTTATTTTTGATCGATAGGACAATAATCATATTCTTACGCCAAACTACAAACCCAACACCATCAAACGGAGGTGAAACCAAATAAGTGCTTGGATTGTCGGAAGGATGTATGTGGAAGGAATGAGTTGCTGAAACTGTAAACTCATTAAAATCTTCTACAGAACTGGAATTATCAGTAGACATTTGGATATTGAAATCGATAAGCAAGGATGACCACAAGTGATATTATTACAGGAACAAAATACACACAAGCAATAAAATTTCTCCAATTATTTTGGCTTTCACAGCTCGCAGATACAAATTATATAAGCTATAAGTTGCACATTCTAGAAAAACTAAATCAGAACAGTAAAAATAGGGATTACCACCCTTCTTCTCAACCTGAAGAAGAAAGGTCTTTAAAAAATCAAACTATCATAAAAATTACAAAAAATTCATCAAAATTGCTCAAAAATCCCAAAACGCGAACCAGCCAAACCCACCAAGGGTAACATCAAAAGATAGAGGGAGAAAAGGGGAGTATATATCCCTGCTCTAATACCATGTTAGAACTCCGAATCATTAGATCACCATGAAATAATGTGTACAAAACCCTAGAAGTTCAAGAGGCAAAAGAGAAACTGAATCCTTTCATTAGAGATGAAAATATTTTCTACTGTATTCTAGAAGGGTCCACATGGATGTATATACAAGATTAATAGAAAAAAGGATGTTATGTTATTGTTGGACCCAGGTCATGCTTGATGTTGGGCTTGTCATTTGGGCCAATGTCAATAGTATCACAATGATACATATGGTAAAATTACTCAATACTCATTTAAATTCAATCTCACACAAAAATAAATAGTTTTCATATGTCGAACATATTTTAAATGTATCAAACATTTATAAATGAATCAAAATATGAATCACTATCAAAAAGTATTTATCATATGTATCACCAGTATTCTAACAACAAATGTATCACTCATATCTATCACCATTATAGTGACAACAAATGTATCACTCATATTGTATCACTGTTTATAATACAAAAATATATCGAGAAATTAACAACAATATATATGTATCAAGCGCATTAACTAAAAATTTATGTATCAATGCCAAATTCGATAGCTAATTTTTTGAACAATTGCAATGGTCATCATCTTTGTCATGATTCCGCCGGAAACTATGAGATTTTTTATCTTCTACAGTATGAAGATCTTTCAAAAGAATATGAATGCTTGTCAACATGAAGCACACAGTAAATCTTTCAAAATTTTAAGCAAAAAAAAAGATTATTAGAGATGAAAAAAATTGAACCAAAATGTAAATTGCAAATGATAAGATCTGATTGTAAATTTTTTAATTTGATTCTTTTTAAATATTTAAAAAGATTCTCTCTCATTATTTACTTTCCTAAAATAAATGCAAATCCTTTACTTCCTTATTTAATATGTATCAAGAGAAAAAAAAAAAAGAAATATGAAATTTTATGAAATATTTTAAAAGATGAGGAATTTTATGTATTTATGTCTCTTAAGTTTGTGTTTTTGTGTAATTTATACTATATTGTAATGGTATTATTATGGGCTAAATAAAACGCTAATGACTCTTTTTCAAGACTGTATACAGATATACTGTGATGGTATCATTATGGTCTGAATCAAACACTAATGATATCATGACAGTATATAAATATACTGTAATGGTATCATTAAGGTCTCACTGAAATATTGAAGCAAACATCAATGATATCATAATAGTATACATATATATATTGTGATAGTTTCATTACAAACTGAAGCAAATCTCAATAATACTATATGACTATGTATATATATTGTGATGGTATCATAGGGGTTTAATTGAAGAATTAAAGCAGACATCAATGATAACATGACAATATATAGATATACTGTGATGGTGTCATTAAGGTCTCACAGAAAGATTGATGCAGACATCAATAATACCATAATAGTATATAAATATATTGTGATGGCATCATTACAAGCTGAATCAAATCTCAATGATACCATGTGACTATGTATATATTGTGATGATATCATAAAGGTTCGATTGAAGGATTGAAGCAGACATCAATGATATCATGACAATATATAAATATACTGTGATAGTATCATTAAGGTCTCACTGAAAGATTGAAGCAGACATCAATGATATCATAATAGTATACAGATATATTGTGATAGTATCATTATCATCACAAACAAAGCGAATCTCAATAATACCATGTGAGTATATGTATAATGTGATGGTATCATAAAGGTCTTATTGAAGGATTGAAGTAAACATTAATGATAACATAACAATATATAAATATACTGTGATGGTATCGTGGAGGTCTCACTGAAAGATTGAAGTAGACATTAATAACACCAAGACAGTGTATAGATATACTGAGATGGTATCATTATGGGTTGAAGAAAATCTTATGATATCATGTCAGTAGACATATACTATGATGGTATCATGAAGGTCTAACTGAAAAATTAAAGCAGACATCAATAATATCATCACAATATATAGATATACTTTGATGACATCATTACGGACTTAAGCATACTTAATGATACTATGTTAGTATAAATATTTCATAATAGTATCATAGAGGTCTTACTAAAGAACTGAAGCAAATATCGATGATACCATGACAGTATATTTATATTGTGTCATGGATATCATTAATGTCATCAAGAAAAAGAATCAAATAAATTTACAAAAGAAAAAATAAATAAAAATTATAAAAAGGGACCGAAAAGATAAAAATTGTTTGTACTTAATGATACCATCTCAGTATAAATATTTCGTGATGAAATCATTGAGGTCTGACTAACAAACCGAAACAAACATCGATAATA
This sequence comes from Capsicum annuum, assembly GCF_002878395.1. Classification (NCBI taxonomy): domain Eukaryota; kingdom Viridiplantae; phylum Streptophyta; class Magnoliopsida; order Solanales; family Solanaceae; genus Capsicum; species Capsicum annuum. Next base: position 236,979,797 of record NC_061113.1, read on the forward strand.
CCATAACAATATATAGATATATTGTCATGGTATTGTTACGGACTGAAGCAAATGAAGAAAAAAAAAGAATCAAATAAAATTACAAAAAAAATATATAAAACTGAACCGAAAAGATAAATTAATTTGTGGTGAAAAAATAAAGAATATTATGATTCAAGAAAAAAATGAATGAAAAGGCAGAAAAAAGATAATAAAGAAATAAACCAAAAAAAGGAACAAGAAATAAAGAAATTGAAAAATAAAGAAAAACTAAAAAATAAAAAATGTAAAAATACAAGGAACCAGTAAAGGAGGAAAAAGAAGTAGAGAGAAAAAAATTTAAAAAATAAAGAAATAAACAAAAAAATGAAATAAAAAAAGGAACAAGAATATATTAAAGAAATTGAAAAATAAAGAGAAGATAATTAACAAAAAATGCAAAAATAAAAAGCACCAATAAAGGGAAAAAAAAGAAAAAGGAAAAAATGAAAAAAAGAAGCAGAGAAAAAATTAAATATAGAAAGAAATAAATGAGAAAAAACTAAAGAAAGAAAAAAAGAAGAAAAGGAGAACATAAAATAAAAATTGAGCGTGAATTAAATTATGGTGTAAAAAGAAATAAAAAATAACATTTTTTTACTAAAAAATAAATGAACAAAGAAGTATACAAAGAAAAAAGAAAAGAGAAAAAAAAATAAAATAAAAGAAATAGAAAAATAAAAAAGAAAAGAATTAAAAGAAAAATAAATAAATAAAGTTATGATGGAATGGAACGTTTTATATAATTAGTTAGGGGCATATTATGTAGGGAAAATTATCCTCTATAGTGATCTAAAATAACAAATTTTAGCACCACTTTTAGATAATTATAGTAATAGCAAATTCCTTACAAGTTATAGCAACTTATTAAAAGAGATAATTTTTTAAAGTATATTTTCATAAATCAACTTTACTTATTAAATTTAAAATTAGTTCCTTATTTTAAGGATTGTAATCAATATTTTTCTTAAATTGTGTATTGATAATTATGGTAAATATATCTTACTTATTTTTTATTTAAAATATTACACACTCTTACTTATCAGATAAATTTATTATTGGAAGAAGATAAATATATTGAAAGATTACGTGTTTCAATATATTGGAAGAAGATAATTATTACCTGTTCTCTCTCTCCATTCTCTAATACTCTCTCTTTCTCCATTATAACACTCAATCTTTCAAAACTTTCTTGAAACTTGTGTCTTCATATAATATGCATATTTTCTTCTTGAAAATACAAGATTGTAAAAAAGAACTTCATATTGGCATCTCTTTGATATTATACTCATCTTCTTAGTTGAAAAATTTGGATTTCATAGTTAACATTCATCTTCTATCCCCAAAAATACGAAACTGATATATTTGTTTTCTGCATTCTCTATTGTGGATTATGTCTAAACCAAAGTTCAATTCTACTCCTTCGCGTAGAAGTCCTAGAATAACTGAAAATAGTAGTCCCATTCAACTTTCTAGACCTTCGTTTGATTTAGGTTGTTTCACTCTTTCTCCTCTATCTAAGTGTAAAAAAAAGTTGTTGAAAGTGGGTCTTACAACAAGAATCAAAATCAGTGTTTGTCCGACAAAATTGAAGTCCCCTTTGTTCATGAACCATCGAAGAATCTAAATTTGAATAAAAAGGTTGTTATTCCTCAAGATAAGAGGAATTATAAGAGAAAGAATTTGGATAGTGAACAAGTGTCAGACTCCGATTTTGAGGATAAGATTTCATTACGCAAACCCAAAAAATTCAAATGTGGAGGAAAAGCATCTTCTCGAGTAACAAGAGCTAGGGCTAAAGAAAAAATGCAAACAATGTGTCCAACAAGAATTCTCGAAAAGTTTGCAAGGTATGATTTTTATTTTGTATAAGTTTTAAAAAAAATTATATGAAGTGTTTTATTAAAACTATAGTATTTTTGCTCTTATAATCCCGATTGTTGATTTTAAAAAGGACATATGATTTTTATGTTGTTTTTACAGATTATTATACAATTTTTATTTCATAATAATAGTTACTTAATTCTTGTGTGTGTAAAAAATGTTTGATTGTTGCTTTATTTAGTTCAAAATTTGTATAAATTATTTATACAATTTTTTTATTTTTTTTATTTGAGTGTGTTTCCAAAAGATTTGAAGATTTTCTTGATACATTATGTTGTATTTTTACGTTCTTATTTTTGTATTTGTAAATGTATGTAGGAACCAAAAACATACAGTCATTGGGCATCGTACATCAAGGTTGATGTTTTCGATGATCTTATGTTAAGATGGAAAAAGGAGAACTTTGAATGATTTGAAAATTCTCCCTTCGGGCACTTTTTGAAGATTCAACGGCTTAAAGTCCAGCCACAACTTCTTTGAAATTTGTTGCAAGCTGAGACGGAGAATAACAGAGATGATTTGTTCATCTTTAGGTTGAATGGCAATTTATTGCATTTTGGTAAGAGAAAATTTTGTGTTGTAACTGGTTTAAGGTTTGACAAAAAAAATAATTTTTATTCAGATTTCAAAGCTCCGAACAAGCTTATGTCTAAGTATTGTCCTGGTATTGAAAAGATGAAGAGAAGTAATTTCTATACTGATTTTGCTATGACTGAGAATTTTTTAAAGAAGATGATCTGTATGAAATTGGTATGATTCATTTCATAATCAGGTTCTTAGTTCTTGATTTGCCAAGAAATTACATACCAAAATTATATTTTGATCTAGTTGAATTCGATGAGTACTTGAATTATAATTGGGGCAATGAGTGTTTTAGAATGTTATATAAATCTAAGTGTCATGGTTTGAAGACGAATCCCTCATCATTTACCTTTGGTGGATTTCATTTGGCTCTTCAAATATAATTTTATGAATGTTGTTTGAACATGGACAAAGCTGTTGCTATTTGAAGTGAATCAGTTATGAGTCCTCGAATTCTAAATTGAAGGTAATCGGAGGATCTCATTTTTAATGAGTATTTGAAGACAACAATGTTTAAGCGTTATAGCAACGAGGTAATCTCAACTGCACTACTATATATTAGTTTTAGTTCTAAATCAATATCTATTTCATTCTCATTTTATACTTGTTATCTATTTAAACTAACTCATTTTTTTATACTAGTATCAATTCAAAGATATTGTCTTTACCGATGAGGAAATGGTAAAGTACAATCTTCTTGCAATACATCAAGATAGTTTTGTTCATCAAGAGCAAGACAACTTTGTTCATACAGATGTCGATGATAAAAAGAATTCGCCATCAAATGTGAAAGATGAACAAATCTTCGATATGAAGAACGAATTGGCAAATGTAAAATATAAATATTGTAATTACTTATTCAATTAATATTTTTAAATTTTGATTATGAATTTACTAACTGTGTATACTATATATATGTTATGTATGTTCTAGGTTCGAGCCGAAATGTTGAAATTTAAAAAAAAGGTATGTTTCCTTTTGGTATTATATTTATATGAGTATGAATGTACAGGTCATAAGCATGTTGTTATTAAATTTATATGTTTATGTATGTACAGGTTCTTGATGAAATGTCTAATAATTAGAAAAAGGTCAGTAATAAAGTTCAATTAGTTTAATTGATTTTTACCTTATACAGAATATATTATTTACATGAAATTATTACGTGCATTATTGTGTAATGAGTAGGTTGATAAGCAGTTTACGGAGGTAAAATAATATGTTGCTGAGTCTGTCAAGACTATTTTGAATGAATTAAGGTCTGCAGGAATCAAGTTTGATGAATTCAATGAAGATCGGGTATGCACATGAAAATTTTTCATAGTTTTTGTCACAATCCTTTTTTAACGTACTCCAAAAAATGTTTATATTTTAAAGTTCGAAAGGGTTTTATTATTTACGTGACAAGAAATGAAAATTTATTTCGGAAAAGGATTATTTGCATTTTTTATTCAGAGTCACCACTTGGCATAATCCGGTGTGCCAAGTCACCTTTGGAAAATCCTTTTCGAAACCATTTGACTCTTAAACTGGTTTGCGAACAGAGATTCTGGCTAAGGAATTCTGTTGACTGAGGGGAAGGTGTTAGGCACCCCTCGATCCCCTGGTTCAACCGTGGTCGCTTGGTAGAGTGTATCGATTATTTTTGGCATTATGAAATGTATAAACCACACAAAAGAACGCAAATAATCAAACAATAAACAAAACAAAGCAGTCCAAAAACGTAAAGTCCAGTCCAATTATACAGTCGGAAAAATAGGAAAAAATACGAAAATATAAATCCTAGTCTAAACTAAATCTAGACTAAGCTCCAATGCCTTACCCGACGCCGCGGGCCTTCATCACGATTATTTTTCGCCAACATGATACGTCGGGGCATTCCCCGGTGAATAAATACAAATGATCTCGGGGCATTCCCCGGCTAAATAAATACATCTGAATTAAACACGATAATCTAGAAAGAGACATTCACACGCCCATTCCAACATCCCACGAAACACTTATTCCTACATTTCGCCTACCCGGCCTATGTTTGCCTACCCGCTAGACTTACTATGATACTATCACAAAATTGATAATTAGACGTGAAAGTAACAATAACGACGAATCAAAACAAACAACAAATCAAAATTAATCCTAATTCACTTTAACAATTTTTTAACTCGCGCCTCGAATTTCCTTTAAACCACATGATTAGTGCATGCTTCGATTTTCCAATCACATCTCACAATCCGAAACCAACATCAAACACAACACAAACAACGAAGATTCAAACCAAACACACAACAAATAAATCATCCACACCCACAACATCAATAAAAAGTCAAAATAAATTAAAGATTCGGTTAGAAGAAATGGACCTCGATGAAATTAATCCTTGTCGATAATAAAGAAATTCGAAGACCAAAATACTCGACCGAAGAACCTTGACTGCGAACAACTCCAAACTCGATATGGAATTCAACTGGACAGATCGAAAAACCACGATAAAACCTCACGATGAATAACCCATAAACCTGAATAAAACTCAAAAACAACCCAAGTTCTCAAATTCGAAACCCCAAACCATCGATTTCCAAATAACCTTGCATGAAGAAATAAGAAATATCAGATGAAACGATACTGAAATTATGAAAAATTAAGAAGACCCATACGCAAAATTTCATCGAAATTGGTGAAAAACGAAATGGTTGACGTTGCTGGTCACCGGCTCACTGTTTTCGGTGACTGTCACCGCTGCTGGTAAGAAGTCGGGTCGGCGGCTGGATACTTACCGGTGGGACGATCTGCGGTGGTTTGACGGCGTTATCGTTGGAGAGGGAGAGAGGAAGAAGTTGCGGTCGGAGCTGGCCGACGCGCCGCAGCCGAAGCAGCGACTGCTGGCGGCAGCAGATCTGGCGGTAGTTCTCCAGCGAGGCAGCTGAAGAACGGAAGGAGGGTTGACGTGCGGCAGCTTTGCCAGAGAGATAAGAGAGATCGGATACCGAGAG
>NC_061113.1:236988270-237047271 GCF_002878395.1 Capsicum annuum
GATCTGTCTTACAAAAATCTTGAAAAATGGGGGGAGAAGTCTCTAAGGTAATTGGCAAGAGCAATAGGACGATCCCTTCAAACTTCCTTCGTCGAAGTTTACATGACATAAGAAAAAGAAGGCGTTTTAGAAGGCCAACAAAACAATCAACACCTTCGAAGAAAGAATTGCTTTCATATGTCATTGAAGAAGATGAAGAAAGTCTAGAGAAAAGGGAATTTACAATTAAGGATATGAAAAAAATTGAGGCATATGATGATCAAGAAAGGGTGGCAAAATTGATAGAAGCACTTGTTCAAGAAGAAGATCGTGAAGAAGAGGGGGATGTTGAAGATTATGAAAATGATGACAATAATAAAGATGATCAAAGAATGATAAGGCGTAGTAAGGTTGAGGAGGATGGTGATGTTGGTCCTGGTTCACCAAGTTTTAGAGTATTTTTCACAAATAATAACAATGTTGAAGATATCAAGAAGATTAATGAAGTAACAATTGGTTTGTATTTACTATAATCAATTATCATCAAAAGACATATAGAAACTATCAAATATACACAAGTCCCTTGTGCATCATTTAAAACTACGTTCGTCAGGGTTCAATTTGAATCCTCTTCGTCAAAAAATAAATTATATTGTGATGAAAGAGATTCTTTTATTATATATAAACTGTTTAATTTTCTTGACATAAAGAAAAATCGTAGTAATATAATGGCAAAGAGGATTTAAAACTTGCTTTGGTCACAGTAGATCTTAATTATTACATTTAATGGCCTTGTATATATTCCTGGTTCCGGCACTGCCTGACCAATACAAATTTGTTTCCTAATTTAAATTACCTCTCTAAACATTTAATGTGCAATGCAGGTAACAAGGATGTCATTAAGGACAGAACTCCAATTGCAGCTACCAATAGACCAACAACCCCTGTTGCTGCTGCCATACCATCATCAAAGGTTTATTAATTACATGTGATTTTTTAAATTTATGTCAAATATAAATGGCTTGGAATATTATCTTCCTTGGTATAAATGCCTGACATTGAAAATGTGTGCAGATTGGTAATGTTCCAACTTACATAAGATTAGTGAATAATGGTTTTAGTAATTGAAATACAAAATTATCAAGAAAACTTGTGAGTTATTAAAAGAGTGAAGGGTGAAAAACATACCTAGAATATCCTATTTTTTGAGTTTCATATTTGAACTATTTTGGTGTATGGGTTTCCAACTCAAACTATCACCAACTTTTTATCAAAATACACTTTACCTCAACTATTAATTGTTTGAGTATGAAAAGTAAAATCAATTAATAGTTGAGGTGTGTTTTGATAAATATGGTTGGTGATAGATCAAGCATGAGACTTGCGAACCTAATAGTTCAGATATGAAATTCAAAAAAATCAGAATAATTTAAATGTGACTTCTGATGACTGAGATGTTGCAATTTTTAACTAGATGCTGTAGGATTATCCAATTTATTCAGAACTAGAGCCTGACAATCCATTAGACTGAACACACCATTTTAAATATGAAAGCATACACATTATACATGTCAAAACTGCTAAGCATTAAACATGAACTCATCATACTAAGGGGTCGTTTAGTATGAGGGATAATAATCTAGGGATAAGATGCATGATTAATTTATCCTGCATTTGGTTAGGGGTATTAATTATTCTCGAAATTATCTATCCCACTATTTATACTATAATAATGATATACATAATTTCTTCATGAATATAGTGGGATAACTTATCCCATGAGATCTCACTCCATAGGATAACTAATTTGTTTATGCCATCCCCATACCAAACGACCCCTGAAAGTGTAACTAGCTCAGTGCTGAGAATCTTAAATGTTGAACTTGTCAACTTTATCACAGATCTATTGGTCTCTTCACTATCCATGTCACTAGCTAGAAAATGTAGAGGACTTGTATGGCCAAAGAACTTTAGTTTTTTTAAATAATATTGGATTGATACGAGTCTACATGAGACTGTGAATATAGTCACGATCCCAACAGAGTCATCTGCTTACTGGAGCACCCAAACATACATAGAACTGATGATATTGGCATGTGTAAAACCAAAAGAATGACTTTAACAGTAAAGTAAAAATACTCACATTTTCATACAGGTGGTGCCTGTGGAAACAAAAACAAACGTGAAGAAAGAAACGAAGAGGAAGAGTTTCAGAAGCGTGCTGCCGAAGAATTTGCTGAACGTTGGATCATGTTGCTCTGCGGCTCACTCCAGGCCTGAACAAACTCATCTTCTTCAAGGAAAAGCACCTGTTTGATCAGGAAGAACATCTGCTTGATTGTCTTTTTGGAAAAAATAAGCCCATCACCCTTTGTTATGTCTACTTATCAATTCGATGTGAAGTGTATAGTATAGTTTAGCAAATTAAATATAGCAGGTCCATTGTAATGGAAAACTGAGAGATTAATATTATCAAATCGTAGAAAACTGAAGAGATTAGATTTATAAGTACAAAATGTCTTTTTTTTCTTGTTCTGGTTACCACGTATGTGTATCATTTCACACAAATGGCATCTGAGATTGGACCAGACTTGTAGTATTTGAAATGTGTGAGTAAGGGTAGAAAAAACAAAGAAAGAGGCAAAAGAAATTTAGCAGATGCAAAGGGAGCATGGAGTAACTGGTAAAGTTGTTGTTGTGCAACCATGCAAGGTAAGGCAGTATATAATAGATCTTTGTGGTTCGCCCCTTCCACAAAACCCCATTCATAATAGGAGCTTTAGCACACCAAGCGGCTCTATGCAATATTATTTTCAATTCACCAAATGTGAAAGAGAAGTGGGATACATTACCAGGAAAGGCAGATTACGAACAGAACTAATTAACAGGTATTTCCATCTCTAATGGGACTAACACAAAATGATTCATGGATTCATCCAAGCACATAAAATCAACATCATAGAACATGTAGAGGCACTGTTGTAATAGAGAAACCACAACTACCTTTTTACCCGATTTTTAGAAGGGAATAAGGGAATGGCAAAAGGCTCATGCCGAGAGAGCGAACAGACACTATATTATGGTAGATAAGCATGTAAACTAAAGACAATAATTTTGATTACTATAGAACTGGAAGAAGATGCAAAGCGCCAATCTTAAAGAGATGGAAAAGAGGAATAAGGCTTTTCAGCAATTGTATCTCTTAACTGCAAATTTAGAAAATTACACAGAGAACCTTAGAGCAGCTAAATACAAAATAAAGAGCGTTGACAAGTAACAAGGATTTATAACAAAAGATCAATCTTCGTGCACAGACTTCTCCAAGACCAGAAAACACCAGAAATCCCATTTGGCATCCACGGCGAGCCTCAAAAAGTTCTTCCAAACCATTTACTACTATCGCCGCACCTGCACAAATGGAAAATTTCAGGACAGTTAATCCTCGGATTGGGTATCTCAACTAGGGAAAAGATTAAGAAGATGATCAAGTTTCAACATAAATTTACAAGACATAAGGGCCAAGGGGGTATTATAATGGATATGGGAGATTATAATAAACATAAATACCTATTCAGAAGTGGAGGCAGAGGAAAGGAATTCTTCATCCTCCAAAAATATTTGCAGATTATTAGTTTTCATCAAGAACCCAACAGCTTCCTCATCAAATTCCAGGATGAATCCCAACTTAATCAATTCAGCCAATTGAGGCACATAATCTACCTTCTCCCTTAGGATTCCCTCAGCAACCACCTCAGAGAAATATGTCGCATACTCAAGCTTGCCTTTGTAACCACCAGATTTGTCCAGCTTCTGAAGGAAGATCTTTGAACTTTCTCTTTCCCAACACATCATACGGCTCACTTTCACATTCAGGACTTCTCCAGAAGAAAGTGACAGACTGCAATCCATGGTTATTGGTTCTAATGTCTCAAAAATACTTACATCCATGAGGCATTTGAGAGCTTCATGTCTCTCACGTACTTCCATTTCAAGTGAAGGATCAGCAAGGAAGCCAAGAATTAACTTAAACAAGCCCCTCCGAATGAAGACTTCTTCTGGCTGCAGCTGCTCAAGTCCATCACAGTTAACAGAAGACAGGCCTTTCTTTAGAACAGATTCAGACAAATGACGAACACCAATTTTGCCATAAATTTCAAGCAACTTCTGTCGAGGCAAAGATGGCAAGCTTGGTTGTGGATACCAAACGAACAGGGGATGAGAAGATGACTGTTCAAATAAGTCCTTAAGATAAAGATCATCAGCAATAAAAACATCACGTTTGTCAAGCATCAAAATTTTCTTCAGACCTGAACCCGCAGGAAGTTTTGACAAGTTCTCAGTTAGGAAGTTCTCCGTCCGAGAGCTCCAGTGCTTCACAATGAACTCCCAAAAAGTTTGACACTCTGATTGTGACAAACTGTGGCCAGCATATTCCCATGACTTCCAAAGCTTGTGAAAATCATCAAGAGAAGGATTACTTTTGACACCTAATTTGGAAAAGAAACTGAGCAGCTCCTTGTCGTAGTATTTCTCTAGAACATGCAGCTGCAGGCCAAAGAAACCACTTTTGTCATGCAAAACACAATCATCAGCATGCACCCACTCTCCATTGTTATCACCATTTGGAATCCATATGTTTCTAGGATCATCTTTAGTTGGTTCCCAGTTGAACTTACTCAAGTACTTATAGATCCGAGTGATAGTAATGCTGTTGGAATGGCAATCAAGGTAATCAGCAAGCAAGGAGCACCCATCTCCAATATCAACCACAACACCAAGAGATTTGAGCTCTTTCTTATACGACCTTATGCTGGAGCCATAAAACTTTTCATTTATGAAAGGACCATCTTCTGGCTGTAAGACAGTAATCCACTGAGGACCAAATAATAAACATTTATCTGGAGACCTGTAACCAGCATTAGTTTTCATCCATCTTCTATCGAGCTTTGACCGCAAAGTAGCAATCAGATCATCATTATGCTCCAGCTTCCGCATACACTCTAACAATGAGAATGCGACTGGAACAGTAATGACACTTGGATTGTCAGGAAATCGAAGGCTTGCAGGCACAAACTTAACCCCACTAGCAAATGTCACCGCAACTCCCATATTCTTAAGTTCATCCTTGTAATCATGAATGCCCCTACCGTATCGCCCTTCACTATCATCAACAAAAGGCAACAGGGAGATTGAAGAGATAGATTCCCAAGATGAATCAAAGAGTATGCAATCTTTAGGTACTTTATCACCAATTCGAGTTCGCAACCACTTGACCTCTTGAACGCAGCTCTTAAGATCTGAAGGAAACTTAAAGTTGGCTGTCTTCGATTTTCTGTAACATGCAAGAAGGGAATGAGCACTGTCCTTACTTAAGGAACCCTTCGATGTCTGCTTCTTAAAAACAGCAACAAAAGCTTTAGTTGCCTCCTCAAAATCAACAACCACCCCAATTTTCTGCAACTCGGTTTTATATGAGAAGATATTGCTCCCATAGAAATTTGAATCAATAAGAGGAAAACTGCCAAAAACCTGCAGCAAGCAGCCCCACAGAGGATCAAACAAGAAACATTCAGCCGGATATTTCCACCCCATGTTTACGGTCTTCATACATTTGCTATCCCTAAGTGCCCTGCATACTTTGTTAGATGACGTCAGATTGCGAATGCACTTAAGTGTCAAGAGCAAACCACCAGAACTCAGGCAACCTAAGTGCGCAGGAGATCTCAAGTTGTCAACCACAAGCTTGTAATTTTGATTGAAACCAAACTCCACACCAAGCAGCTTCAGTTCAGTTTTGAAGGAAAGAATCTCAACCCCATAATGCTTCTGATCAAGGAATGGAATGTTACTGATCTGTGAGGCAGCATCCCACTCACTGTCATAGAAAACAGATTCCTGCGGGCTCTTCTCACCTTGCGTAGTCTGCAACCATCTCTGATCATTAATGCTATCGACGAAGGTATCCGGGGGAAGATATTTCTCCCTCATATACTTAATGAAATTGAGTATTGACACTACATGGCCTTTGGTTAAAGTAGAACTAGCTGCCAGAGACATAAAATGTTCTCCAATATATTCACATGCCTCTTTAAATTCAAACATGACACCCATTGTGATTAACTCCTCCTTGTACTGCTTTAGCTCACTGCCATAGAACGCCTGATCAACTAATGGAATATCTACATGAACATATCCACTCTGCAGCAGATGTCCCCATGATGAAGTGTGGAAGAATGACTTTGAAGGAGGCTTGTAGCCAGGGCTACCACTCAGCGATACCCTCAGCCAGCTACCCTCCCTTATGCAGGTCAAGAATCTTCTTGGCAAGGAAAACTTGTTAATTTTCATCTTACGAATCCATTCGAACATCAGCAATGCATTTTCTTTGGTCAGGGGAGAATACATACTAGAAATCGCTGCATCAGGAGGAGGTAGGTCAGGAATGTCCTTAGCTTCAACATAATTCGTCAGAAAACCCAGAAGCTTTTTTTTGCTGGTACAAACTCCAGCATAGCTTCCGGAATGCAAATAATCTTCTCCAAGCTCAACATAGCCTTCGTATCTCCACGGATTCGAACCAATCAGCTGCACCCACTTGCTACCATTTGCAGGCAACAATACCCCTTTCCTTTGTCTGGTGACCTGTCCATAGTTATCCACCAGGGGCAGTTTACTGCATAAAGCAGCAACTTGTTCTCTAGATAAATAGCTCCTTGCAAGAGACTGATGTAAGAAGTGGGTAAAAGCCACAACAAGTTTTCTATCATCACAGAGAGAGTTAAGAAGCAGAAGAGCATAGTCATACACATTCACGATGCCCACTTTGACCTCATCTTTAAGCCAACCCAAAATTGTCTGACTTTTAGAATGATTCCGGACTGCTTCTTGTGTTGATTTGGAGAAGAACAGGTGACTGGCAAACCGAAATTCTGAGTTCCAGCTAATCAGCCAAGAGATGTGATCAGAATCACGAGACAAGAGCAATGAATGACCACCATTCAATGCCTCATAAATGCTATATAAAGCTACATCATCATCAAAATCAACATATTTAAAAAGTTGAATGTTCCTCATCTCGGTTGTCTTGAAAGAAGAGATCCATTTGTCAGCAATAAATGCTAAAAGTTCCAAGTAAACATCCTCTGAGACTCCCAAAACAAGATTGGAACTCTGAATGCACTTCGCATACCATCCATTGTCAACTTGTTTCACTTCCAGAAAGTCTAAAATGTTGTTGTACATCTCCTTATCAAAAGCTGAGTTTACGATGAAACTTCCATGGGATGAAATGTTATGCAAAACAACCCCCTGCTTGCTCGCCTTGTTCAGAAGATTCCAGAAAGCAGGTAGGAGCCTACCAACATCACTGGGTTTCTGGAAGAATTGTTGTTCCACATATGACTCGCATGGAATGATACTTTCATCCAGAAGTTTTCTTTTAATAGAATCTCTCACGCCATTAAGAATTGGATACGGAGATTCATTGACTGGTAAAAATCCAAACATACGAGCCAGAGTAGATACCGGAGCACCTTCATTAGTTGTCACGAGTGATGTGAAAGCATTGACAAATGCAGAAGGGACACAGTCAAGAATGCCCTGGTTCCATATGTCATCCAAAAGGATTGTCTCCCTTGACGACGCTAAAAGAAAGTCGGCCTGAATTATGAAAGGGAAGTTCGTGACCATCTCTGTGGGAAGAAAAGCATAAATCCCGGGAGAGCTGGTTCCCCTGTTGAGGCGCTCTCCATTTGGAAAAGCTAGAGTGATAACCCACTCATCAACTTCCATTCTTCTATCCACTCTATGCTCCCGCCTGACAGGAAACTTCTGTTTCCACATGTAATAATTGCATTCCCCCAGACCAGAATTTTCATCAGCTGAGAGATGGAGCATGTAGGATTCAGCATTAATATTCTTCTTCTTAACAAAATCGGTCTCACTGGAAATCGAAATGGCACTGACAGTATTAAGCCTGGGATCCTCATTGTCTTCCCTGACCGAGAGCTTCTTTATCTTTGAAAGAAAGAGAAGAACTTCAGGATGAATCCCGGAAAGCTGCTTCTTAACAGGCTTCACCTTGTCAGGTTTCAGTGGTAGCACTAAAGTAGTGGCCGGAAGAGTAGCAGAAGACCCATAGATTTGACTTATAACTGAAAGAGTTGGGTTTGCTTCCACCCACTCAGGTACAATATAGCCTACATTGCAGTGCTGGCAAGGTTCCTCGCTGAATCGTATCTGATACCCATTGCTGAAGATGTAGGGCCGAGCAGTGATGAGAAACACACTCTTGAAGCCAATGCCTGAGAGAAAAATGCATCAAGTTGTTTTAGAAACGAGTTACAAATTTGGACAAGGAATATGCATATTCAATTAAGAAAAAAGATCAAACTCTTTATTCAAAAGATAATGTAATTTGACATACGAAGCAGCATACTAAGGACAGGCAGGTACTAAACCAAGATCAAGTACAGGACTTATTGAAGTTGGAAGTGAACACATTTTGCACTAGTCTCGGAAGGGAGAAAATTGTATGCAGTTATACAACACTAAAAGAGTAAATTTCCTACAAAAATCAAATCCGCAGGGACTCTTTAATGTGCCCTTCTCCCATTATTTGAATGTCAGATGATAAATCTGGGAAACTAACACATAAGCTGGACTATCACCTGCTATCTCAAGGTAGGGATGTAAACTGAAATATAATGTATGTAAACAGATCACTTTTGCACCAACGAAAGGGATGATGAGGTCAAGACGGAAACTAACCTAAACTCCTCTATAAGAAATATCATTGGCCCGCTAATCAACGAAACGCTAATAAGATATCATTATTCCATCGCGTAACTTTAGTTTAGTATAGAGTTAAAACAAAAGAAAATACAGCACTTCATTTTGACGAAAGCAAGGTTTTCCTTTATGTGCTCAAAAACAGTTACTTTTCAAATAGACGTTATTCTGTTGGTTATTCCAATTTAAACTATCAAAGTAATATCTCTCCCAAATGAATACTCTAACAAAAGCTCTTGCAAAATAATCGGGAAACCGGACAATTTCTCAAAATACTATTTCGGCTTAGTCACGCTCAAAAGACTGCGGACATATTAACTAAAACCTCAATTACGAACAAGTAGGGTCAGCTATATAAATCAATCTATGCTTGTTTTAGTTTGTCCAATATAACTATAAGTGTCTTCTGTTAGATCAATGAAGTTTTGATGATTGACACATGAATGAAACATTTTACTCAAGCTGGTCCATGCATAGGAAGACAGGTCTTAAAGTCATGAATAGATAAGCAAAGCCTAATTCCCATATACTCAAAGTGCTGATCACATGTGATAAAGAAGTAGAAGTTGAATACAACACAACACTTGGAGATAAGTTGAAGAAGGAGTTTTACCTATGCAAGGAGCTTGACTTAAAGAAGTCAGGACTTATACTCAATAACAAACACTGAAGGTTTAAGAGATTGGAAAAAGATAGAAGTCTTATAGGTTGAAAGACTCCTTGAGGAATTACTGTTAAATAGAGAGAGTGACACTGACAGTCACTCATGTACTTACAAAGATAGCAACCATCGACAAATTAACTCTACAGTTCCAAAGCTTAAAGGAGTCATAGTTGAACTTATTCCTATTACTTAGATGAACTTATTCCTATTACTTAGAGGAGCCTTAGACTTTATGTATTAGGTTGGATCTTAAGTTATACTGTTTATCTAATTCTAGTCTCAGTAGAGTATAAACTGAGGTAAGATCATTGTCTTCAAGTTGGGAAACTCGAAGACTTGGGAACACTCACCTTGGGAGGTTTGTGTTTTGTAGAAGTAGGAATTAGAAGTTTATAATTCCTAGCGTTTAAGAGTCTTGTAATTTATTTATTGTTGAGGCTTAAGTGATTTAGTGGAGTTAGGTTAAATCCTCTCGTAATTTGTTTATTGCTGAGACTCAAGTGATTTAGTGGAGTTAGGGTTAAATCCTCACAGGTCCTGATTTTTGTAGAAGTAGGAATTAGAAGTTTAGAATTTCTAGTTTACAAGAGTCTTGTAATTTGTTTATTGTTGAGACTCAAGTGATTTAGTGGAGTTAGGGTTAAATCCTCACAGGTCCTGATTTTTGTAGAAGTAGGAATTAGAAGTTCAGTATTCCTAGTTTACAAGAGTTTTGTAATTTGTTTATTGTTGAGGCTCAAGTGATTTAGTGGGAGGGTTAAATCCTCACAGGTCCTGAATTTTTACATCTCTTTGAGTCGTACTTGAGGATATGCTACGAGCCTGTGTGATGAATTCCATAAGAATCAAAATCATACTTAAAAGACTACCACCAACTGTCCATAACTACTCCACTTATCTACTACGAACACCATGTACGATATAGCTAGCCTTCTTTCACTTAACCACTCAAGGGTACTATTAACACACACAACACTTAATAAACTTCGAAAATAATGCAGCCCCATATCACCTTGGGCACACCTCTACATCATACCTACAAGTATTTTTTACGTGAAAATTCATTGTGTTATTTGCTTATTGTTTTAGTAAGTTCGAATTACGTTAGTCAATCTGTTTCATCGATAGGCAACAGCTAGGCTAAAATAAGGTAATCAGTAGAACACGTACTCTAGCATCTTCCAAGCACGTTAGGAAGACAAACGACATAGTATCTCTTAAATATCTTTGTAATGGCAAAATTAAAGCTTAATGAATCATAAAGGCAACCAACAGGTACGACAAGCAGTAGCATTTAACAGGTCCACTAATTAAACTATCAACTCCGTTACATACTACTTGGCCTCGGAAACAGCCTTTCTACTTCTTTAGAGGTAGAGGTATGGACTGCGTACATCTTACCCCCCAGACCCCACTAGGCGGGAATACACTGGGTTTGTTGTTGTTGTTGTTGTATTTGTTTGCACTTAATGGAGATCTGAATCTGAATAATTCAGACTTCAGACCATTAAGTGTATTTGTTTTTTATTAAGATTTTAGCTCTTAATAGGACTAAATAGGTTTTAATCATTCAGATCTAAAATCAAGTCTTAATAGGTCTGAAGAGGTATTTTGGCGTTGGATAATATTCACCGCACTCTATTTATAATTATCAGTCACCAACTCTGTCACCACATCTGAATAGTCCAGACTTCAGACCATTAAGTGTATTTGTTTTTTATTAAGATTTTAGCTCTTAATAGGACTAAATAGGTCTTAATCATTCAGATTTAAAATCAAGTCTTAATAGGTCTAAAGAAGTATTTTGGTGTTGGATAATATTCACCGCACTCTATTTATAATCATCAATCACCACCTCTATCACCGCCATCATTGTCAACCACCACCCACCACCTCCAATCACCTCCAACATCAACAACAAATATCGCTACAAACCACTATTGTCAACGCTACCACACCTACTACCTCTTTTACTCTAATTATATTTAGCGCCGCCATCGCTGTCAACAGCACCACCATCATCAACCACTACCAGTCAATCCCTACTACCGACCAACTCATCTATCACAACTAGCACCACCGCTAACTGCCACTAATACATCATAACCTCCACATATTCTTCTTCGGCTACCACCATTGTCACTAGTAACGTCACCTCTACCATCACTGCAATCACTATCATCGCTACAATTTATCTCTACTAACGACCATCTCCACCATCACAACTAACAATATCTCCAACTAGCACCAACACATCGTCAACCATTATTCATTCATTTTTCAAACATCACAATCAACACATCCAACTACTAACATCAAGCAACGTCACATCACAACCTCCACCACAACTATCAACCGTCACCATCATAACAGTCACTACAATACCAACCATCACAGCTATCACCACTGACATTACTAATCACTAACATCAATCATTTTCACCACAACCACCATTATAAACCATCCCCACTATCACTAACAAACATAAATATTTTTTTTTTCAATCAAATAATAATTTTGTTGTATTAAATTACATACTTTTCTGATATATAATTAGTTTTTTATTTAAATTGTAATTTATATTTTATTATATATACAAATAATTTTTTTTATACCTTCATATGTTGAAAAATAAACAGTTAACATCTTAATTATTCAGACGTCTGAATCTTAAAAAAAAAAAAAACAAATGCAACCTAACCCTTATATATAGTACTATTACTTTGAAATTTTTAATTTGACTAATTCGATGCTCTTTTTCATTTTTACTTAATTCATGTTTGCTTGACACTCACCATAACAAAGAAACTTTTATTACCAAAAAAAAAAAACTAAACAACCACTTATTTAGTAACTCAGGAATTAATAAATTGGCGGGGATAAAGTACCTTTCTCGCCAATGTATCCACGCTTGCGATTGCCCTTCTTGGTGGAACGTCCAACGCTGCATATGGACTCAATGTTCCTCCGGGAGAAACCTTTCTCATTATTGAAAATCAAAAGCGTCGCCAGAGCTCCCGTCTCTGTAATATCTTTCGATGTTATCACAAATTCCAACGACGGTTTAACGCCATTCTCATACTCGTTATCCTCCGCGTTCTGCAATTATACAAAAATAGTTAATACTAGTCTAGTACAGTAGTACTATTATTATCTACTGTATTAACCACTCAATACTCCATAATCACACACTTTTTATCGCCTGAATATGCATGGTTATCACCGTATTCACTTATATATAGTTAATTCCCACATCTTATACAGTTACTATACAAGTAGTAAAATCAAACAAGACCCTGAAAATGAATGGAGTAGAAAAAAGAGATAATTACACTCCCAAACAGTTCAGTCAACTAATTTACAAAATATATATGTCATGTATGATTTATATCAAATATATTTAATCTTTGTATATTTCATCCGTACAACAACAAGAACAATAACAACATACCCAGTATATTGACGAGTAAGATTGATAAATTTTGCTAGAAATTAAATAATGCAAGAAGAGATGATGAATGAACCTGTATGAGTTCCATAAGGAAATGGACATCCTTAGCATAAAGCTCAGCAGAGAGATTCTTCACAGCCTGATGAAGATCCTCTGTCAATGGATTTGTTTCACCTCCAATTGAGAATTTATTTCTCCTTATTTCTTCAATGTGCTCTTTTGGTGTACCCATTATTGATATCCTCCCTACTTTGATCACCAAAAAATAAATATGATTTGTGTTTTATAGCAGATAGTTAGTAGTAGTAGTAGTAGTAGTTATATATAATGAGGAGTGTGTCGAGTTTTGAGGAATTTATAGAGTTATTATAGGGAGAGTAGTTACAAGGAAATTAAACTGTTGAAAACCCACTCAGTGAAGAAATCTAGTCGACTCCCTCCTAGTCATTGACTTGGGGGCCTATTGGTACGTACAATGAACCTTTTTTTTTTTTTTTGGTAATTACAATGAACTTTAAACTTCGATAAAATTACAGTAACTATATACTTAATTCGTTTAACTTGTTCAAATTTGATTTAATTATATTGATATGTCTAATTCAGTTCTTTAAAAATTGAGTTGATATATAGCTTAGATTGATCTATAGAAAAGATTCGTTGAAATATTTTTTATTTCATATGTTATTTATATATATAGTCATAATAAAGTGAAAAAAAAAAAACATAATTTTATTATTAGATAAAGAACAAAAATACAACAAAAACTTAGTAAATAGTCGTTTGGTCATTGAAATTTTTTACTTTTTTTTGAAAATTTATTTCACTTTAGTGAAAAAAGTGAAAACGGTATGTGTTTGTTCGTCAGAATTTTAAATACAATTTTAAAATTGTATTTAGAAAAGTGAAAACAAACTTTACTTGCTTTCACTTTTTTCACTCATACTTCTATCACAAAATTTCAAAAATAACTTTAATTTATATTCATGGTCAAACACAACTCTAATTCTAAAAAATTATAATTTTCATGGCCAAACGGGACCTAAGAATCGTTGAATTAAGTCGTAGTTTTTTTTTTTTTTTAGTTCATTTCAATATAATAAATAACTTTTCTACTTCCTCCTCAATTTCATTTTAGTCGGTCCTTATTGACTTGGAACTCCTCTTAATAAAATATTATAGAGACTTATTTTACTAAAATAACCTTATTATTATGCATTGAAAGTATAAATTTAAATATTTACACTTTAGATAATCATCTAATGATAGGGATAGTATTGACAAAATACAATAAACTTCTCTTGATTTTAGAATCTGGACAACTAAAATAAAAGAAATATTTTTAGCAAGAGGGCCAACTAATATGAAAAAGGAGGAAATCTCATTTTGATCGAACAAAATTCAGTCCAACTCACTCATTTAGCACTCTTAATTCTATATAAGGTATATTTTGTATTAGCACTTCCAAAATGAAGTTAATAGCCTGGTTGAGATTGCTTATTTCTCCAAATAAGCACTTGTTTTTTAAAAAAAAAAACACTTTTTTTTTAAAAAAAATATTTGGTAAACTTGAAAAAAGTGCTTTTAAAAATAAGCAGAAGCGATTTTTCTGCTTCTTAAAATAAGCAGGAGCAGAAAATTATTTTTTTTATGACAAAAATATCTCTATCACACACACACAAACACATATATACCTTATTAGTTAATTAACATATCTTACAAGTTTGATTAATGTTTGATTTTTAAAAATTTATATTTTATATTTACGTCATAATTCTGTATGATTTATATATTATTATTTTATTTTCACTCATTCTCTTTAAATAAATTTGAAAATATCATTGATGATGATGACTAAAGAATATATAAATTATTTTATTATTATTGATGATAACAATTGACTGATGAATCACGTTATAAGATTATATTTTGATATCACATATAAATTTTTTCTCGAATATTTAATTTTAAATAAATAATTCATAAAAAGTGACATATTTGTTAAAATATGGTGTGTGTGTGTGTATATATATATATATGAATATGATGACTGCTTATTCGTAGTAAATTTTGACACCATAAAAATATATTAAAAAAGACTTTAACTATTGTGCTAACAAAGGCATCATCACAGAGATCGAAGAAGCAGACCAACCTTTTGTTATACCTTCAGAAATACAAGACAAATGTTCTATAAGTATGAAGACATTGCGTAATAAAATTAAGGATGAAATTATTGAGAATCTTTGTGATTCATGAAGGTCTAATTATTTTTGTCGTTCATTTTTTAATATAGTGATTTAATTTATGAAATAACTTTTGTATTCATTTTTATTTGATGTTTTAAGTAATATTTAAATTATTTAAGTAATATATCACCATTTAAACTTTTTTAATGTATTTATATATATAAATATTGATTGAAAATTTTAGAGTACGTACTTTTTAATTAAATAAAAAAATTAATTTAAAAAATTATAATAGATATTTAAAATAATTTTTCTCTATAATTTGATTTTAGTAATAAAACTCTATTGATAGATGTCCTTTTTGGTCACTTGCCTAAAAAAAGCACTTCTTGAAAAAAATTATCCAAATATAATTTGATTATCAAAAACACTTTTCGATTGAATTTACCAAACACAAACACAAACTGCTTTTTTAAAAAGTACTTTTCTAAAAAATCATTTTATAAAAGTATTTCTCAAATAAGCAATTTTATAACAGCAATCCCAAACAAGCTCCAAGTATTAGAAAAAATGAATTTAGTTCATTATCAACCCTCCGTTTCAACTTCCTAGTCTATCAATATTTGGTTTTGGTCTTACAAGTGATGGCATAACTTTAGCAACTTTATATTTTTTCTTTTTAATGATGTACTCCATATATTCCCAATGAATTTGATTGGAGATTTAAAAGGTAAAGTTAATTACCTTGTTTCTATTGAATCAAGCTAGCTTCTTTAATTATTAAAGTATACTACTATATTCTTTTCTCCAAGTTCAAGTGAGACAAGGGTTTTTGTCTTAGTAGTATGGTTGAGCAGAATTTTTATATGTACCTGAAATTAAAAATTATATGGTTGTATCTTAAGGGGATGTTTGGTTCAGATACAAAGTTATGAAGTTATTAGTGATGCAAACAATATTATTTAGGATTTAGTATTGACAGTTTTAGTGCAGGACCTAAATCTTGTTTGATTTAGTTGATACATTACAAATTAGTTTGTCGTGTATGATT
The DNA here is from genome assembly GCF_002878395.1 of Capsicum annuum. Lineage (NCBI taxonomy): Eukaryota > Viridiplantae > Streptophyta > Magnoliopsida > Solanales > Solanaceae > Capsicum > Capsicum annuum. Next base: position 237,004,392 of record NC_061113.1, read on the forward strand.
TTAAAATATTGATTTAGTTTTGCTAAATATTTAATTAAAAATATCATCATGGAGTTCTAGTCTTCTACCATAGATTTTATAAATTTTCTTAACATCCTCCATATATAGTGTGGACATAAACTGGTACCAACAAATTCATATATGAAGCTTGAGTTGCAATCTTCATAGAAATTAAACTAGCAGGATGAAAAGTGGGAATCTAATAATTTTGCGTATGTTTGGCATAACAATCAAAATCATAAATTCAATATGAACACTCTCCATTTCCAATTCTATTTCACACAAATGATGTAAGTACTATTAACGTGAAAAAGACAGAAACTTCGCCAGGAAGGAGGCAAACTGGGAATTAAGAAGAGGACTTGCATGGCACTTTAATGTTCATGTCTTTTCCAACGACTATTGGAAAGGACAATTATCACAATATGTCCCAATAGAAATAAATACAAGCAAAGGAAACTATCTATTTGATTTTGATTATATGAACCTTGTTCAGTTAATACGAGAATTAAATACTACGGATATAATTAAAAAAAATAGTTGATTATCTCTTATTTATTTTTTAAAACATGTTAATTATTTTGAAATAAATTTTTTAATAAATATACCAACTATTTTAAGACGAATAGAGTAAACAAACTTTGGAGACAAGTTTCACAAGAGGTTAATTAACAAACTTTGGAGATAAGTTTCACAAGCAGAGGCGGAGCCAGTCTTCTTTAGGGGATTCGAACCGAACCTCTTTCGATGGAAAAATATATTATTTATACATGAATAAAATTAAATTTTATGTAATTATAATAAATGTTGAACCCCCTTCAATTAAATTTTCTTTAAATATTGAACCCTCATATTTAAAATTTTGACTCCGCTTATATTCACAAGAGGTTAATTAACAAACTGTGGAGACAAGTTTGAGAAGCTGAGGTAGAAATTAAAAGTAAGTTGGTACGGGGGATATTGACCTTTAGACGTTCATTGGTCTGCCTATTCCCTAACTTTACCTTTAATCAATTAATCCTCTTTTTCCACGAAGAAAGAATGCCACTTCCGAATAATTAATCAAATTTGTCCTTTCCCTAGTCTGAGCATCCACCCTCTAACTATAATACTTACCCGTTCTATTTTAATTGATCACTTTATTAAAAATAAAAATTTTAAATTTATTAATTATTAAAATAATATTAATTATTTTTTTATTCTTCTTCTATAATTAATAGTATATATTAAATGTGAAGAATTTTAATTTTAATATTTGTTTTTATATTCAATAAATATTATTAATATGAATAAAGAATAAAATAATAAAATTTATCATTCAATTCAAATGTAGCCAACTAAAATAAAATGAAGAGAGTAGTATTTTTTGGAAAGTGAAGATGCTTGGTTTCCATATTATCCTTAAAAACAATTTCTATTAGATGGCGTAAGGTTGTGTTTTATAAAATTAAAAGAATTGAAAGAACGATTACATCAGATTTAATTTAAACTTTTTGCAAAAATTGTAAGAGTTGATCTCTATTACGACGATTGATTAGAAAAATTAAAGATATTCCAGAACTATTTTCCTTTTTTTCCTCTCTAAAATTGAAAAAAAAAAAATGTACCCCCCCCCCTCCTTTTTTAAAATAGTTGGCGATAATTTAGTTATCTTTTTTATGAAATCAAGTGAATATTATTGTGTATTCTTTTAGTGTTATTTTTACAATTAAATGACTAAATAAAGTGTATATATTTAAATTTATATTTTTAAAAAATAATTAATAAAATTAATTTGATAAAATAAATTCTTAATAATTTTTTTTAAAAAAATATTAAATTAACAAAGATCAACTATTTTAAAACAGAACCGTTATTTGGCTTCCTTTCTCTCGTCTCTTATTCATTATTAATTGAACAAGTCATTCAATTTAATTTTTCAAGTTATTAATGGGCATTGATCAATGCTTTCTTGGTTTGTGAAGAAGGTTTAGAACTTTATCCAAGCAATGATAAATAGTAATTCACCGATTGTAATTTTTCGATAAAGGTTTAATATTAAACACATCGTCAGTCTTCTTCTAAAATTGACATAAATTTTTATTTTGACACTTTAATTAGACGTTATTCATTTTAGACATATCACGTAGATTTTCATTGTATATTTTTGACAAAGATTAGCAATTCAGAAACTTTATATCATAATTGTGATATTATTTTATTCCACATTTTTAATGAGATATTAATCCAGGAATAAAATACTAAAATGACAAAGATACCTTTTTTCAAGATTGATCCCTCAAAGTCTTTCAAAAAATTCAAGGTTAAAATTGAAATAAAAGTTTCTCAACTGGTCTAATATCGTAGTAATATACACAAAATTCATATTATATAGTATATATCCTATATATCTATTTTTCATTGGAATAGCTCACAATAAAAATATGTTCAATAAATAATTTCATTACTAGTTAATCCCCATTCTATAATCTCAGCAGTATAATACCCATGATAGCTTAATTTCCTAACCAAACGACACCTAAACGTAAATTACAAAATAGAGAAGACTTAACAGAGAGTGTTTATAATCATTTCATAACATTGTGGGTTTGTGGGGTCATCGCCAATCCTTTTCCTTAGTGTTGTTATTTAAATAGAAAGTTGTTAATGACTTTCGAACTTTTGACAATGGCATATTTCTTTCCACGTCTATTCCCAAATTGTACGAAGACATAATGAAGTAAATAAGCTATTATTGACGTGAAGTACTTACGCAATTAGTACATTTGTTGTGACATAAGTTAGTAGCTACGTAATAAAAATATGTTATATATCTTTAGAGATTGTTTGGTTGGAAACAAATTATTTTAAAATTATTTCTTTCGGAATAAATTATCCCATCATGGAATAACGTATTTCGCTATTATAATATAAATACTGAAATAAATAATTTCTAAAATAAAATAATATTATATTTTATTCTGAAATTATTTTCGCCTATTCATCACATCAAACAACCCCTTAGATGCCTTGCCTTGAACCACTATTTCACCATATAGGATTAGCACAAAATTGGCGTCCTGTTCCTACGAATTGAATAGGACACTTATAAGTATAATTTAGGAAAGCTTACATAAATCTCAGAATGTTGAAGTGTTATTATATTTTATCCCAATTATTTGGATAATTACATTATATTTCAATTTTTTAAAATTGTGATACATCTGTTGTAATGTGATACATATAAAAAGTGATACATTTAAAACTGACTAGATACTTATTTTAAAAAATAACGGAATTTGTTTTATTATGCAGAGTAAATCACGCTCAATCAGTTACAAGTTAGATTTTCTATATACCGAAAATCTGCAATTTTCCTTGACCAAAATTCAAATTTGAAGTATCGCCCATCATCGGAGATTCACATTTGAAAATTTCGCCGGAATTGACGCGAAGGGGTGACTTTTGGTATGCTATTCGTGACGTCGGTGGGATGATTTTTTTGATAGGTTGTTATGGGATTTTTCGGTGGTGAGCGGGTCGTTTTTTAGTCGACTGGCGTTGGTTCACCGGAACAGAGCTCCAGTGATAGGGAAGGCTGCTCCGTTCTCCTCCAGTATGAACAAAATGTATCACTCATTAATAACATATGAATCACCCAATAATTGGTGACGTCAGAGGGCTATTGGTGACACCAGTGGGGTGATTTTTTTGGTAGGCTGTTATGGGTTTTCCGATGGTGAGTGGATCTTTTTTTAATGGATTGACGCTGGTTCACAGGAATAGTGAGCTCCGATGATGGGGATGGTTGCTCTGTTCTCTTCCGGTGTGAATAAAATGTATCATTCATTAATAGAATATGACTCACCCAATAATTAAAATAATAATTGTATCTACTATATGAATTACCATAACACTATATGTATCACCCATTAATATCATATAAACTGTATCTATCGTATTAATCACTATAATACTCATAGAATGATATCAAATTTATCATTCATATGAATCACCATTAAAGAATAAACATGTTTGAATAACTAAATACATTTATATATGAATCAATCGATTTTTAAAAAAATGAGAGAGATTTTAGGGGAGGAAATTGTGAAAAAAAAATAGCTGCATGCGTTAATGGAAGAGAGGAAATCAGGAAGGAAGATGTTTTAATTGATTATAATTTGGGAGAGATTTTAGGGAAGGTGATGTTTACAAAAAAATTTATCTTTCATGAGTTAATGGTGGAGTAAAAATAGGATGTGAGATTTTGTTGATATGTATGAAGAGTAAAATTGAAAATTGGGATTTAATGTAAATTTTAAAAAAATAAGGGATATTGAGTAGTATAATCTCTTAAATTTGAATTTTGTGTAATTTATCTTATAATTTACTAATAGGGAAAAGGACAAAAATAATACCTAAAACTAAAATAATTCCACAAAACTAGCACTTATATTTAAAAACCCGCTAAATAGCCACTAAGGGATGGGCGCACGTGAGATTTTCACTGTTCTACATATTCCCCTCAATTTCAAAGTGATATCATCCAACCCGACGAATCCAACTACACTTCCAGTAGCAATTACTGAAGCAGAAACAGTGTATAGAGCAATTATTACTGAAAAAAAATAAAAAAAATAGAGCATGCGTTTTGATTTGTACTTACTAGTTACTACCATTATATATAAAGAACGTTTGTAAGTTGACGCGCTTTGAATTTTATTTAGTTGTTATGATAAAAATTACGTAATTCCTTCTTAAGTTTTTTTTCCAGATTATTTTGCATTCACCAATATTATTAAAATAGCATACTATTTGTTTTGTTTAGTTTTACTTATTTATACAATAAAATACAATACCATATACTTTTAATGTAATACAATTGTTAAAGATATATATTTATATATAATAATGATACAGTTTCTATATATATACATATTCTATATAATAATTATAGCATTTTTATACACATTCTATACAATTTTTCACCACAATTATTATTTAGATACATATTTTATACGACTCTATCTAGTTTCTACATATATTCTAAGAATGTATCAATCTAGTATAAGAGAGTATTAATTGAGTATATGGACACTACAAGTATATCAATGTGGTATAAAAGTGTATTAATATGGTATAAAAGAGTATCAATTGGGTATAGAGACTGCATGTGCTTGCATAGAATTTCCCTTATTTTTTTTAAAAAGTGTATCAATATAGTATAAAAGTGTATCAATTGAGTATAAAGACTCCATGTGACCAATTGGGCCAAATGGCTAAAAAAGGAATTAATTTAGCCGATTGGACAGCTCATGTCCACCTTTTCAAATGTGGGCTTTTTTTTTGTATAAATAACACAAATACCAACCCTTTTAGAAGTAATAACACTCTCTCCCACTTTTTAATTACATTACTCTCTCATCTTATTAACATACATAACATAGCCGACATATACATAGCATTCTGTGTATATGTTGAGATTTTTGTAATATGTTTAGGGAGTTGAGATTTTTTGTAATATTGAAAATATAAATTGTGTATTTGTGTAATTTTATTTATTTTTTAAAATGGACAACCCATGTCCTTTTCCCTTACTAATATATATACTAAAAATTACACAAATACACAACTTATGTTTCAATATTATAAAAAATTTCAACTCCCTAAACATATTACAAAAATTCCAAATTTACACAAAATGTTATGTATATGTCGGTTATGTTATGTATATTAATAGGGAGAGAGAGTAAAGTAATTAAAAAAATGGGAGAGAGTGTAATTACTTTTAAAAGGTTGGTATTTATGTTATTTATACTATATATAAGTGGCTTGAGAAATAACTGGATGTTGTGTCCTGTCAGCTCATCGATCAAGCCCATTTTTTATATATTATTATTTTTATTTTTATTTATTTATTTTATTTTTTATCGGTTATATATTTAAAAATTACATAAAAGTTATTATAAACTACAATAATTAATGGTTTGAGATATTTGAAGAATATAAAAAAGTTTGTAATCACATAAATTAGAATAGGAGTAACACATATTATTTGAAAATCATAGAAAATACTATAAATCATAATAATTAACAATTCAAAGTATGTAAAACTCTAATTAAAAAAATCGATTGACTCTTCAATTTTCACCAATATCATATAAATTGAGACAGGGAGTAGCATATATCATCTAAAAATTATATAAAAATACTATAAATCGTAATAATTAACAATTTAAAATATTTAAAGATCATACAAACATCTAAAAATTGTATAAAAATTTGGTTGACTCTCTAAATTACATCAGTGATACTAAATTCAAACAATGAAAGTAATATGTATTGTCTAAAAATTATATAAAAAGTATTGTATATCATTAAAAACTTAAAATATTTAATGATCGGACAGAAAATTTGATTGACTCTCCAAAATTTATATGCATCATATAAATTGAAATAAAAAATAGCATTTATTGAACTCGTGCTTGCACAGGCTCTTGTTTCTAGTAAAATATTGAATTACCTTTCGAAGAGGAAAATAAACAAATAATCATGATTTGTGTATTTATACTTTGCTCTCTCTCTCAACTAACGGCTCTCTCTCTCCCCCTTCCCTCTCCCTCTCTCTCGTCCCGGTCCCTCTCGTCCCGGTCCCCGGCCCCCATCGCCGTCGCCGTCGCCGACCTTCGGCGCCGACCCGACCCGACCCGACCTCCGGTCCCCGGCGCCGACCCCCTCTCTCCGCTACCCTCTCTCTCTCTCCACTAACGGCTCTCTCTCTCTCCCTACCCTCTCTCTCTCTCGTCCCAGCCCCGTCGCCGTCGCCGACCTTCGGCGCCGACCCGACCCGACCTCCGGTCCCCGGCGCTGACCCCCGTCGCCGCTCCCGGCTGCCCTCCGTCACCGACCTCCTGTTCCAATCCGCTCTCCCCCCCTCCGTTCATACCCCCCCTCTCCGTCCATACCCTCCCCCTTCGGCATCGGCGGGATACAACAGCCCCTCCCCCCCACCTCGGTCTCCAGCCAGCCGCCGCTCGGTCTCCAATCGCCGATTCGGTCTCCAACAGCCGAAGCTCGGTCTCCAGCCGCAGCTCCGCCTGCACCTGCCGCTCGGCCGCCAGCAGCCGCAGCACCCAAACGACGACCAGTTCCCTCAGTCTCCAGCAGCCGCAACTCCATCTCAGCACCGGAATCCCCCGGAACCCGATCAACGCTGGGCTTTGGTTTCCGGCTTGGTTTACAAGTGTAACCCGGTGACTTCTAAACTTTGTTATTTCATTCTTCGTATTATGCTATTAGTAGCCCCTGTACCTTGACTTGCGTTGGATTTGTTGATATTGTCTGTTGTCTGTTGCGGTTGCTGTGGTCGTTTCTTGCACTACTTTGGACTGGGTTATCGGCTTGGGAATCTGTTTTTGGGGCTGTGGGTGTTGAGTCTAGTGGTGTTTTCTCTCTAGTTGAGTTTAGTTTTGTTCCTGGATTATTCCTTTGAATTTGTGTGAGCCTTGTATTTCTTGCTGCTGCTTTGCTACTACCATCGTTTATATCTTTATATTTTCTTATACTTTCGTGTGGTTGTGGCTGTGGGCAGTAATGGTTGGATAGGGTCATGTCCGAGGGGGTTGGGGCGTGGGGCCGTGGTGGGGGCGGGGGATGAGGAAAGGGCGGGAGTGGGAGGGAGGTCAAGGTTTGGCCGCGGGGGAGGGGGTAGTGGAGGGCGTGTGGATAGTGATGGTAGGCCAAGGGTTGGGTCTTGGAATATAGGAACCCTTCAGGGTAAGTCCATAGAGCTTGTGAAGATTCTTAGGAAGAGGAGGATCAATATTGCGTGTGTTCAAGAGACCAAGTGGGTAAGGTCTAAGGCTAGGGAGGTGGATGGTTACAAGCTGTGGTACTCTGGGAGCGAGAGGCGTAGGAATGGAGTTGGCATCTTAGTAGATGAAGAGCTTAGAGGTCAGGTAGTAGAGGTGAAGAGGATCAATGATAGGTTGATGACTATTAAGTTGGTCATTCGGGGGTTTACCCTGAACGTGTGTAGTGCCTATGCGCCGCAAGTGGGATCGGAGGGGGAGGAGAAAATGTGGTTTTGGGAGGCGTTGGAGGAGGTGTGAGAGGCGTGCCTAGCTCGGAGAAGATTGTTGTAGCAGGAGATTTCAACGGGCACATCGGGGCGTTACCGGGAGGCTTTGGTGATGTGCATGGTGGTTTTGGTTTTGGGGAAAGAAATGAAGAGGGGGCTACTCTATTGGAGTTTGCGAGGTCCTTTGGGCTGGTGGTGGTGAACTCGGGCTTCCCGAAGAAGGACGATCACCTGATCACCTTTCGAAGCGCGATAGCCAGGACCCAGATTGACTTTTTGTTGCTTAGGAAAGGGGATAGGGCGTTGTGTAAGGACTGTAAGGTCATCCCGAGTGAGAATCTTTCGACCCAGCATAGGCTCTTGGTTATGGATTTGGGTATAAAGAAGAATAGAAAGAGGAGGAGTAAGAAGTGTAGACCTAGAATTAAGTAGGGCGGCTTGACGTCAGTGAATGCGTGGGAGATAGGGGAGAAGTTGGCGGGAATGGGGGTGTGGGAGTGTAGGGGGGACATGGATAGTATGTGGGATAGGGCAGCTAGGTGCATCAGGGAGAATGCAAGTGAGGTGTTGGGTGTTTCTAGTGGCCGGGCCGGGCATCATCGGTGGTATTGGTGGTGGAATGAAGAGGTGAAGAAGAAAGTGGGGACCAAGAAAGGGGCGTATGCTAAATTGGTTGAGAGTAAGGACGAAGAAGAGAAGCGGGTAAACAGGAAAGAGTACAAGCTAGCTAGGAAGGAGGCTAAGTCAGCAGTCACGGCAACTAAGACGGCCGCTTTTGAGAGCTTGTATGCAGGGTTACAGGGGAAAGGAGGGGAGAAAAAGTTGTTTAAACTCGCTAAGGCTAGGGAGAGGAAGGGTCGTGACCTCGATCAGGTGAGGTGCATTAAGGGGGAGGACGGTAGAGTGTTGGTGGAGGACGGCCACATTAAGAATAGATGACAGTCGTACTTTCATAGGCTCTTGAATGACGAAGGGGATAGAGCTATTGTGTTAGGGGAACTGGAGCACTCAGAGGAGTGTCGGGATTTTAGCTATTGTAAACGTTTTAAGGTAGAAGAGGTTAGAAAGGTTGTTCGTAGGATGCGAAGGGGTAGGGCGACGGGGCCGGACGAGATACCGATAGAGTTTTGGAAGTTCGTTGGAGAGGCTGGTGTAAGGTGGTTGACTGGATTGTTTAATGAAATCTTCAAGACGGCAAAGATGCCCGAGGCTTGGAGGTGGAGTACCATGATCCCTCTCTATAAGAATAAGGGTGACATCTAGAGTTGCAATAACTATAGGGGGATTAAGTTATTGAGTCACTCTATGAAAATTTGGGAGAGAGTGGTCGAGGTGAGGCTGAGACGGATAGTGTCTATTTCTGAAAACCAGTTTGGATTTATGCCTGGTCGCTCGACGACGGAGGCAATTAACCTGGTGCGGAGGTTGGTGAAACAGTATAGGGAAAGGAAGAAGGACCTGCACATGGTGTTTATCGACCTGGAGAAGGCTTACGACAAAGTCCCCAGGGAGGTGCTTTGGAGATGCTTGGAGGTGAGTGGAGTACCGCTGACATATATCAGAGCAATTAAGGATATGTATGATGGAGCGAAAACCCAGGTGAGGACGGCGGGAGGAGACTCAGAGCATTTCACTGTCTTGACAGGATTGCATCAGGGATCTACTCTTAGTCCCTTTTAGTTTGCGTTGGTGATGGATGTGTTGACGCGGCGTATTCAAGGGGAGGTGCCTTAGTGTATGCTTTTTGCAGATGATGTAGTTCTGATAGATGAGACTCGAGGGGGTGTGAATGACAAATTAGAGGTGTGGAGGCAAACTCTTGAGTCTAAAGGGTTCAGGGTGAGCAGAAGCAAGACAGAGTATGTGGAATGCAAGTTTAATGACGTGAGGCGGGAGAATGAGGTAGTAGTGAAGCTGAAATCACAAGAGGTATGTAAGAGGGATAGTTTCAAGTATCTCGGGTCCGTGATCCAGAGTAACGGTGAGATTGACGAGGATGTTTCGCACCGTATTGGGGCGGGATGGATGAAGTGGAAGCTCGCGTCGGGGGTGTTGTGTGATAAGAAGGTGCCGCCCAAGCTGAAAGGCAAATTCTACAGGGTGGTAGTCCGTCCGGCCATGTTGTATAGAGCGAAGTGTTGGCCAGTTAAGAACTCCCACATCCAAAAAATAAAGGTGGCAGAAATGCGGATGTTGCGCTGGATGTGTGGGCTGACTAGAGGGGATAGAGTGCGGAATGAGACTATCCGGGAGAAGGTTGGTGTGACTCCAGTGGAGTGCAAGATGCGGGAAGCCCGATTGAGATGGTTCGGACACATGAAGAGGAGGGGCATGGATGCCCCGGTTCGTAGGTGTGAGAGGCTAGCGTTGGATGGTTTTAGGCGGGGTAGGGGTAGGCCGAAGAAGTACTGGGATGAGGTGATTAGGCGGGACATGGAGCAGTTACAGCTCACCGAGGACATGATCCTAGATAGGAAGGTCTGGAGGACGCGAATTAGGGCAGAAGACTAGGGCCGGTTTGGGTTGCTAGTGTAGGGAATTACTTAGTGGGGGTTTTATTCTTGTTATGATTCCGTGTTCCATGTTTTATTACGAATCTGTGTGCTTTCTTCTGTTTTCTAATACTTATGGGTGCCGTATTTATGTTAGTAATCTAGTTCTGTGCTTTACTATGAGTTTGTGTGGTATCTCGTGACTTGAGCCGGGGGTCTATCGGAAACAACCTTTCTACTTCTTTAGAGGTAGAGGTATGGACTGCGTACATTTTACCCCCCAGACCCCACTAGGTGGGAATACACTGGGTTTGTTGTTGTTGTTGTGTATTTATACTTTAAAAAAAAAATCCCAAGTTTGTGTTGGGCTCTGGGTGCCCTCTAAAGTACACATTTAATTTTTGACCTTCTTAATAAATATTTAGCAATTTTCAATCTCCGTTGCCAGAAAATTCCTTCTTATTCTTGCTTTTTCTCTGACTCCTCCTTGTTTCCCTTCATTTGTTCACATAGTTAATAATGGACTGTGATGTGCCAGTTGAATAACAACAATCAAGAGGCCTTTCGTATTTGAAATTGTAATGATCTAATTTGTTATCTGCCTGTGTTTTGTCTTAACAAATTTTAAACACAATATGTTGTCCATTAATGTTCTGACCAGGCAATTAGGCCTTGGCCAAGCAGTTAGGCAAAACTCGCTTCCAAATTTCGGCCACATAACATGTTGCCGGCAAGCCAGGAGAGAAATTGCTACGTGGAAATGAGTTAATTTCTTTAGGATGAAGACACATGGTGTGTGTCATCTAACTAAATAGTATATACGTACTATTTTTAATTGTTCAAAGATATATACGTACTCAAAAAGTAGACGGGGCTAAAGGGCCCCTTAGAAGGGACATACACCCAAAGCGCTTTGGATATATACGTCCTCAAAAAGTAGACAACCGAAGTAGAAATAACCCAAAAGTATACCAAAGAGTATTTACCCATCACTTTTAATAATTTGGAGATATATACAACCTTTTTCCGATTTGCAATTTATGTGCCAGTACAATATATGGGCTTCATTTGATCCTTGTTGAATTTCAAGTCCTGTATTATCCATACACTTGACTTATTGGTTAGAAAGTTGTGTGGCCTTGTGGGGAAGCCCAATATAGCAATTTCGAGAAATTCATAAAAAATACGAATCGTTTGAAACTTAATTACAAAAAATTCTAACATTTTATATAATTATTAAAAATTTTAATTTTAAATTTATTGAGATACATAATTAGCTCCCGATACATTCAATAAAAAATATTTATTCTTTGTAAAGATACATAATTAGCCCCCGATATATTTTTTTAATTTTAGGTCTGTCGAGATACATAATACATCCATTGAAATTATATTTTTTCCTTGTAAATAAATAAATATATAATTCTCTCCCGATAATTTTTTTCGATTTTGAATCTGTCAAGATACATAATTAGTTACTTGAAAGAAGATACATAATTAGTTGAGATTTTTGTAAGTACTTTGTAAGGTTGGAGATTTATATAAATATGATAAGTTAAGGTGTTTATTTATATTACTTTTTCTAAAAAATTAAGGGTGGTATGGAAAAAAGTATAATAAATTTTCTTGAATTGTTAAATGAAAAGATAAAATAAAACCTTTATATATATTTACATCTATAATCTATAATATATTAAAAACGTGAAGACCCTTGAAAAAGTGATTTGAACTTTTTGTCCTTCATTAAAGGACCCTCTCTACACAAAACTATCTTTTCTTTGTACTAATCCTAAAATATATGGAAGGAGAATCAGTTAATATTTTTTTTGTACTGATCAATACAAAAAATACTCCTAAAATAAGACTCTATTAAGGAAATACATCTATAAATATTGGAATGCATATTAAACTAGAGAAGAAACCGATTTAGTTGTTGAAAAAAATATGATTGATGCCCGTCTAACTTGATTTAGTTGCATTTCTAGATTGGTGGATGCTTAATTTTCTAACCATCAACTTCTTCACTGTTTTTGACAATATAATAGAATTCAACGTGTGTGTATATATATATTTTTTTTGTTTTCATTCAAGTCATTCTTTAGGGTCAAAATGTTTACTCAGACAAGAATTATTTTCATCAAAACTGAAGTTTTGTGATCACTATTGTATTGTTTTGTTGTAGTTTATAGATGTGGTCACTATTTTATTATTTTGTTGTAATTTATAGGTCGTAGATGAATTTACAGGTGGCACATGAATGCCGATCGACTTTGAAGACTTTTTAGATAAAGGTTAGGTTTAATTGTATTGTATTTAAATCTTTATTTTGAGATTTTTTTTTGTGTAAAGATTAAGTTTAATTGTATTATTTTGCTATCTCTATTATCGGATTAATTTGTTATAATTTATAGATAGTAGATAAGTGTGAGTATTTAATATACAAGTTAAAGTAAAATAAAATGAATGGAGTATTAATCACTGTTTTAGAGAAGCAACAAGGATAAAAAAACAAAATAAAAGAAAAGCAGGGTTAAGAAAAATAGACTGAATAGAAGTAAAAGAAAAATAAACTGAAAAAGATTGAAAATTCAAAGATGGTGTGATATATAGTGATAGTACATTTTTTTCAAAGAGGAGAGGGGAGTCAGAAACGTAGCGCTAGTTTTAGATGTCAATATTTCTCATCTACACAAACACAACCCACCTACTTACTCATTTAGCCAGCCCTACGAATTTAGGTATCAACACTTCTAACTTCATTTTATTTATTTTTTATTTTTACAATTTGAATTCGAGATCGTAATTAAAAATAAAAGACACTGTAATCATCCCACACAAGCTCATGTTGTTGAGTATTATGTATGGTTAAAATTATTTTTTATGTATATATATTAGATATTGAGCCCCATTCGATTGATTTGTATGTTCACTTATGAGCCCCTTAGCGAATATTCTCACTCCACCACTAGTTATACATATAAACCTTCCATCAACAGAAAAATAGTTTCATGTCTATGCCCACGAATAAACTGTAAAGTAGGCTATTTAGGTAAATACTTATAAGGGGCTACTCAACGATAGACGGATTGAGTAATAAATTGTATTCCTTCCGTTCAACAATAAGTTAATTGTTAAATTTTGATACACATGTTAAGAAAAAAAAATAAAGAGATAAATTTATCATATTTTACCATTTTTATCCTCCTAAAAAAACAAAGACACATGATACATCACTCCCAATGCATATTTAACGGAGGATAGATTTGAAATTTTTTTTTCAACATTTACCTTGAATTGTGAACCATTCACTTATTTTGAAACACTAAAATTGCTCCAAGAATTCACTTATTGTGAAACGGAGGGAGTAATTTTTTTCATATAAAAAATAAATATACTTTAAATACATTAAAAGTGAAATTTTATTGTATGGAGTACTCCATTCGTCTACTAATAATTATCCGTTGACTTGACATACAAATTAAGAAATAGAGATAGTAATTTTTATTATATAATCTTGAATATAATAAATGTAATATTTTTTAGAAAATACATAAAAATAAATAAATTATCTATAGAGAGTAATAAATTGTAACAGAGTTAAATCATGCTTTTTCTTTGTTTTTTTTTTCCTTCAACGCCAAGGCCTGCCAATGAGAGATACTTTTTATTGGTAATAAAATAATATTCATAAGAAACAGAAGAAAGCCGCACGCACTTAACATTCCTCTCTCTCTCTTTGGCATTCCCAATTTTTTTGTGTTGGTGTGGACTGTTGTTGGCGTCTGCCTCCACCAAACTCCCAATTCTACAGGTTCATTATCGATTAACTGGATCCAAATTTTCATTTCTTCAATAATCTATATTTATTGCTACGCCAAGTTTAATTATATTTTCCTCTTATTGATCTAATGAACTTTTTAGTATATACACATGTATTTGATTTGAATAATCGTTGAGTTATTTGTTTGTTTCGGTCGTTAATAGGGCATTCAATAGGTACAAGTAAGACAATATGTCTGCAATTATTGTTCGAAAAATGGCTACTAGAGGCATTTCTGCTTTGGTAACAACTCAACAAGTTCTCATCTTTTTTATTCTGTAATTTTGATTTTTTAAAATTTTCAACCAATGAATAGATTTTTTTTTTTTGAAGAATATGAATCAGTTCCTGTTAGGAAGCAGGGTATTTGCATCTAGAAGTTTTTCTTCAGCAGCTAAAGAGGTAATTTTTCAACTTCCCATTTGCACTTCAATGTGTTCATTTGATATTTAGTTATACGCGGGGTCCAGGGAAGTGCGGACCACAAGGGTCTATTGTGTGTAGTCTTACCGATTATTTTTGCAAGAGGCTGTTTTGCGGCTTGAAGTTTTGTTATGTTGATAAAAATAAGTCATTGTTTAAAACTAGTGTAGATGACTGTCCGTGATGCGTTAAATTCTGCTCTGGATGAAGAAATGTCTGCGGATCCAAAGGTCTTTATAATGGGGGAGGAGGTATAAATGATTCTTTTCTTTTTTTGTCTTTTTCGATTTTTTTATAAGGTAAAACATTCATCTGCTATTTCTGCTTGTTGAAAATTGACCTGTAATTTAATTTCTCTTCATAATTTTGTGTTACTCAGGTTGGTGAATACCAAGGAGCCTATAAGGTTAGATGTTCTTTTCTCACCTTGCTTGTACTTGGTCTATCATATTATTATGTTGTAGTTATTGTCATCTTATTATTCGCTATGTCATGTGCTTTTGTTACTTCTTTTTTTGGACTGCTTTGGATGATTTTTCTTGAGCTGAGGGTGTATCGGAAACAGACTCTCTACCTCTGAGGTAGGGGTAAGGTCTGCGTACACTCTACCCTCCCCAGACCCCACTTTGTGGAATTATACTGGGTATGTTGTTGTTGTTGTTCTTTCTTCACCTTGAATATATTTTTTCAAGCTTGCTCTATAATCCTGTATTCACTACATATTTATTCTTTTTTATCTGAGTTTCGTTGTTCTTGGCCTTTTTTTTGTTCATTATTTGTCTTCAGATTACCAAAGGGCTGTTGGATAAATATGGTCCTGAAAGAGTTCTTGACACACCCATTACTGAGGTAGATCCTTGGGGTTCAATTACTAATTTGCTGCTCTTGTAGGTGAATTTATATGATAAGGTACTACTTAACTTTTTATGATGTTCTCTAGGCTGGATTCGCTGGAATTGGAGTTGGTGCTGCGTATCATGGTCTGAAGCCCATTATAGAATTCATGACTTTCAACTTTTCAATGCAGGTGGAATTTCTATTCACTCGGATGCCATGTTCTTATGAAGATTTTTATTGTATTTATTTATTATTACCTCGGACATACATATGCAAATACCATCCACCAATATCATTGACACAGGCTTACATATCTGTCTGTATATTAAGCTTGTTGAGATGTTGCATGAAATATTTGAGCACACGCATAACTTGCAAGAGGTTGGATTATGGCATGGCCAATTTGTAGTCACATTAATAATTTGATATGGTATAGCTCTTTGTGTCTGTATTTGGTGTTTTGTGTGGATAGTATTAAATTTAGTGCAAAGAAATGCAAACAAAATCCCAAACGGGGAGGTGTATTTGGTTGTAGTTTCAGGACAAAAGGTGCTTTTTTTATTTTGGTTCTGAGCCTCTCAGTTTGGCTGCATTATTGAACAATTTCTTCTGCTTTCTTTACTTCTGCTTGTGTTTTCTGAGGGGTAATGGATGACCATCACTACTTAAGTTACTAACAGCTTGCAAACAAGAATGTGACACCGACACAACTACAATATTATTATGTTAAGATTGTTTTACGTAAGAGAAACTGTGGTCTGAACTAAATATAACATAAGGTGGTATCACAAATTCTTTGTTCTGAATTAGCATCAACCATCTCCAATTAGGAAGTTAATAACCTGTTTCTTGTATATATTGAACTAAAAGCTAGTAGGTTAATACTAGGTCCTTGTATGTATTTTGAATGTTAAAGTTTATATGGATACAAGGAGTCTGGTGTCCCTTGTGGTAATTTTTAGCTCTTAGATGCATGAAACTGTAACTTAGTCGTGAATATTTGGGTTGGCACATAGGCTATACGGTCGAGTAATTGTTGGAAAAATGGTATTTATCTTTATGGGGCTTGTTTCCTTCCAAACCGAAACCAACAGCTTCCTCCAACTGTTCTATTAGACGGAATGGGGATTGCTGCTATACTACTGTCTCCTGGCAAATTTTCTTGCTTCATCTTATCTTTCTCTTTGAATAAATAATAGAGACTCTACTACATCGGATCATGGCAATCTGGTTCTGGCATGTGACTAGCATCTCAGTTAAGGGATTTTAGCGAAGTCACTGCATGATGATGTGATGTTTGTACGAACTTGTTATATTGTTAGGATTTCTTGAGTGCTGACCGAAGGAATAATCTTTCTTGAACTCATGCAGGCAATTGACCATATCATCAATTCTGCTGCAAAATCAAATTACATGTCTGCTGGTCAGATATCAGTTCCCATTGTCTTCAGGGGTCCTAATGGAGCCGCAGCTGGAGTTGGTGCCCAACATTCTCAGGTATGTCAGTGAACTGAAACACATCTTGTTGTGTTTCCTGGAGTGGCTCTTGGAGTTCCTCTAAGTTAGGTTAACCAAGCTAAGCATCACGTATCTGGTCAATATCTGGTCTTTGTTTTAGACTGAAGATTAATGTGTGTCGATGTATGGAGCGGCGGATAAACTGGAAGAACTATAGGACAATGTAATATTGATGTTTTATATTGTTTTCTTGGTTTCTATTGGATGTGTAAAAAGTCATTGCCTACGGTTAAATTTTCTAGTCATAACATGCTATTTGGTGTGCTCATTCCAGTAGTAAGTAGACAGTGATGTGGGTTTAATAAATGCCTGGTGAACTGCAAATTAATTGTTACTTGTATGAAGGATTAATGAAGCGACATGCCAACAACTTGTGAAACAGTCCCGTACTTTAATCTGACCACAATCCTACTTCAAGTTGAAGTTGTTTTGAGATTAACATCAGAGTAATAGGATGTTAGCGATTTGGTCATTTTAACATTGTTACATTTGTTTAGTTTCTCAGAATGGCCTAACTTTTCTGACCTTTGGCTCTTAGAGCTATTACTCATGAGCTAGAACTAGAAAGGGTGAGAGTTCATCTTTAGAGATGGATTGATAAGAAATGAGACTTGCAACTCCGGTCAGGTGAGACTCTTTGAAAAGGTGAGGAAATTACAAAACATTTATTGAGTTTGTGTGGTTTGCGACGGAAAGCAATAGTTAAGAAGAGTTAAAGCTCAAAGAAAAGAATACACGGTCTAGCATATTGCTAAATGATGGTCAAACAATACATATAATTAAAGGCTTAAATACATGTTTTATCCCCCGAGGTTGTACACAAATCCCCTTTACTCATCCCTTGACCACGGGAAATTTCTTGCACACTGAACCTTTCTCCCATAGTATCTTTTACACACTTATTTAGTATTTGACCACTCTTTTCCAACATGTGTATGCCATTTAAGTATATTGTGACTGGTCTATTTATCTAAAAGAAAAAGAAAACACTTAAAAACTATACTCCCATCTTCATCATCACTACTGGCCGAGAACCACTAGTTGCTGGAAACTTCTTTCCACCATTTTTACCACAAAATCTGGCAACCTCCATTTTCAACAATCATAACATAAGAAACACGCAGAAAACCTTTAGCCTTCACTTAAAAACACCAAATTTTATAACCCAGAAAACCACCTCAACAACCTTTTCTCTCATCTCCTTTTCTTCACCATTATAAACCATATACAACCACCTTTAACAACCTTTTCTCCATATATGTGCCGTCATCAATTGGAAAAGAGGGAAAGGGGAGATCTTGGGAAGAAGTCAAAAGGGGGAGTGGCTGTGTGTGGAGAAGAAGAGATTTGGTGGTGGGGAGGGGAGGAGGGGAGGGTTTCATCGAAGAGGAAGATGCTGAGAGGTGTTGCAGTGGGGAATACCGGGACTCTGCTAATGGTAGGGCCAAACAATCTTTAAAAAATAGCACATCTTTCGTCACCTCATTTACGCTTCATGTATGGCCTGGCCCGTATATCAAATATACTGTCCGTAAGTCACTAAAACTGGGCATTTTGCACAGCCTTTCGTGTTCTTGCCATTTTCCATCCAAAACACTTAGAACACAACAATTAAATAAAAGTCAACACAAAACATTCCTAAAGAACAGTAAAAACTCATGCAAAAGGTATCAAATATGCTGTGATTCCACGGCACATCATAATGTATGCTTCGTTTCTTGCTTTTTGCACTTAAAGTCCCATGGACATTGCATTTTTTGCTTTTCGCTTTTAAAAACACTATTTTCTACTGTTACCAAAAGCGAAAGAGGATAATAGAAGAACAGGAAAAATGAGATAGTGTCAGTAGATGCATCTCCAGTACTTAGGTTTCTTCCCATGACCATTCACTGCATTTTATTTTATTGTGTTATTTAAGCAAGTAGTCATACATGTGGGTTCTTTACAATCCCTTCCATCTAGGTGTATTGTTACGACTACGCGATATGGATCTTGTCACCGGGTGTTTCACTGAAAAGTCTGTGCTTAACAGATCCTTCTCCTTATTCTTATTTTGTGAGCAATTTGTTATTTGATATAAATCCCTCCCTTTCTTTTATTCCTTCTGCCTCCTTAAATAGGGACTCCTATTACATGATATTTAGGAAAACTAGGAAACTGCTAACGTATAAAATCTATTCAAAATAGGATTTCTTGTAAAATTAAACGATTGTCTATTTTAATGCCCACAAAAATCTGAAACTTGCATAAATCTACAGATCCTCTTTGACGTTTCTTTCCTTCTCAACTTGAGAGCCCCGCCTTGCATAAACCTTACCCATGAATGAGTCTATAACTTGTATGCATGCGTCTGTCATATGCATCTAAATTCATATAAGCTAACGTTTCTTCCTTTTACTATCTTTGCAGTGCTATGCTGCGTGGTATGGTGCATGTCCTGGATTGAAGGTGCTAGCTCCATACTCTTCTGAAGATGCTCGTGGCCTGCTTAAATCTGCCATCAGGGATCCAGATCCTGTTGTTTTTCTGGAAAATGAACTGCTGTAAGTTGCGCTGCTGATTTAGTTATTCAAGTGCGGTACACTTTTCTCTTAATATCGTATCATCGTTGTGTGACTTGACTGATGCAGATATGGTGAGTCTTTTCCTGTTTCTGCTGAATGTTTTGATTCTAGTTTCTCTCTTCCCATTGGAAAAGCTAAGGCAAGCTCTTGCTTTCTGTCATTGTTTCTCGGTATATTTAATATTTTGCTGCTGTTCCTTACTTTACAAACATTGGCAGATTGAACGCGAAGGAAAGGATGTCACAATTACTGCTTTCTCAAAGATGGTCGGTTATGCTCTTAAGGTTTGTTTTTGTACCTGTCTTAGATGAAGATTTAAGTTCTTGCTGTGTAACTTGCCCTGAATGCTTTGATTAATTCTGTTCTTCAACTCATGATCAGCTTTCTTTGCTGAGTAGCATGACACTATTTTTAGCTATAATCATTCATTTCCACATGAATTAAAATCGTGTTTGAATTTTGAAGGCTGCTGAAATTCTTGCAAAAGAAGGAATTACTGCTGAGGTATGGTGAGACTTCAAAGTTCAGAAGTCCGGTTTTCTTGAAATTTTAAAGTGCAGAAAGGTTCCAGCTTCATTTCACTTCTCTTCCTTAGTCTTTCTTTTTCATTCGGGTCCACAGGTCATTAATTTGCGTTCTATCCGGCCACTTGATCGACCCACCATTAATGCTTCTGTGAGGAAAACCAACAGACTTGTAACTGTTGAAGAAGGGTTCCCGCAACATGGAGTTGGAGCTGAGATCTGGTTCACCACTCTCCTAATTCTATTTTTAATTCCATGCAACTACCACCCGTTCCCCAAAAATGAAAGCTGAGAAGCATTTAATTTCCTACCTGTTTTTAGTCAGCCAAGCTTACTAGACTACATTTTCCTTTTGTATCAGTGCATCTGTTGTTGAGGAAAGTTTTGAGTATCTTGATGCACCAGTCGAGAGGATATCTGGGGCTGATGTTCCTATGCCATATGCAGCAAATCTGGAAAGAATGGCTGTTCCACAGGTTAGTGCTCGACTTGGTTTTCTCCCTTCTTGGTTAATAGGAGCAGCTTTCATTTGATCCTAGTTATGGCTTTTCTGGTTAAAAAAGGTATATATGGCCGACCATTAAATGTTTGGAATAGGGTGCTTTATCAGCTCAAACGGGTGTGGGAGGTGGAGGGTGAAAAGAAGACGCGGTAAGTCGTTTAACTGTGTGCTCTCTGGAATGATGCATAACTGAATGGTGTTGACAGATTAGTGTTTGATGTATTCTGGAAAGAGGATCAGCTGGTAGAATGATGCTTTAGGATCAGTATGCCCGCACGATGTACTGAAATTAGATTCTTTCTATCCGGAGAAGAATTGCTTACTCAATATCTGGATAGTTACTATTCATATACCATACCTACTAATGCAGTGTTTGCCACATCTTAAGAACAGGGAAAAGAAAATGGAAAGGTTATTGAGAGATTAGTACGAGTGTTGCAGCTCCAATTTTACTAAGTCTATTATATGAACTCTCAGAAAAAGGGTCATAGGTCATGAAGAAATGCACAACTGTATATGCGTGAATATTGAAGGTGTAAAGGTGCCGGCTGTACTTAGAAAACAATGGATAACCAAGAAGCTCATAGAAAATTGACCTCATCCTTTACTGGTGAATTGCTAATAACAGTTCACATCACTGGTTATCGTTCCTTCTGATATATTTGAATCTTCCTGTACAGATTGAAGATATCGTTCGTGCAGCAAAGAGGGCATGTTACAGAGCAGCAAAATCAGTTCCAATGGCTGCAGCTGCTTAAGCTTGGTAGGAGCAAAGACTACCAAGCCGGTTTTAAGCATTTTATTTCCTGTTAGTGGATATTGATTCTTTATCTCCCTGTGAGTGGATGCTTCTGAATTTACCATCCTGAGAAGTTCAGTTTGACCATGAAAAAGAAAGAAGAAAAAGGAAAAGCTATATTTTAGAAATAAAACTTGGTACACAATAAATTTTGCCGTTTTCTTGCTCTCTTTTCACTGATGTGTTGCCAAATGTTTATACAAAACAAAACACATGCTACTACTGATGGAAGAGAGAGTAGTGGACAGCATTGCAACTTTTTTGTGAGTTTAAACTGCTGACAGTTAATGAGAACAAATTCTACGCTGATATGTAATATGGTATATTGAATTGTTTGTCGGCAGTCATCCAATTTTCAAGGAGAGGCTCACTAATAACATTACTTGGTATAACTTGGCCTGAAAAATTGGTCAACTAATTAATAGATCCACAGTTAGTTTGAAACGCTCTCCAACTCTTTTATAGGGTACATTCGAGAACTGAACTTGGTATCAGCATCGCGTTTGCGGTTAGATTCCAACCAGTGATATGTGCCTAAAGAACATATCATGTACTGCAGTCTTACCACTAGGCAACATATCACGTGTTGTGCTTCTATTACTAGCGTTGTAGCTTCTGATTTTTTTTTTTTTTTAAAAACAAGTTGAGCTTATTTGGAGCAGCTACCAGGCGATGGAACAACTTGGAAAAGCTAAGAACTAGAAAACCCAACGCTTGCATGGATGAAAGCAAGACATGAAAGAAATGACAACCAAATAATTACCTAAAGGCTTCAATGAGACTATGACTTGCACTGTACAATGGATGTCAGGTGTAAATTATAACCCCAAAATCCATATGATACACAAAACTGTTGAATAAAGTTACAAAACTTAACAATGACAATATCAAGCAAAAGGGAGGGAACCTCGAAGGCAGCAGCCAAAATGTCTATTGCTTTGGGAAATTTTTATCTATGGTGACTAAATGTCTCTGAAACAGAAGCTCTACCCCTCAGTCTCAGATCTATAGATAGTCTAACAGAAGATGGAAGGAATGCATGGATAAGTTTACGAGATGGAGCCATATGAGGCTCTTCTTTCTTGTTTCTCCTCTGCCTCGATGTCCCAGCTGTTGTTGTGGTGCTTCTCAAAGATCGTGACTTTGGAGCGAAACTTGAACTTAAAGAAGCATCAGCTACATTGAATGATGCAGGGCCGTTATGCGATGCATCAAGAGGGTATCCAACTGCTCCATCTTGATGTGGTGGAGGAAATTTTTCACTCTTGCTCTTGGCATTAATCTGTGTCATCATCCTCCACCTCTGGAGAAACATAAGCGGAATGAGTATGAGGATGCAATGCAAAGAATAGGAATTGAACAGAGAAAAGAGTAACGACAAAGGGAGCCAGGATGATAGCAAATGAGTTGTTATTAGGTCTAGCAATCCTCAATCCCCAAGTTATTTGTCTCTCCATACAATCTAGGTAAAACAAAGAGATTTATGAAGAAAAATGGTGAACTTCACGATTTAAAATCATCACATAAAAGCAAACACTCTTCATATCGGAGTTCAAAATTTCAAACAAATGCATCACATCAGATAACACATTACTCTTTGCTTGACGTCTATGTTAGTCCCATTTCCATATGTCTAATATAAAAGCATGATGTAACAGAGTCAGGATTTCAGACAAGAAAATACAATGTGTCTCACTTACATCTAAGTTCGGTTGGAGCTCTGCATTTGCCTCTGGAGCTGGAATTGCACGACTAACTCTCTCACGAAGTCTCACTTTCCTGGTGCCATCACCAGCGTGAGCTTTTCCGTGCAAACCACTTTGCCTAATAAGAAAATAGGTATCAGTAGATGCAAGCCATGGTAAAATAATTTCAGCATCATTTAGACATACCTCCTGGCAGCTTCATCTCTCAGTTTTACATCCATTTCCTTGCTAGGAGGATACTTCGGCAAGCTTGAAGGCTCGCAAGGATATGGTTCAGTTGTAAAGAACTGTAAATTACAAGCATTCTTATCAGAAATAAAGTACAGCAAAGGTCTTGGACAACTTAAGATCTAAGCACATGTGAGTCGCATCGGGTTGGCGGAGAGAGAGGTTCCCGAGGAGAATTGAAGTTAAGTGGCAAAAGATCCCCTTAAAAAAGCAAAGAGAAAAGGAGGACAGATTGTTCAAACACTATTAATTCTCATAAAATATTAAACACTGGATCATGAAACGAAAAACCGGTATGGTGTTTGCAAATAACTAGGTATATCCAGTAAGACATTTCCAGTCATCAGCTCTTATATGATCAGGGATTCTTGAATACCGGGCAGACATGTATACAAGATTAAAAGTTAAGCAACACTTTCGACACCTTGTTATCCATTAATAAAGCACTTACACACCCAATTCTACTAAGGGTAGCGCTCAGAAATACAATTCGGCAGATTCCCAAATCATTTCCTTGAAGAAATGCAGAAGTCAGTGTACTTCCCAAATCATTTCCTTGAAGAAATGCAGAAGTCAGTGTACTACGACGACAACAACACATGTAACAAGCACAAGAATCTTGATGCGAACGGTGAAAGAGACAAAGAGGAGCTATAAGGTTACAGAAGTAGGATAAAAAGACATTTATGTGCATCTAGATTCCCAGCAAAAGAAGAGTCTAGAATCTAGATAAAAGGTATCTTCTAGAAAACAACCAATGAAAGAACCAGATGGGAGGAGTTACATGACTTCCACTCTGCAGAAACTAAATAAATGCCGCTTAAAAAAATAGATACAATAGACATGTTAACAGCAAAAAAGAGAATCAGATACCAACTAAGCCACCTCTAACGTTTAACAGTTTTGATTGCATTTCAAAGAAGTACTCAATTATCAGATGACTTACTTCACTGTTCAAAGCTGCAGTCACCGTGCCTCTTTCATCGGGATCAATAGCAAGAAGCATTTCAATCAGAGGAAGAGAAGAGGGTGGAAAATCCTTGAATGTATCAGCAATGCAGCGTTTATAAGGTTGTTGTGGCTTAAAAAGAGTAGCATTTGGTAACTTGAATTTCTTCCAATATTCGTCGGATGGAGAGCCACACAACTTAAATATTTTATGGAGTTGCTCGACCTGAACAGTAAGCAGCCAAAGAGTGTCCAAGTCAGTCACTTTATTTGACCTCTATGCTCAAAGGACAAAAAGAAATAATTAACTAATAAACCAATTTTTGCTTCGGAACTTCTCTTGAAAAAGACTAATTTTTGGCTTAAGTTCCACAAAGCAAGTTAAATTGCAGTTAAAAAGATTCAGCTATGTGGCTTGAAAGTTAGATTATTAATTTGGGCAACCAACAATGTAATCGACAGAGTCTCAATAGCTGATTTCTGGAGAAAAAGAAGGCAGTTTATATCAAATGTAGCACAAAGAGTAACACACCTCCGTTCTCCCTGGCATTATTGGCTTCCCCGCAAGTAACTCAGCCAAAATGCAACCGGCACTCCACAGGTCAACACCAATACCATAATGAGTAGCTCCAAGCAGAAGTTCAGGTGCACGGTACCAGAGAGTCACAACACGACTAGTCATAGGTTGCTTGTGTTCGGGATCATAAAATGCAGCTAATCCAAAATCAGCTATTTTCAGAATTCCTTCGTTATCAATCAGCAAATTGGAACCTTTTATATCACGGTGGAGGACTCCATTATTGTGACAGTGCTCGAGACCAGAGAGTAACTGTTTCATGTAGCACTTTATCTGCAATAAGATATAAACTAGACAACTTAGCTAGTAACTAAAACATACCAATTCATTCAGGTATATGTGATAAGGTTGAATAAATAGGGCAGTCTCTTTCATGATCACAGATAATTGCTTATCTATTAATTATGTTATTCTCTTAATTGGATAAACATTGTTACATGGTTTTCTTCAGTTGATCTACTCTCCAGTATTATAGTATTTTGTTGGCCATACCAATCCTGGAGTAAATTTAGTGTAGGCACCCTCGTTAAAAAAGATAATACAACTACTGCATCTCTATCCCAAACTAGTTGGAAAAATGACGAATCCATCCTCAACCAGATAGCTTATATAACAATGATTCACTGCTTCAAGACAGCAAACCTGAGAAATGCGGAGACTGTGATCTAAACAGGATTTCATATATCCAATTTAAATGTCTTTAAATGAGAACAAGAAGAGCATGTAAAAGAAATATCTATATGCCTTCTCAATACATGAAACTGTGCAAACTCAATATACTTTCTGAATAAATTCTACTTGAACAGAAATATCATTTAGAAAGCAATTTCTACAGGAAGATCATAATTTTTTTTTTTTTTTGGTGAGGTAATATCCTTTACCGAATGAGTTGATGGAAATTTTTGATACATAGAAGGTACCATTATTTCACTCAACGGCACAACTAAAATGCTGGAACCAGTTCAGCATTGGATTCCCAAACTACCATGATCGGGCCCAATGGCCATAAGAAAAGACCAGTAATAACATCAGAAAGAACAAGACTGAAAGCTAGAAGACGAATGGCACTTCATAATTAGAGCAGATAGACCAGGTTCAATAATGAAAGGAAAGCCAAACTACAGAAACAAAATAACAAAACAAAAAAAGGAGGTAAGTTTGAAGAATAGTACTCAGATAAGTGCATTGTTTTGGGGAAACCAAACCAACTATCAAGTGTAACTAATACTATTGGGTGTACGAACGTCTCATATTGGTAGCTGGAAAGATTCTGGAAAGATTGAGAAGCTACATATAAGGTGTTGGATCTCTTAATGGTGTGAGGTCTTTGAAAGAAAACCATGCGGGCTTGGCCCAAAGGGCATACTATCCCACCATGTAAGCCTATCTTTCGGCCGGCTGAGCCCAACAAATACATTAGACAAAAGCCAAGAAAACACCAAAACAACATACAATAACACAAGTGAATATAAAAAGGGTAGCCTGATGCACTAAAGCTCTCGCTATGTGCCCCATCCGCGGATGGGCCAGGCTCCACTTCAAACACAAAAGTGAATATATGAAGTTAAAAATCACATCAAGCAATCTCTTCCTATAGAGGTGAAAAGAGACATTAGTAATACCTGTGCTTCTGTGAATTTGATCTTCTGAACAGCAGCTAGGCCAGCCAGATCATGCTCCATGTACTCGAAAGCTAGGTACAAACTAGTAGACATTCTGGAAGTTACCAAACCCTCAATTTTAATGACATTGGGATGGTTCAGTTTTTTCAACACAAGTATTTCTCTTGCCATGAACTTCACACTCTCCGGCTCCAATGTATCAAACCTAACTTTCTTCAACGCAACAATCCTCCCTGTGATCAAGTCCTTTGCTTTATATACATTGCTATATGTTCCTTGCCCAATCTGCACATAAACAGGCAAATTCAACAACAAAATTACAACTACCAAAGCCTATTCTATCAATTCCTTCAAGTCCATCCCTATTCCCTAGAAATTGTACATTCCTTTCCTAACATTTCAAGAATGCACTAAAAATAGAGCAGCTTTAAGATTTTATACCTCATGCATGAAAGGTTGTACCTTCCCTTGACATTATTACTTTGTATCTAAAAATTCTCTCATTCCTATACAATTAAGGAACATAATTATTATTAGACACATTAACAGCATAAACAACCAGCATTTAAATGATTACCTTATCGAGTTTCTTGAAAGTATTCGCTCTTCGAGGAGTCCAGTCTTTTATAGCATCTCCAGCAACAGCAACAAGCCATGACGGCCACCCTTGTTGATTCGTTGCAAATGAATTCCCCAATGTTCTGAAACTGTAATACTCAGACACCGACTCTCTATCATTTCCTCTTTCTGTTTCTACTGCTGCTGGCGGTGGAGGTTGAGTGATCTTAACCTCATCACCATCAGAAGCATTCCGATTGTTAGAATTCTTTCTCCTTCTCCTCCGGGGGCCTGATTTTACAACACCAATCTTTCCAAGAACACATCCCATAATCAATGAAGTAACTTTAACCAGTCATTTCTTTGTGAAGCAAAACTGGAATGGGTGTGGCAAAAACAGGGCAGATGAAAACAGCTACTGATTTTTTGACAGCATTTATTGCAAATCATGAAATCTTTGTAATCTATGGAGTTTATGGAATGGAGGGGTGGGGTGGGGTGGGTATGCCACTGTGTATGCTTTGAGAGAATAAATTTAGTAGACACTGGGGGCTGTGTGTGAAGTGAAAAAGGGGTCAGTTTTTCAGTTGAGGCCTTTTGGGATTTTCTCCTTTTTATTTTGGCATAATATATAACAAACGCTCAAATTTAGTCTCGGCAAGTAAATAAAAATAATATAAATAACATCTTGAGTTTAACACTTCAACCTATAGAATAATCGCTTAGACACCTCTAAAATTTGTGTTGTATCAACATCAAATGTCCACAAGATATACTAAAGACAAGTTAAAGTGTTTAATTGTCACTTGAGATCAAAGTTGAAGCGCTTATTTGCTAGTTGAGGTCGAATTTTAACATCTTTTTTTGAATATACTTTTTTAAGATGCTTAATAGTGTAGCAGTGCTGATTAGTCTGCGTCAAAAAATTAGGTCAAGGTGTTTGATTAAAAATAAAATGTTAAACATTTGGTACTAATAAACTGAAAAGTCAAATGGTGGGTTGGTTTGTGAAAGACATGCAAAGAAAAATGCAACCTTTTACTTAGTAACTTTTGACTCTTTCTTTCATTTATTTGTGTTTCTTTTGTTTTTAAGTTCCATCATCATTTGTCAAACATGCTTCTCTAATTAATGACATGATAGATACTTTGTTATTAATGAAATGAGAAGTAAATGATACTATTAAGTGTTATTCTACTTATTATTGTCTACACTAGATGCCTAGACTCTAGGATCACCATGGATATTAGTTACATAATCTACTTGTACGTAATAGCCGGAATATAAATCTACTTGTATCTAAGAACAAGTGCACCTAAATATTAGTTCAAAGATTAAGAACCAAGTGAAAGAAATTATTATCATCAGCAGGTTGAACACTTTTATACATACAAATACATAATTATAAATTTTATGGCATGCTTATATGTGATAAAAGTTCAAACGAAAATTGCTAATTTTTTTTGTATATATGTGTCTGAATTTTAGATAAAAATTAATGCATAGAGTTTGAAATTTTAGACACCATATGCCTAAAGTTCAAACTTGAGAAAGCATATAAGATATCATATGCAAAATTATATAAACTTAGAGCATAATAACTAAATTGTATTGATTTTAAATCCGTAAGAAATTTGAAATATATCAAATTCAAGATAGATTAATCCAAATAAATATTGTGAATTAATACAGTTGAATTAATCATTTAAATTTAATAAATACGAATTTAATTAAAGTTCAATTTCATTAAGTTAGTCCGTCAAAATCGGCTATTATATTGAGTCCACGTTGCTAAGTCAAGATTTTATCTTATTCTAGAGCTCTATTCAATGCAACATGTCAAATGACGTGGTATTGATGAAGGAGCTAATAGAATCGTGTCATGTGTCAGATGAGGTGGCAATGTCAAGTTAATGAACCACTAAAAACATGTCGCATGTCAAATGAATGGCAATTTCAGTCAAATAAATGAGCCACTAAATTCATGTCACACGTCAAAATTATATGAAAATTCAAGTCAAATTAAGGAGCCACTAAAATCATGCCAAGTAAGGAGATGACATGTTCTGACCAATTAAATTGAAGACCGTCACCGACTGAATGTGATTGGTCAGTTCAAACTGACCAATCAAATCACACATCTACACCACTCCTACAACTATAAATATGGATCCTCATAATTCACAAAAAGGGGAAGATTAAGAACAAGAAGATTAAGCAATCAAGTTTAAGTTCTAGTTCAAGATCAAGAGTGAAGGCAAATTAAATATCAAGATGTTAAAGATCAAGTTACTTATTCTTGAAATTTGTTAGAGTATGAGTAGGAGCAGAAACAGTATACTGAATCTATATATTCTAACAATGTGTACTGTTTCTTCTCCTACTCATATTCTAGCAAAATCTATATTCATTCGTGTTAATTATCCAATTATTCATAACGAATAACTCAAATCCACGTTCAAGACGACAATTCAAGACCAAGCTATTCAAGCCCTTGAACCTAAATCAAGTTTTACATACTTTATATTATTGTTGGAAGAATCATTGAGATTGAAGGACTAATTGTACTTAAAATCAAACACTATATTTTTATTACTCTATTTTTCTATCTTGATTATTATTTTTCTTAACTTGTTGTTTATTGTTTACACACCTGACTTAAACAAGGTCCCAAAATTGAAGATGACATTTTTAAGTTTGAAAAATTAGTTTTTGATTAATTTTTTGAGTAATTTTTTTTTTCACTCACAAAACTTTAATTTTATTTCAAGTAAAATACATGTCTAAATATAAGTTCCACTTTCAAATATCATTTTTAAACTTTGAAAACTATTTTTTTGGTAAAGTAGAGATGCATTGATAATTAGAGCAAAGAGGGAGCTTAGTCCGGCTCCAATACAAAAAGAGTTTGATGCCTAGCATGCGCCTGAGTATCTGAGACAGTTCTAATGGAGGCCCTGCCTTCCATATCGCCCCAAACAGCATGGGCTACAAAAGGTGGTGGACAAATAAAAACTTTATAATTAACCAAAAAGTTTCCTTTTGCTCTTTCTTTTGCTAGAGCATATGCTAACTTGTTCTGTTCACGGAAGCTATGTTGGACAGGAGGTCCACCTAGCCTTCTTAGCATCAACCTGGATTTACGAATAAACGAATTAAAGAAAGCATTCCCTGATTTCAGCATTTTGATGACATCTTTAGAGTTAGTATTGATAAATAAAGTTGTTAGCTTATGTTCAAGGGTTAGCTGGAGCCCTTTACAAAGGGATAGAAGTTCCATGAAATTATTAGAGGCATGCAGAAAACTTTGAGAGAACCCCAAAACCCAGTCTTCATTAGCATTACGAATAACTCCACCAATACTACCCGTACCAGGATTGTCCAGGCTAAAGCCATCAACGTTGAGTTTAAAATAATGCCTAGGAAGAGACTCCCATCTTAACTGAATAGTGCTAGTGAAATTTTGAGTGGGAGCTGGCTGTAGCTGAAAGTATTCCACTGCCTTAGAATAGGCAACAGTAAACGAGGAAGGGTAAACTTTGTTGTTAAAGACATTGGAGTTTCTATTCTTTCAAATATTCCAAAGATAAAAGGGTAGAAGGGTGTGCCAATTGAGAAACTTGTCATAGCTAGAGTTTTGAAGAAGTTTTCAAGTGGACTGCCAATTTGAAGGATGGAAACAAGTAAGACTAATAGGCTGAGCTCCATGGTAATAGTGAATGAGGTCATGCCAAAGGGAATTAGCATGGGGACAACTGTAGAATAAGTGGGGAATGTCTTCATGCTGGAGGGTACAACGATGACAGGAAGGTTCTATATGAAGACCTTTAGAGGCAAGGGTAGTATTGGTAGAAAAACTATTATGATGGAGAAGCCAAAGAAAAAATTTAAACTTATTGGGAATTTAAAGCTTCCAAATCCAACCAAGTTGAATGGTAGGCTGATGAGAGTAGAATCTTTGAGAATCAAAAAATTGGTAAGCAGTTCTATAGGAGAAAACTCTATTTTTGATTAGGGTCCAGAGAGAGATGTTAATCTTATTATGGAGGTCAGGCATTAAAGAGTTATACATATTTAATTGGATAGATCTGGGGATTTCAAAGGGTAGTGATTCTAGGTTTCAAGACCCATTCTGCCAAAGAGAAAAGAGTTAAAGAGAGGGATAAGACTTGGAAATGGGGCCATAGAGGACTGAGCTAAGGAAAGGATGGCAAGGAACCCATCTATCTTGCCAGAATTTGACCTTCTGGCCATTAAAGACAGACCACTGTACGACCTCACTATAGAGACTCCAGGCTCTATTGATATTTCTCCAAATTCTGGAATGGGAGAGAGTGAAATCTCTATTCGCATTAGTCTTTTGAAGAAAAACTTTAGCCCATAAGAAAGAAGGATTAGAGTGAATTTCCAAGCTAGACTGCAGAGCAAGGTGTCATTCTTAAGTCTAACTTACTGCATACCCAGGCCTCCAGATGCTTGGGTTGGGTGATGGTGGTTCAATTGATCATGTGCATCTTTCTTTTCTTATCAGTAGAACCCTAGATGAAATTTCTTTGGACTCTATCTATACAGTTATGAATCTTCCTATGAAGAAGGATGTATTGCATAATATGGTTGGGATTACTTCCTAGGAAAGCTTTAGCAAGAGTAGTTCTACCCACCATGTTAAGAAATTTGACTTTTCAACCAGAAAGTTTGTTGCTTAAGTTATCAAGGATGAATTGAATGTCAGAAAGCTTAGGTTTACCATGAAATATGGGGAAACCCAAGTATTTCCCAAAGGAGTGGCTGCGTTTGATGTCAAGGATGGAGGAGAGAATAGTTTTGGTGGCATTGGGGCAATTAGAAGAGAAAAGTACCTTGGATTTCTCCAAGTTCACTTTTTATCCCACAAAGGTGCAAAAACTTTGTAAGGTTCTGACAATGGTGGTGCAATTGAGCTGATCAGCTCTAACAAATAGAGTTAGATCATTAGAAAAGAAAAGATGGAATATCCTAGGCGCCCTATGATTGATTTAGATAGGATACCATTGAAGAGTATCTACTTCATGATTTATCCTTCTTGAAAGGAGCTTCATGCAAAGAATGAAGAGGTAAAGAGAAAGAGGGTCTCCTTGTTTAATTCCTCTAGAAGATTAGAAGCTAGAAGTAGAGCTTCTGTTAACCAGGATGGAGATAGTAAAGGAGAAAACACATGACATAATAATCTTGGTAAGTTTAGGAGGGAAACTGAATAAACGGAGGGCTTACCTAATGAAAGACCATTCAAGTTTATCAAAAGTCTTTTCTAAATCAATTTTTAGAATCATATTAGAGTTTTTCCCTTTCATTCTTCTAAAGTAGTCAATGTATTCTTGCACAATAATGGCATGAATAGAGGCTCTTCTTTTGGACAGAAAACTGACTTGAGTATCATCAATGAGGGATTGAAGGAAGGGTTTGATTCTATTAGCAATGACCTTTGTGATAATTTTATATTGAGTGTTACAAAGGCCAATGGGTCTAAAGTTCTTGAGAGAGGTGATATTTTTGTATTTGAGAATAAGGAAGAGGTAGGTAGAGTTGACTCTGGAATTCATAACACCATCCTTGAAAGTGTAAGAGCAGAAGTCTAATAAGAGTGGAACAGAAGTATCTCGGAACCTTTAATACATAAAAGGATGCATGCCATCTAAACCAGGGGCTTTAAAAGCTTGGAAGGAGAAAACTGCAGCTCTAACCTTAGCCAGGGTGGGAACAGAATCCAACAAGGGATGAATAGAGTAGGGGATGGATCCTGAGATAGAAGGATTAAGCTGGCATTGTAAATGAGCTTGAAGGTGATCAGTTCTGTGGAGAGAAGAGCAGAAGGAGAAAATGAAATTCCTAATCCCTTCTTGATCATGTATCCAAACACCCTAATCCTGCAGGGAGTAGATTCTATTTCTTCTCCTTCTATTAAGAGCGGAGGAGTGAAATAATCTAGTGCTTTTATCACCATCCATAAGCTAGTTAATTATGAATTTTAACATCCAAAAGTCTTGCTCATTTTTTAGGATGGAACAATATTCATAGGTAAGCTCAATTTCCAAATTATAAAGGAAAGAGCTAGTGAGGTAATTGGGGGATTTCTGAATACCTGCTAGTCTAGCTAGCATTTGCTTCTTTTTTGAAAAGTATTACCAAAAATATTCCTATTTTAAGAAGTGGCAATATCAGCAAAATCCAAGGTAGATCTGGTAAGGTTGGACTTTGCAGGGAAGGAATGAGCTACCAAGGGAGGGAAGCCAGAGTGGTTAAACCACATTGATTAGACTCTAAAAGGTTTAGAAGTGATTTGAAGGGGTCTAGCAAATGTTAGAAGAAGGGGAAAATGGTCAGAGTGATTCCCAGAGAGATGAAGGATAGAGGATTCAGGGAAAAAATGAATCCACTGATCGTTAGCAAAGCACCTATCAAGTCTTCCTAGTTTAAGGTTGTGTTTATACATGTACCTTATATTAGACCAAGTGAATTTACTGCCTCTAAACCCAAGATCAATTAGGTTACAGTGATTTATGCAGTTCCTAAAAAGAGGAGCATTAACATAAGTTAAACTATTACCACTAAACTTCTCAGAGGCACTTAACATTTAATTAAGTCACCACCTATTAACCAACTATCACTATCAAGTAAGCAAAAAGAGTCAGCTAGATATACTAACTGGTCCCAAAGGGATCTTCTAATAGAAAAAATACTACTGGCATAGATGATACTTAAAATTCAATAAGAGGGGGAGGGGGGAGGAACTAACCTTCACAGTAGCATGAATGGGTTGAGAAGAGATAGAGATGTCCTTGATGGATATGACATTATCTTTCCAGAAAAAAACTAGACCCCCAGAAAAACCAGTGGCAGAAGATTGGAGAAAGCAGGGGAACCCCAACTCATCAGCTAAATTCCTATAATCAGACATCCTAGTCTCTAAAAGAGCTAGTATAAAAGGCTGGTGAATGCTCACAAGAGACTTGCAATGTCTTCTAAATTCAGCATTGTTTGCACCCGTGGCTTTCCATATTAGACAATTCCTCATCATTGGATTTGATAGTTGTGGGTTCCCCTGAAGGACAGTTTTCCCTTTCCACAACAGAGTGGATGGACTGGGTTGGTCCAGGCATTTATTTTTCCTGAAGAGGGAAAAGATCTTTGCCCTATATGAATCTCTTATCATAGGGTTTGGTAGCCCCAAACTGAGTTCTAGCCTTGAGATGTCTTGAGAAAAGAGGACAATGACTAGTTCCTGAGTAGGACTGTCACGACCTGAGCCGAGACCCTGACCGCGATGAGCATCCCGAACCATGAAGGTCCGAGCGCCCTTCACTTTCTGGACATCATACACATGTTCACATATTATAAAAGACAATGTGGAAATACATATCGATACGGAATCATGGCCAAATAATATAATTCAAAGGAACAATTCAACATGGAATTCATAAGTTCTAACAACATCTAACAACAGTCTGCAAAATCTCTAATACATAGGAACCAATGTCATGTACAGAATTGGGACAAGGCCCCCAGTAGACCATAAACAAAAGAAACAACAGAAATCTAAAAATCAGGCCTTCCGAAATAGAGAAGGCTCACCGACTGCAACTTCTGACACATACTGGTCTACTGCTGGATGGGACCACGGGACTGTGCCTTGGATTCTAAGATATAGGGGGTCAATACATATGTACTGGTATGTGAAATAAATCCAAAAATATAGCATTTTTATTACACAATATAGATGAGAGCATTTCGTAAAGCATTACATATAAGATAAGTAAACATATGGGCATAATTTAGAGTTTTCAAAGGATTTCTTGCAACCATGACTCAACACTTTGTTACTTTTCTGATCTAATCGGTACACCCTACAAATCTTTACTTCTATGGGCTATATGAAATTCGCTCTTGACTCAACGACCAAACCTCCAATCCTTTGAAAGTTGTTAGAATATGAGTTGGAGAAGAAATAGTAGACAGAATCTATATTCTAACAATGTATACTATTCCTTTTCCAACTCATACTCTAACAAAACCCATATTCATTATTCGTGTCAATCATCCAATTATTCATAACGAGTAATTCAAATCCAAGTTCAAGATGAAAAATCAAGATCAAGGTACTCAATCCCTTGAACCTAAATCGAGCTCTACATAGTTTATATTATTGTTGGAAGAATCAAACGATTATCATGGTGATTGT
Organism: Capsicum annuum; assembly: GCF_002878395.1. NCBI lineage: Eukaryota > Viridiplantae > Streptophyta > Magnoliopsida > Solanales > Solanaceae > Capsicum > Capsicum annuum. The sequence continues at coordinate 237,039,787 of NC_061113.1, forward strand.
AGCACTAACTATACTTGAAATCAAATACTACATTTTGTTACTCTATTTTTCCGTCTTCATTGTTATTTATCTTGACTCGGTGTTTGTTGTTTACCCACCCGACTTAAACAAGGGCCCAAAATGGTTTTTTGAAAATGACATTTTCAAGTTTGAAAAATTAGATTTTGATTAATTTTTTCAAGTAAATTTTTTCTCACTCACAGAACTTCAATTTTTTTTTTCAAATCAAATACATGTCTAAATATAATTTCCACTCCCAAATATCATTCTTCAACTTTGAAAACTTTATTTATGTCAAGTTACACTGAAATGTATGTCCAAATGCCTATATAGTATTAACCCAAGTAGTACTTCTTTAGCACCACAAGCATTTTGATTTAAAAATATTTATCACTTAATTTAATCGAAGTTGAGCCAAATAGGCTAATATGTAACGTTTCTTGTCGCACATAAAGGGTAATTGAAACTACACATAAATTTTATATTTCCATTTTGCATGCACTATATGTCGTGTCCAAAAATGATCCTTTTCCCTAATCAAAATATTCCTTGGTGAGTAATTATCCCTAATTAGCTAGGAATTTTCACATTTAATCACATGTAATCTAGTAAACCATTTTTTTTAACTAGTGACCACCGTTCACAAGGTGAGATTTGAAAAAAAAAATGTCATTAAGATATTATCAATGATCAAGCTTATTAGAGAGATTGAAACTAAAATTTTAAGTTTATTAATTTTAAATTCTAAAAATAAAGAGTTACGAATTTTTTTTTTAATACAAATACATAATTTATGTCAAAATTACTGAATTCTGCTCGAACTTATATAATCTCAATGGTAACTCTGCACTTTGCTTATTAAATATTTGACACTACATTACTTGTTATAGGAGAACAACATATGGTAAAAATTTATAAATCCCACATGCGACAACTATTAAAGTAAAATATGCAGTTTTGTAATTAAATTGAATGAAGAAATCATTAGACAATGGTGTATATATTGGTCAGAGACCCACCCACCTACCTCTCTGGACGTATTTAACAAATAGCATCTTTTGCATTTATTACAATTTACAAACTGTTTTTTTGGGTGAGGTTACCAAATGAAATCGGCCCCCACATCATTTCTTTTTTTTTTTAAAACATCAATTATACAATTCGTTCCTCCCAACATAAATGTCACTTAGGAAAAAAACTGTTTTAAAATGTGTCATCTTAAAAATTCAACAAGAATTAGTACGTTTTTTCAACTACAAATATTTTTTATTAAATAACTAATTTATTATAATAGTGTTCAATTTTTAGAAACACTTAATAAATAGGATAACTTAATATAGTATACTTTCTATTTAAGAGTATTTCTTTAATCAGCGTGAAATGCGCTAAAATGAAACTTATTTTCTTTACTGTAAAAATGTAAGGTCAGACAATAACCTTCTCTTCCATCAGTGAGAATTCGCATCGTTAGAGTGAAAAGATAGTCTATCAATATTTGAGTAAAACTGTTACGGAGAGAAACAAAAATTTAGAAAGAAAGTAGAGGTATAATTATGTCTATTATTATAGATAGAATACTATTATAAAAAAGTAAAATGTAATATAAGAATTTGATTGCTATACCAAAATATTGCTTTAGCCAATGATTATTCTCGAAAGATCAATTCTTTAAATACTCCCATGCAACTTTCTAATTTAATAATGTGGTAGTAATAAAAGGAATAATGTCATTTATGAATGGAGAAGTGTCTCTAAAATAAGTTATGTTGACTAAAAAAAATCTGGACTGTGAATTTAGTCGTATGAACTGAAGAAAAAAGAGAAGCTGAGTATAGTAGCTAGTTTGAAAGGAATAAAATGTAAAAGACGCTAGCAAAGACCGATAATGACTCAAATTTCAGAACTTACTATACAAAGTCCAAATTCCAAAAGCATAAAATGGAAGAAATAAATTTTTAGGTGTTGGTGTTGGGTAGGTGTGTGGGGGTGGGGTGGGGTGGGGGGTTATCATATTAGAGGACCACAACAAGAATATAAAAAAGTTTCTCAAGGTATAGGTAGATTTCCATATTATTATGTGGTGGTCCTAGAAGTTCATTGTCTAACTAGGACTTTTAACATAAAAAAACAGAATCAAGATAATTATTTCAAAGGGGAATACAAACTGATTCGTCAAAAATTTGACAAGAACGTCAATCAAATTATACTTTTAAATGAAATAAAAAAAAGAACAAACTATACGTGTGTGTTTCTGATTGAAATGTCATAGCTAATCTTATTAAAGAATATGAGTTTACATAGTCATATGCATTAAAATTTTTGTTGTATGGCATTCGTAAAAGGCCGAACCACATGGATTCATCCTACGCAATCTTACCTTGCAATTGACTTACAAAAAGCTATTTACACCACTTGAATCGATAATCTCTTGATCACGTGACAACAAACTCAAGTGTGGAAAAGAAATTTGGGAGAAATGGAAGCAATCTAAAGATAGGGTTTATGTGGAAAAGATAGTTAATTTGGAAAGGAAAAAAAATGACTTGGTTCATCGAACTCCTATCCTATGGCAAAGACACTCAAGTGTATTTTATATCTCTAACTCATGATTACATGCTTATAAAGTAAGTATGTAGTACTTTATTTTATTTAATTATTAAGAAACAATAACAAGGGAGAATCATGAAAATCACCAGTCACCACATTCAATGAGGTAGGTGATGGTATTGATAGATTGATAAAATTGAGTACACAAGAAGCTCAGTGCTACTTCACAAAATTGAGCTTAATTATATTCTGCATCATCTTCTACAAGTAATCATTGGCTAATTCGTGAACGAGTGTTGCTATTCTAATGAAAATCACACATGTGCTGAAATGACTAAGATTTTCCCATTTTTAAATTAGGGTGAATGGAGAACCATTTAGGGTGTGTCTGGTAGTATGGTTTCAATTTTTTTTTTTTGATCCATCTTAAATATTTTGAATAATATTTTGCTTGGAAACATAAGTTCCTTAATCAAGAAAATGAGTTTCATGATGATTAAAACAATAACATACTTGGTGAAATTTCATAAGTAAGGTCCAAGAAATGGGACGTAACCTTATTTCGATCTTTGTGGATAAAAAAATCATTTTTGATAAACTCCTGACTTAAAAAATACTTTTTTAGAAAAGTACAAGCGTACAAAAAATTATAATGAAAATATTGAAGATGTAAAAGCACTGACATCAACTAATAAAGATAACCAAATTATAAGAAACAACGATAGTAGTTAAATTAAAGATTAAGATATTTCTAGCAAAATAGTGATAATACTAATTATAAGGGAGCAGATGATGCTCCAGGCTAGACCCACGTCCTACCACTAGAAAGAAAGAGATGATTCGACTAATTGCTAATTGTTTATTTTAATTCTTAATCTTTATATTTTTCTATCTAAGATTATGATCTTAATGAGTTATGTCATGTCATGCCTAATCATCTTTTTCAATTCTTTCTCGTTTACCTCTGCCTGTCCTTGGACCCATAGCAAACTCAATTGGGAGTGAATCCAATCGAAATTAAGTGCGAAAATTAGATAAGAAAAAATATTCAGATTAAGGCAAATTCATCAAGTTTATGGGCAACAAGGAACTCTGATCTATATCCTCATGACCTTGAACCTGATCAATGAACAGTAATCCCTCAATCAAAGATAAGAAAAATCAATTAAATCCAAAAATGGATGACTCTATTATTAATCAAGTAAAAGAAGTTAAAAGAACAATTAAGAGAATTCATCCCTGATCGTTCATCCTAGATTAACTATCTAACTGAAATCTCCACCCACTAAGCTAACTAAGATGATTGGTGATACAAGAATAATCACGGATATGGACTTATAAGAGTGCGCGTTGGTCTCGAGACTTGGTGTGTGCAATTTAAGTGTAGAAGAGGCCCAAAACACACCAAAATCAGCCCATAACTTACACTTGATGGGCAGCCCACTGTTTGAAGACCCTTTTGGTCATTTTAACTTATATCTTGTAATAGTTATATAAAGAACAATATAGGGTTTTATTTACTTAGATTATTATGGATGTTGAAGTGAGAAACACTTGAAAAATACAAAGTCCTCTCTTCTCTTGATGAGGCAAAACCGAAACTAGGAGACAACAATAGGGTGGATTCTTTTTGTTGTTAATTGCTTGGAAACATTGATGCTAGAGAGGTGGATTTCGATCTTGTGTCTTTCTAAGAGATAGGTTTATTGTTGTATGTAGTGTTAAGGGTCCAAGAGTTACCATTCTTGGGTTCTTAACATTATACCTTCATGTGGTCTATCTATCTATCCTTTTTCTTTTGTAATCTTGTATCCGTTTTGTATATTGTATTGTGAAGCCTTTTTTGTTGTTGTTGTTCTTGTTCTCATTGTGGTTTAATCTTGTGTTGTTAACTTAGTTTGTTGTTAGCTGCAAATGTTTCAAACACCTTGTAATATTGTCCTTCTTGTATTGCATTCTTGAATCCAAGAGTGGTCTCCAAAAGGATCCTCGGTTCTTTGAATTAGTGGACTAGTTTTGGAGTGTGTTTGGACTGTTTTGAGCCAATTTTGTGTCTTTCAAGTTTTTACCGTATCATTTGGTATCAAATCATGGGTTGATCTTGTTCCTACAAGATCAATCTTGGGCTTGCTTGTTAGAAAATTAAAAAAAAAAATTATTGAGAAGCTGAAAATTTCAAAAAAATTGCAATCTGTCCATTGTTGTTGTCTTGGCCGAAATTGTGTTCTTGGTCGTTCTTGGACGAGATTTGTTCTTGAGTCTAGGTCTAGGAATCTTTTACTTGCCTTGTGTGTTTGTAGTGTTTGTTTTGTTCCTCACTAACACTTTGAGTCGATTCAAACTTGAGCTTGAATTATTAATATTGTTGTTGTGAACAAAGTGTGGCCGATTGGATGTTGTTGTTGTTCTAGACTTGACCGAGTTGAAGGCCTTGTGTTGTGGTGTTGTTGTAGATCTTGGAAGATTGTTGTTGTGTTCTTTTTTTCATCACAACCTTCACTTTTTGTAAAACCGAAAACACAACACAAAGGGGACTTAGCCGATTGTTGTTGCTATCCTTGTGGTCTTGGCCGTGAGATTGTTGACCTTGTTGTTCTTGGAAGATTGTTGTTGGTTGTTCTTGTTGTGGTTGTTGTGTTCTTGAAGTTCTTCACCATATTCATCACCTTGTTAATATTAAAGTGAACTTAGATCTTAAAAAGGTGAAAGACAAGGTGTAGTATTTGTTAAATCTTGAAAGACCCCCAACCATCAAAAAGACTTTACATCACATCTAAACCTTTTTCCATAAAACAAGGGTCCATGTTTTAAGGAGAAATACAAGTCTAGTCAAAAACTTTTAAGTCTTGAAATTTGAATTGAAAAAGGAGCTCCAAAGACTAGTTTGTATTTCCCCCATTGAACAATTTCCACCAAAGTCTAATTGTGAAATTAAAATTTGTCAAGAATCGAAGCACCAGTAGACTGCAATGTGGACCGCCACATCACCATATACACTGTTCACGCAACAATTTTGGCTCAAATTTTGATCTTTTAGTTTCATTGTGTTGTTTCATTAGTTTCATTTGTTGATTCCATTACTAACTTACAAGCTAGTACTAGATTGTAAGTTAGTTTTGCAACCGTCCTTCGTGTATACGTTCCTTTGTGTGTCTTATTCTTTTGAGTCGTTGTAGTACTTGGTCCACCTCTCAATGCCTCACGGAGTACAAGCAAGGTTACGACACTTGTGAAACCAAAGTAAAAAAAAATCAGAGAGACAAAATAATAGAGAGGGAGTGTGAGAACTATTCTTGTACATCTAACTTGTTTGTTGTTTTGTAGGTAACTTCTTGGGCATAATGACAACCATATTGGCCCTTCTTAATGCTTTGTTCCAAGACCTTGCTAGGGCAAATTCGGGTCTTAAAAAAATTGACTCAGATGTGGTAGCTATGAGTGAGAGGTTGGATCAAATGGAGAGTCGAAGGAACTCCCGTGCTTTTACTCCCGAAACTTTACTTCCAATGACCAATCCTCCAAGACCACAACATAATGCCACAAGCCAAGCTTCAAATAACCCTCAAAACCGAGAACAAGATAGACCACTTCTCCCGTAAGTTGATCAATTCCAATAAGGACGAATTGGAAGCCAATTTTCTCTCATCCAAGCTCCACAACCAAAGCTCCACGTTACCAAATCGAGCCTCTCAACCAAAACTTCCCTTTTCCAAAACCGACACCTCCAAGAAGAGGAACATGGTAGAGAGAGACACGAAGGATATGGAGTCTACGACGATGCTTATATGATAAAAGGAAACTTGAGTCGGATGAGATTGAAGGCCAATATCAAGAGGGAGAGGAAGCCAAGGGTCAAAATGAGGATATTGGATCCAAGACTTTTTGTCATTATGCTCTCGGGTTTGGCTAGCTTATGGACTGTTTTTTGTGCATCTCTTGTGGGATTTTTTTAGCTCATTTTTTATACATCCCTTGTTATTATTGAGCTTTCGGGCTCTTTATGTTTTGCGGACTGTTTTGAGTGGTTTCTTTTGAAGTGGCCAATTGAATAAGATGAAACCGTTAATTTATGGGCAAATTCCTTTCAAGATGGAGAGGATGATACAAGAATAGTCATGGATATGGACTTATAAGAGTGTGCGTTGGTCTCGAGACTTGGTGTGTGCAATTTAAGTGTAGAAGAGACCCAAAACACACCAAAATCAGCCCATAACTTACACTTGATGGGCAGCCCACTCTTTGAAGACCCTTTTTGTCATTTTAACTTATATCTTGTAATAGTTATATAAAGAACAATGTAGGGTTTTATTTACTTAGATTATTATGGATGTTGAAGTGAGAAACACTTGAAAAACACAAAGTCCTCTCTTCTCTTGATGAGGCAAAACCGAAACTAGGAGACAACAATATGGTGGATTTTCTTTGTTGTTGATTGCTTGGAAATATTGATGCTAGAGAGGTGGATTCCGATCTTGTGTCTTTCTAAGAGATAGGTTTATTGTTGTATGTAGTGTTAAGGGTCCAAGAGTTACCATTCTTGGGTTCTTAACATTATACCTTCATGTGGTCTATCTATCTATCCTTTTTCTTTTGTAATCTTGTATCCGTTTTGTATATTGTATTGTGAAGCCTTTTTTTTTGTTGTTGTTCTTGTTCTCATTGTGGTTTAATCTTGTGTTGTTAACTTAGTTTGTTGTTGGCTGCAAAGGTGTCAAACACCTTGTAATATTGTCCTTCTTGTATTGCATTCTTGAATCCGAGAGTGGTCTCCAAAAGGATCCTCTATTTTTTGAATTAGTGGACTATTTTTGGAGTGTGTTTGGATTGTTTTGAGCCAATTTCGTGTCTTTCAAGTTTTTACTGTATCAATTGGGAATCCACCCAAAAGTACGAGTTAATTTAGAAGCTATCAAGTCATTCATGACAATTCAACATTCA
>NC_061113.1:237050271-237102885 GCF_002878395.1 Capsicum annuum
GAGTTAATTTAGAAGCTATCAAGTCATTCATGACAATTCAACATTCAACATAATTCGAGGAAATAAAATGGCTACGACACCTATTTATAATTATTGTCTTTACATAAATAACTTATTACACAAATAGCCTCAAAATAGCTATTTTGGAAATAACCTACAGGATCCTTCTTTGTTCGCCCAAGTCCAAGTGTCTTGCCATCGCCCAAGGCTCTTGTCAGTACTTGGCATTGCCCAAGTGTGCTCTGGATCGCCCAAGGTTCTTGTGCTTCGTCAAGCTTGGCTTGATGTTTGTCTAACTTGTCTAAGCTCGCTAAACTTGACTTTAACCTGCATCAATCAACAAAGTTTACCTTATGGCGGCAAACTTGAGAAAGTGTCGCCAAAGTGGCATGGTACGTCAAAGTAGGCATTTTGATGCCTTCTCTCTTGTGTCATGGCTTTATTCGGGTTTTAAGCTATCAGTCATATGTGGAAGCCTTTCCTCTCATGCTTCATAAGATTCATCCAAGCTATCACCATGACTTGTGTAGCTCGGGGTATAGATATGACACGAATAAAACTAACCATGTTTGTATCAGGACCTTTCAATATCGCCAACCTCTTGCACCTTCTTACTGCAGCATATGTGTTTCTCTTCTTCACATGCTCAAACCATCTCAGTCTTGCTTTTTGTATTTTATCCTCTATTGTAAATCTTATGAAGAATATTTTTTTTACGAACACTTGTATGGAATTTACATAGCTTGAGGTGTGTCAGATACCGTCCTTAAGAATATTTCACTCAGTATGAATGGATTTCCCAGGATGGAACAAGCTCTTCTAGTATGAACTAGGAGCGAAAAACTAAAAAAGATACAACGAGATTGAAAACCCAACCTCAATATAATATAAAAAAATATCTTTTTCTCACTACTCTCACAAGACAGAGACCACATCATATATAGGTGTCAAAAACTCAATTGATCACCATCAAATTTCAAGAGTAAAAGACTTATTGTACTGGTCAAAGAAGGATAATTGTATTAAGACACTGTTAAGTATTTTAATATTATTTTATATATTTAAAATATTTGAAAATATGTATAATAATTAATAATTATAATTAAAAAAATAACACATATCATTTGTTTATTGATTGAATATAGATATCCGGTATGAAATAAGTTTTTTCCTTTAAATACCGAATGTCCCCCCAAAGAAACACTTTCCACCTTGATGGATGTGGCTTGCTAACTACAATACTAGTCACCAAAATAGTGAAAGATGTTTAGTTGATTAATAATTATTACTAACATAGTTTAGGAAAAGCGAAACAAGCTGCAAAATCATGATGCTTTTGGATCCCAGGTTGTTTGCCCTGATTGAGAGAAAAGTTAAGTTGACCAATAGGTTGGGGAGTAAAGTTAAAGACTTTTTGAAAAATAATAAAGTATGATGGGCCTATAAATAGTGAAAAAGGAAATGTATGATTATTGAGTATTTGAGTTGAGGCCATTTGGTTCAAAATGTTATTTTTGAGGGGAATATAATGCATTGAGATTTTATGAGAGTGATTAATAATGAGAGAATCAATGTCATACAATAATTAAAAATAAATAGATTATTAGATATAAATTACTTAATTTAAAAGTATATTCTGTCTTCAGTTTGTATAATCATCGCTTTCCTAATATGCATATTTTAATAGAGACTGATTAAGTTTATGGATTCACGATCATTTATGAATATTTAATGATTTCTTATTACGTATATAAGATTGAGGAATTAAAATTTCTTAGTCATTGTATTAGGGCAAAGACTACTAAATTCACCTGAACTGTACATTGTAGTGTAGATCGGCCATCACTTGTATTCTTATTTCACATTTCACTCATAATTTAATACTTATATTATTTATAACATCAATCAAACACAATATTAGTTATGCAATAATTGATTCTTTTGATACTATCAATTAAATTTTAAATTTTCTTATGTTAGAATTAATTATCTTAATACCATTAATCAAGCGACCGCCAAAGGTAGGTTGGAATTGTATGTTTACGTACAATTTGGTGACACGGCTATATCCACATTAATCACCATGTCAATTCAAAAGATTTATTAAATGAAGAAAACAAGATTAGATTCTTCAGAGTTAATGCCCGATTAGATATTTTGTTTTATAACCACTAAATGATTGAATTATTTTTCAATTCAGATTTGGACTTAAAATAGTAGTTATTGTTTGTCATTTTCAAATCCTAAATTCAGTATGTTACACATTTGGCTTTTCGACTAGCAATATTTATATCCGATAGTTATTGTATATAAATAGTATCCAGACATGTAGTATTTCCTCTGTCCAACAATAATTGCCACTATTGACTCGACATATTAAGAAAAAATAAATACTAGAGGTAGTTTTACTTTATCACCCTATGAATATAATAAATTTTATATCTTAGAAAATACATTGAGTGATGGGTATTATATAAGAGCAAGAATAAAATAAGTAAATTATACATTTTTTGTCTAATCTCGATAAGTATTGTTGTATTTAAAAATAATATAGTGAACAACTACTGATGAACGAAGGGAGTACATCTGTGTAATTAGAAAATTTCTTGTAATGGAAAGCAAATGAATTTTGTGGGCTTAATTATCTTTGTCTAGTAGTGGCCAGTAGGATTAATAATAGTCAATAATCACCATAATCAAACTTGACTTCAATTTTCCAAGAAGAGAAAAGTCATGTAGCACAAGGTTTGAATTTTCTTTGTGGCCTGTTGATTTGGGCTTCACTTGGACTTGGTTTACACGATTGGAATACAAATTGATAAAAATTGAGATATAAGTAATTTTCAATCCATAATTATAAGATATGATTAAAGTTTACATAATTATAAACTATAGATATATTTTAAATCCATCCCTTTCTCTCTCTTTCTCGCCTCTTTCTCTCTCCCATCTCTTTTCCCTTCCTCCATTCCCATCCCTCTATCTCGCTCCCCCGCTTCCCCCTCTTTCTTATTTTTTTATTTTTTATAATTTCAAGAATCGTATATTTGTATATACACTATGTAAAATGTATATGTACACACTCAATATACATTTTGCAAATGTATATATACAGATATATAGTTATTTAATATACACTATGATAATATACAAGCATTCAGATATACAATTGAAAAAAAAAAAGAAATTAGATGTACATATACAATTAACAACTTATATGACTTACATAATTGACATATACAATTGACATATATGACTTATACATATACGGCTTATACAATTACATCAAATATACAATTAATATACAACTTATACATATACAATTAACAACTTATACATATATGACTCATATAATTGACATATATGACTTATATATATACGACTTATACAATTACATCATATACACAATTAATATACAACTTATACATATACGCATATATAATTGACACATAATATACAATTGATAATAATTTAGTTGAATTAAGAAAATAGTAATTGAACTAAGTTATCTCAATCTAAATTTATGATAGAAAGGATTGCAAAATATAAAAAATTAAAAAGAAATTAAATCTAATACCAAAAATACTAAAATATTACCTTAAATCTTCAATAAATATCCTAAACAGATTTTATGTGGTGACAAATCCGCAAAAAAGGTTCTTCAAAGTAAAATCAAGGATGATATCTTGTGATATTAGAGTGATTTTGAGAGAAAAATGAGGAGAAAAAAGTTGAAGAAGATCTCTTGAAGAACACAATTATGATGTTGTCAATATTGTTATTTCTTCAATGTAAAATCAAGGATACAAATTTTCATTTTCTTTAGGTCACCATTTTAATTTTGTTTCAATTTTAAAAACGTTAATGTCTGTATATTGCTCAACCTTATGGACAAAACATATTAGACTAATTTTAAACTGCCATCTAACTTTTTTTTCATAGATTTTCAATTTTTGCACAAGGAATCTTTAGACCTTGCTATAAGAGATGATAAAGTGTAAGAAAAATAAAAGATTCATTCGCTAAATAACCATTTGAAAAAGGAAAAACGGGCAAAGTTTTTTGTAAAATTTCAAACTACATTTTCTTTGCTTAGACTCCATTAAGAAGAGTTGAATTGCAAGTGTGTTGTTGACCACTTCTTGTTTCCAATACCAGGCAGCAACAATCAATCATCATAAAAAGTTGCAATCATATATAAGTCAAATAGAAAAGATCATCATATATATATTGTAGGCTTAACTGAATGGGGAATCATAAATTATACCCTGCTATTACATTGATGGTTCTGGGCTTGTTTAACAAATACTACGATAAGTCTCTGAAATCATTGGAATATAAATTTATGAACTATAACAAAGGCTCCTTTGTTATTAATACCATATCAAAAAGAACAATATTCATATTACCCTTTGCAAGGGAAACGCACAAGATCTCTTGCTTTCTAATATATTACCTTATTCTAGAAGTTCAAAATGCCTCACTCAGCTTTCATTCTATTTGACTAATATAAGTCTAGGACTTGTTACTAGTACAAGATTATATTAAGGGTAAACCTCAATAACAGACCTTAACCCCAAGATAGGACTAATCTTATAATCACTAAAACCAACATCGGAGAAGAGTTTTGCCCATTCTTGTTCACTTCTTTCTTTTCCAGAAACGTGAACCATCATGAGTACGTCTGAAAACAATTGAGTTTCAAATGATTTGTCATCTCTGTTCTTGTTATCAATCACAATGTCAATGACGATCAGCTTTCCTCCATTCTCCTTGCTTGGAATTGCTTCTTTACATTTCTTCAATATTTTAACACAATCTTCGTCGCTCCAGTCATGTAATATCCACTGCTTGTCATCAAAGCATAATTTCCATTTACACAAAAACAATACATATTGAAGAAAAGGTAAAAGAAGAGGCAGTAAAATCAACGTTACTTTTAGTCTCAGTTCATTCAATTTGTCCAAGTCTAAACTGGTTGAGTCATGATTCGTTTATTAACTTGACACAACAGGTTGAAGTTAAATGACTCATCAAACCCAAACATAGAAAATCAAACTAATGCGGAGATTTCAAATTATATAAATTTAGATGAACTTAAGCTAATAATTTAGAAATATACACTAGCTTTAGCTTTTTATTTAGAAAAGCAAACTTGAAAAAGAAAAGAAAAGAGAGAGGATGTTAGGTCATGTTTTAGTAGGTTGAGTCATGATCTGTCATTTGACTACTCTTGACTCAACTCATTTTGACTCAAGCAAATTATAGACGAATCAATTGAAGGACAACATTTTGATTTGACCTAACTCGCTCATTTATAGATCTAGAGAAAAACATCCTTAAATTCCGATTTATACCTTTAGGAAAATTGCATCAGCAGAAGGAACCGACTTAAACATGTCTCCTCCAATATAGCTCAAGTTGTTGCTCCCTTCCAAGCCTTCAACTACATGGGGCAGATCGAAGACAGCGTACTTCAACTCTGGAAATGCATTAGAAATGGCTTTCCCCACGGCTCCTGTGCCGCCCCCAACGTCCACCACTGATTTCAACCCTTCAAAAATCCCCTTACCATTTTTAATCAACACACTCGTGATCAACCGTGCATCACTAGCCATGGATTCGTTAAATAAACGGTTAAGCCTTGGTTCATCCCCTGCATATTCAAACAACGGCTTCCCATGAGCAGTCGCGAATGGGGTAGAGTCCTCATTCTTGAACCATTCACCGAGTGATTGCCATGGATCCACTAAAAGTGGATCTAATTGCGATAGCACAAAGGGGGCTAGACTCAATGGCTCGTCTTTTAGGAGGAGACGTGAAGTTGGAGTAAGCGAATAACCTTCTTCTTCTTGAATAAAGAAGCCTGCATGAATTAGAATACGCATGAGACGGTAAATACACTCCTGACCTTTGGCTTTGTTGACGGGGAGGGCATCAATTAAATCAGAGAGGGGCATGGCTCGGCCATGGCTATGGATGATATCTGGAATTCCAAGCTGAGTTGCACATTTGAGTGACATCGAATTGACGTAATTGAGTACATGGTTCGCTATGTGTGCTTGAGCAGCAAGGACTTCACTTGTTTCATCTCCAACATTAGTATTAGACAATGCCATATTTGTGAGATTTTCTTTGAGATGTGTAGTGTTGTGATAATGAAATCTATATTTATAAGATAAATTAAAAGGACATGTGATAAATGACATCCCATATTCAGAAGAATGAGGAGATTCACTATCCATAAAATTTGAATTATTAAGATATGGTAACTATTGTCATATATCAAATTCTTTGAATTCATTTGTTGGAAATTAAAGTCATTTATATTTAATGACTTTTGGTCCAAATATGACATGAATTTGATATTACTGTTGTCTTGCTATATCTTTCATATTTTACCAAAATTTTCTAGTCCGAAAATGGTAAGACATTTATTACTATATCTAATCATGTAATTTTATTTCATGAATGAAGAAGATTTAAATTTGCATACACTGCATTGGGATCATTTAATAAAGAGAAAATATACATAGATTTCCTTATAAAATTGGCAGTCAAACTCATTTTAACACTTTAAATATATTGACAATTAAATTGTTTTAAAGTGAATTGGAGTATTTTTTTTCAAGGATGACCTGAGAGAGAGAGAATCAGAAAAGTGTGTGACAGGAGGAATAAAAATTTTGAAAATTGACAAAATCTTACACAAGACATTATTTAATTCACCAACATATCACTGATCATTTTAGTATTCTTTTCTTGATTCTTTTCTTTTTTTTTTTGACTTGATGAAATTTTTGGGTCCTACTTTTCTTTTTATCTTTCATTTTTTTTTTTTTTTTTTTTTTTTTTAAATGTTGGCCGTCTTCTCTAATGTAACTGCTAGTTCTCCGTGGCAACCCACTCCTCACTGTACCTTTCTTCTTCTTGCATGTAACCTCTTCCTAATTCACTACCCTATTCCTTATTATCTCCATTCATAGATTTTACAACACCCAACACGAATATCATCGTGTTTTGTTAGGATTTTTACCCTGATTTTTTTACTATATTTAAATTTTATTTTTTTAAGAAGGAAAATAAAAGTTGTCATAATTACTTTTACTTTTTCTAAAAGAAAAAAATATAATTCTTTTCCATATTTGGCTAACCTCTTTTTTGGAGGAAAGGTTTTGGAACTTTATAAATAGAAAACTCCACTTCTCATACCATAACATAATAACATCCACAATGTAGTCTTTAAAGAGTCTCGTTTAGGGGGAGATTTTCTCCCAATAGTTTTTAATGTTCTTTTATATTAGTTTTCAATATGTAGATCACTTGACCAAATTACATCAATAATATGTTTTTAGTATATTTTTATTTGTTATCTGAATTATCATCGTCTTGATTTGCAAACTTTAAACTTCCGCATGACGCCCTCTCGATTTCGAACCCACCATGTTCGACTCTTAAGCCATAAATAATGTTACGCTGAGAACCTCTTTTTCATTTCATAGACACACTGCCATTTTGAGGACGCTAATAATTAAACTCTTAGACAAACGTCTTCTTTTTCAAACTAATTTCTCTTAAAATTATCAGTGCAACATCCATTATCTTTCATGACCCATTGGACAATGTTACATATTGCCATGCCTTTTGCAAAAATATTTGAAGAGTGTTGGAACAATTCGCAGGCGAGAGTAATGTAAATGAACTCCAAAAACTTTTTAAAATACAAAAGTTAATTGTGATTCATTCCAAAAACTTTTCATTTGAAACTTCAATTTTGTTAACTATTTATAGGATCTAGGATTCAGGAGGAATGATTTTGAAAAATTCAAGCACAAGATTATTTTAACATATAATATAACAATATCAAAGAAATATCATCAAACAAAATTGTGTTTCACTACTAAAATAAAGGAAAAAACCTTCCACATAAAACCTTTCACAAGCTGTGGTCGGAAAAAATCGACCATTTATGGTCGGATTTTAATTTTTTTTTATTAAAAAAAGCGACCACAAGTGGAAGCTTTTTTATTTTAAAATATAAAATTAATTATTACAATAATTTTAATAATAATAATTATTTATTTAACAAATAAATTTAAAAAAATAATAAAACCGACCACTAGTGGTCGGTTTTTTTAAAAAGATTTAATCTAAAACAACCAATCACTTGTGATAGGTTTTGAATTTTTTTTTTCAATTTATTTTTAAATAAATCGACCACAAGTGGTCGGTTTTTTTTTTTTAAATACTTGTAAAAACCTTCCACTAGTGGTTGGTTTTTGAAATAAAAAAATTAAAAATTAAACAATTAAAAAATTAAAAATTAAAAACTAAAAATTAAAAAATAAATAATTTTTAGTGACACCTAATTATATATATAATCAAAACCTAATATATTAAGCTAATCAAATAATTAATCGATCACTAATCTAAGTATGTATAAGAAACACATCGCATTATATTATTGGATAATATACTTGTATACATGTGATGTATATAGTACGTATTTTGAACTTGATATAGTCGATAGTGTGTATATGTGTGTGTATGTACATGTGTATATATAATATATAGATATTATATAGCGACGGTATATTAATGACATAAGATAAATCAACCAATAATTTATTTGAGTATATGTGAAATACAATGGGATGGTAAAATAGGGTATGTGATGTATATAGTACGTATATGAAATACGTCGCATTATATTATTGGATGATAACATAAGTTGTATATTATTATGGGGTAGCAAATTCGGGTATGTGATGTTTGTAGTACGTCTTTGAATGTTAATAGCCAATTGAATATATTTATATATATGTATATCGATCTCGTGTAGTGATGAAATAGATATACTATTTTGTGTCAATATAATGTAGACAAATGCAAATTAACGTAACAGAAATAATCGATAATTTTTTTTATTAACGCGTTGTTTTACGAGCGAGGTATATATATATATATATATCAATGAATTTTAAAAATTTGGATAAATTTCTGGTTAATTAACTTTTAACTACGATATTATACACACACACACACACACATATATATATATATTTATATATACTTGTGGTCTTACGTCGTGCTACGCACGGCCCAATATTGATCCTTAAAAATTCTATGTCATGTAATTTTATCATTGAATTAAAACCTTTGCTCATTTGGTTGATAAATTATAAGTTAGACATATATTATTATATTTAGATTGATGAAATCTATATAACAATATTTTTATAAGTTATTCAAACTTATGTGCCATTGATAATCAATTATATTTTTTAAATAATTTTAGTTTTTAATTATTGTAATTTATAATATTTTTTTATTGTACTAACTATAAGAGACATACTAAAATTATCTTAATAAAGAGTTGTGAATTTTTTTTTTAAAGTGATCCCATATAAGTTTCAAGTTAATGGAAAACAACAAAAAATAATTTAGTTTTGTAAAATTTTAATTAAGTTAATTAATTGATTAATATTTTTTAAATGTCTATTTCAATATTTTTATTAAATATTTTTAACTTTTTAATACGTAACTAATTTATATTAATTAATTAGGGATAATATAGTAAAATCATGATTGAAGTAGGCATGACATAAATATTTAATTTTCTTTGTGATCATTTTTGTAAAATTTTAATTTACTTAATTAATGAATTAATTGATTAGTATTTTTTCTAACTAATTTATAAAAAAATTTATATTTCAACTAATTAGAATTTTTTTTAATATTTTATGAAAACCGACTACATATGGTCGGTTTTTCAAAATTTTCAAAAAATCGAATACTTGTGATCGGTTTTCATAAAATATAAATTTTTTTTGATTAATTAAAGCCCAACCCGACCCGATTCACTTAAATATAATAAATCCCAAAATCAGAAACAATCGTGTGCCCTCATTCCAAATCGCGATTTCAACCAAAAAGTTCTCCAAATCAAACCGGTCTATCATGTGCCGTCGTTCTCCGTCGCCGTTCTCCGCCGCCCCTAGATCCGGTAAGTTCCAAAAACTTCCTTTAGGTAATAATTTAAAACCCTAAAATTCCTTTTATGGTTTCAAGTGACTAAAACCAAGAACCCTGGTTCAGTTGAAAACTATGTTTGAACTCTGTGTTATCATTTAAAATACTGAAGTTCAGTAGGTGACCATTCCAGTTACATGTTCAATAGGTGATTTTATATAGGTCTACAAGTATATATACTCGTGATGGATAAATACAAACACACAAAATAATATTTTCAATACTACTGATGAAATCACTGATTATACACAGTGCCTGCAATTTTTATCAACCCCACCCCCTACCCCCCCACGTGAAACTGTCACAAAAATCCAACACTTTTTACAGCAAAATCTAGTGCAAGTTTCAGTTGATTTAATATTACTATCATATTCCTTTAATAGTTTAAAAATATATATTAAAGAAAGTTAAAGCACGAAAAAAAGAAGAAACTTTATGATGCAATTACGATTTGATCAATAGAAGAGAATAATGCTAAACACAGTGATGAGAGCAAAATTGTTCATTTGAAAGAAGATTAGAAGGATATTAAAAATACAAGCATCTCTTGAAGTGAGGAAGAGTCACTAGAAGTGAGGAAGAGTCACTTTGACCAAATCAGCATTATTGAGAATTCTAAGTTATGTTGTGTCTTTATTTATGGTTTTGACATGACTAGGAATATTTTTGGGGCCAGACAACTGGAAATAAAATAATTGCATCTTGTTAAAATTGAAATAGGATACTAAAGCGACTATAAAATTGAAATGGAAAGTAGTCGGAACTACCTTATTTTCCGATCACATTCCGACTATAAAATCTCAATGTTGTCACTAAAATCTCAATGTTATCAATAAAAATATGAGTAAATAAGGATGACAAACATTTGTTATTTTGCGTAATGATCAAGATTTTTTAATTTTACATGCCTAGTATGTAGCTTGAAATTTGATGTTATCGTTTGACAGAATCTAAACTAAGGAAAAGGATTGCTTTGCTATTTTTCTGGTGATCGCTTGTCGCTTTGACTTTAATTTAGGCCAAGCAAAGGTAAGTTGACTTCTCTCTAATTTGTTATAATAAAATGTTGTTTTTTTTCATATTAAAGTCTAGTGAAGCCGTGTGTGGCCTTGTTCGATTCACTAGCATTGTTGTTATCTTCTTTTTATTGTTCATATTGAATTCTAGTGAAGCCGTGTGTGGCCTTGTGCAATTCACTAGCATTGTTGTTATCTTCTTTTTATTGTTCATAGTGAAGTCTAGTGAAGCCGTGTGTGGCCTTGTGCGATTCACTAGCATTGTTGTTGATTGTTTGTTGAATGTGCTTTCTTAGATGACTTAGTTGTGTGAAAATGGGTAAGTATATCGTTTGTTAGGTGACTTAGTCACTTGAAAATGGTTAAGTGTTGGAACATTAAAAGGGATTTTAGTGTTTTGAATATGGTTTGTTAGGTGACTTAGTCACTTCAAAATGGTTAAGTATAGGGATTTTAAAGATGATTTTTGTGTTTTGAATATGGTTTGTTAGGTGAATTATTTACTTTGAAAATGGTTAAATAAAGGGACTTTAAAGGTGATTTTTGTGTTTTGAATTAGAGTTGGTAAGTGACTTAGTCACTAGAAAATGGTTAAGTATAGGGATTTTGAAGGTGATTTTTGTGTTTTGAATGTTAATTGTTAGGTGAATTATTCACTTGAAAATAGTTAAGTATAGGGACTTTAAAGGTGATTTTTGTGTTTTGAATGTGAGTTGGTAAGTGACTAAGTCACTAGAAAATGGTTAAGTATAGGGATTTTGAAGGTGATTTTTGTGTTTTGAATATGGTTTGTTAGGTGGCTTATTCACTTGAAAACGGTTAACTATAGGGACTTTAAAGGTGATTTTTGTGTTTTGAATATGGTTTGTTAGGTGACTTATTCACTTGAAAATGGTTAAGTATAGGGACTTTAAAGGTGATTTTTGTGTTTTGAATATGGTTTGTTAGATCACTTATTCACTTGAAAATGGTTAAGTATAGGGACTTTAAAGGTGATTTTTGTGTTTTGAATATGGTTTGTTAGGTGAATTATTCACTTGAAAATGGTTAAGTATAGGGACTTTAAAGGTGATTTTTGTATTTTGAATGTGAGTTGGTAAGTGACTAAGTCACTAGAAAATGGTTAAGTATAGGGATTTTGAAGGTGACTTTTGTGTTTTGAATATCGTTTGTTAGGTGACTAATTCACTTTGAAAATGGTTAAGTATAGGAAATTTATAGGTGATTTTTGTGTTTTGAATGTGAGTTGGTAAGTGACTAAGTCACTAGAAAATGGTTAAGTATAGAGATTTTGAAGGTGATTTTTGTGTTTTGAATGTGAGTTGTTAGGTGAATTAGTCACTTGAAAATGGTTAAGTATAGGGACTTTAAAGGTGATTTTTGTGTTTTGAATATGGTTTGTTAGGTGAATTATTCACTTCAAAATGGTTAAGTATAGGGACTTTAAAGGTGATTTTTGTGTTTTGAATTTGAGTTGGTAAGTGACTTAGTCACTAGAAAATGGTTAAGTATAGGGACTTTAAAAGTGATTTTTGTGTTTTGAATTTGAGTTGGTAAGTGACTTAGTCACTAGAAAATTGTTAAGTATAGGGATTTTCAAGGTAATTTTTGTGTTTTGTGACTTCATCTAATTAGTTGTATCTGATTGATTGCATAGATGGAACCTGATTATAGCTGGATATATCAACAGAACAATGATAATAGAGCGAGTACTAGGGAGGAAGTTGTTGAAGGTGTTAAAAGATTTGTTGAACATGCTAAGACACTCGATATGTGGACACGTTATCGAGTTATTCATTGTCCTTGTGTTAGATGTGATGGTATAAATCTTGTAAGTGAAGAAGATGTGAAGGAACATCTTTATAGAAAGGGATTTCACGAGGACTTTTTAAGATTATGTGGTATTCATGGAATGTAGCGTAAAATAACTTTGTTGTTGGAGAAAGTAGTACATCTACAGGGCATAATGAATATCAACATACTAGGATGACAGAAATGGTGCATGATGCTTTTGGGATGCAACATGGGGTTGACATTAGGAAAACTGTTGAAGATGTTCCTAATAGTGAAGCGGGTAATTTCTACAAAGAATTGCATGCTGTTAGTCATCCTTTGTTTGACAGGTGTTCGCACTCTCGTTTGTCTGTTGCTGTTAGAGTACTAAGTATTAAATCTGACTGGAATATTGCTGAAGGAGGAATGGACTCAATGATAGACCTTATTAAAGAGTTAGTTGACCCCGGCTTGGAGGTTCCTGATTCTTTCTACAAGGCAAAAATATTGGTGTCAAAGTTAGGTCTCTCCTCGGTTAGAATTGATTGTTGTGAAAATGGATGCATATTATATTTTAAGGAAGATGCTAACCTAGAGTTCTATAAGTTTTGTCAGCACTCTCGATATAAGCGTGGTTCTACTGGAAATCAAATCGCTATTAAGGTGATGCATGATTTACCTCTTATACCGAGGTTGAAGAGGTTGTATGCTTCAAACAACTCAACTCCTTATATGAGATGGCACAGTGAAAATAGAAGGCCCACTAGTGTCATGTGTCATCCTTCTGATGGAAAGGCTTGGAAGCATTTTAATGTAACTTATCCAGATTTTGCAGCTGAGCCACGCAACATTCGATTGGGATTATGTGCGGATGGGTTCTTACCTTTTTCAGTTGGTGGTGCGCCATATTAATGTTGTCCTGTATTTATCACTCTTTATAATCTTCCTCCTGAAATATTGATAACTAGTCCATATATATTTCTGAATTGTGTTATTCCTGGCCCGCGTAATCCAAAAAGCGGAATAGATGTCTACTTGCAACCTTTGATCGATGAACTTCAAATTTTATGGCATGAGGGGGTTGAAACTTTGGACATCTCTCTTAAACAAAATTTTAATATGCGTGCATATCTAATGTGGACTGTTAATGATTTTCTTGCTTATAGAATGTTGTCTGGGTGGATGACAGCTGGAAAGCTAGCTTGTCCATACTGCATGGAAAAAACAAAATCCTTCACATTGAGACATGGCAGGAAAAATTCATGGTTTGATTGTCATCGTTGTTTCTTTCCACATGATCATGAATTTAGGAGACTCAAGAATGCATTCAGAGGAATAGAAGGGAACATGATGGTCCACCTCTAAGGCTGTCTGGTTATGACATCTGGGAAATAGTTCAGGATTTGCCTAAAGCTAGTGAGGAAAGATTGTACAGGCTTGATGGATATGGCGTTTCGCATAACTGGACTAAGAAAAATATATTTTGGGAGTTAGAATATTGGCCAGATAATTTACTTAGAAATAATGTTGATGTCATGCACACTGAGAAGAACTATTTTGACAACCTGTTCAACACAGATATGGATGACACCGGCAAAACAAAGGATAATCCTAAGGCCAGACTTGACTTGCCAGAATATTGCAACCGCAGAGAATAACACTTACAGCAGGGGCCCAACGACAATGTTCTTAACCCCAAGGCTAGTTTTACATTCAAGTTGCACCAAAAACGTCAAATATGTTAGTGGGTTCAAAGTTTGAAGATGCTCGATGGATATGCCTCAAATTTAGGAAAGAGGGTTGATATGACACAAAGAATCTTGCATGGAATGAAAAGTCATGATTGTCATGTTTTCATGGAACAATTACTTCCAATTACTTTTATTGGTTTACCTGAAAACATATGAAAACCAATAACAGAGATTAGTTTGTTCTTCAAGGACTTATGTGACATCACATTAAAAGAAGAAAATCTGGCGTGAATAGAAAGCAATATTATTGTTATTACCAACAAACTGGAGAAGATTTCCCGCCAACGTTTTTTGATGTAATGGAACATCTTCCCATTCACCTTGTGCACGAAGCTCAGCTAGGCAGTTCAGTTCAAACTAGGTGGATGTATCCATTCGAACGGTAAGCATTTGCAATAGATTTAAATTCATACATATATTTTTTAAATATAGTACACATCTAACCTTAAGATTGTACAGGGCAATTGAAAAATTAAAAAGGGTTTCCAAAAACAAATATAGGGTTGAAGGCTCTATAGTTGAGGTATATCTTGCAAGAGAAACTTCTCAATTTTGTTCGTACTACTTTCGTGATGAAGTTGCTTGTTCAAAAAACCGGCCGAATCATCATTAGGAAGATGTGAATACACCTCATTTGCAACCGATATCAATTTTCAATCAATCTGATTGTAAGGCTAAAAAGATCATACCTCGCTGGCTTACTTCCATGGAGCGCAAATCAGCAACATTGTATGTCATACTGAATTGCCTGGAAATTGAGCCCTTTCTGAAATAAGGAGATTAAAATTTTAACATATCTTATTTTTTTACACATTCCCTTAAAGAAACTAATTGTGTTTCCCATGTTACATGTTCAGTTTATTTAAGACTCAATTCCACGAAAATCAAGTGTATGCATCCTTTGCAACATGGTTTAAAAATGAGATTCGTAAGTGTATTATTTCTACAAAGTTTAAATATTTACGCATTCCTCAACTAAAATTTATATATGTATAATATTTTTAGGTACACCATTCACTAAATGCAACCGCATACGATCAGCTCTTGAGAGATATTTCCTTGGATCCATTTGAAGTTAATGCAATGTCCCAATACAAAGTAAATGACTTTAAATTTTCCACCGAACAACACTCCAGTTCAAGGAAAACAAACAATACTAGTGTTTGGGTTAAATGTGATGATGATGTTGATTACTTTGGCCTCATACAGGAGATATTAGAACTGGAGTACGCTGGTTTCCCAATAAAAAAAGTTGTCCTCTTTCGATATAAGTGGTTTGATCCGAGCACAAGAGGCACAAGAGTACAAAGGGAGCATAACATCATTGAAGTGAAGCACAATAGCTCGTATCCTATTAATGATCCATTTGTTTTAGCACAAAATGCTAAACAAGTGTATTATGATCCTTAGCCGTTGCGCAATGACAAGTCTGATTGATGGGCTGTAATCAAAACAAAGACTATAGGCCGGGTGAAATTTGAGAGTATGCTGGAGACTGCGTATCAAAATAAAATTCAGATTAATCACCAGCTAGTAGACGTTAAATTAGTGGATGGTTTGAATCACCCAAAAAATATATTTGAAAAAGTTAATATTATGGAAGAAGAGATTGAGTGGGTAACAGATGAGGAAACCTCCGAAGAGGGTGAATGGTTTAGTGGAGAATCTTCAGATGATAAAGATTAGTTTTGTAGGTTGTATTTATTATGTGTTGATGTTGATATGGTTTGTATTATATATTTAACTTTATGCTTCTTGTTTAAGATTGATACGTAATATACTGTTTTACTTTGCATTTCTACTTTTCCATAATTTATATAGTAATAACAATTTTTGTCTATATATCGTGTTATTGGAGCGATTTGAAATGTGAATTAGCACCTTGAAATTATATACTTGGAATCTTTTCATATACATTCATTTTGTAGGAACTAACTACTTGTTAACTTAACATAATTTAGATGTCAGACAGAGATGGTAGAGGTAAGAGAAAAGTTGATACTACAAAATCAAAAAGAATCAACAACCTCTGCCTTACAGACGGCCACAAGGTATTCATATATCTGAGGGTCGGTTTGCTAATGCGCCAGTACGACCCTCACATTCTAGGTTGTCAGAGGATTTGATACCTGCTCCTATGCATATGGGGCCACTACATGGGTCTGCACCGACTCATTCTGCTCCTATGACCGTGCCACCTCCATCACAGTACTATCGTATAGACGCTGGCCCCTCCAAACATGTACCATCATTGATACCCTCCTGGAGCAGTCACGCAGCTTCGTACAGTGATTCTGCGGGATCTATTGGGTTATCAGATTTTCATCTTGGAGGCACTCCATATGGTGCTTCGGATCCACCAACTCCAGTGCATCCACAATCACTTATTATGCAGCCAGGAGACAAAGATGATTCGGGGAGGATTTATCTTGTTCCAGTTGGGAAAGGGTAAGATTTCTAAATATAATAACGTTACTCATTTTTTCATTACTATATTATTATGCTCTTTGAAATTAATGTTTGATGTTCTATTGTAGGTTTAGGACGGATGGTGGAGCTGGAAAAAAGGTGCGAACATGCATTAATCGCCACTTCAACGGCTACTGGACCAACTGGCAAAAGGTTCCAGAACTTGACAGGGATAGAGTGTTTGAAGAATTTAAGGTAAGAATTTAACTTATCGACTATTTATTTACATTTTGTTATAACAAAAGATTGAATATTATATTTTTGTTGTAGAAATTTTACTGGTGGGATGATGCAAATACATTTTGTATAAAGAAGAACTTTTGCATTAGATGTAGAGCCAGATTTAACAATCTCTTGGAATATGCCCGAAAGAAATCGGTAAGATCTAAGTGGATTCCTGAATCCGCATGACAATTGTATCTTCTCTATTGGAATAGCGAAGAATACAAATTATTGAGTGAAAAAGGTAAGAAAGCCCAGGCATCATCCAAGGGTGGCTCCCTACATATTGCAGGCGCCAGAAGTACTCTTGCTGTGATGAAAATAATGGTATGTAACTTTTACAGTTTTAATTTTTTGTTTCTATATATTTAAATTTTTAATTATTTGAACATTGATAATTTTTTCATATGCAGGAAAAAGAAAAGGGTAGGAAAATACCACATTATGAGTTATACGAGGAGACTCATGTGATAAAAAAAAGAACCCGACTGATAAAGTTGTCTAGGTTAAGCTCGTGCAAAAGCTGTCCATGTAAGTAACAAATTCTGAATTTATGAATTTTTTCTTAAAGTTGGTATTATTCAATTATAATCATTTCAATATTTTTTGACTCTTAGTATTAACTTTCATTGAATATAGGACAAATATATGCGCCTTCTCGGTGCGTATCGTAGTAGCCTGCCTCCTAAAAGTCACGGTGACCTAATACCCCAACATGTAGAGGAGGATTTGTGGGAAAAAGTTGTGGGTCTTGCAAATAGAGGCCATTTGGTTGGATACCACAAAAACATTTTTGGCGATAACGTTAGGTGTTCATCCGGCCTTTCTTACTCTAGCTCTTCAGTTGATAGTGAAAGGATTGAAAGCCTACAAAATATGGTTTCTTAACTCACTCAAGAGCTTGCTGAACAAAGAGAGGCAGAAAAAGATGGAGAAGGCAACAATATCACAATTCAAGAAGCTACAGCTGCAGATGAGCTATTTCATTCAGATTGTGGGGAATATTCCTCCGTGTCTTGGTGATGCAGTTTGGGCTACAAAAGGTCTGGGCCCCCTGGATGATTTCAGCACGGATGATGATATGGAAGATGATGACGAATTAGATGATAGTGACTCTTACATTTTTAATTTATGTATGTGTTGTACTTTGAAACTATTGTTGTAGTATTTTCATATTTTGTTGGACATTTTGTATGTCCTATACTCTTTTGAAAGCATTTTTGTATTGTTGCTGTTGCATATGCTGTATTTGGGTTCAGAATTTTAATTTTTTAAAAAATACCCAGAAAAATCGACCACAAGTGGTCGGTTTTGCAAATATTTTTTTTTGCAGAAAACCTACCACTTGTGGTAGGCTTTTTAATAATTTAATAAATTAATTTGATAAAAAACCTTCCACAAGTGGTCGGATTTTTAATAAATAAATTAATTAATTTAATAAAAAATCTTCCACAAATTAATTGATGTTTATGGGATGATAATAGCTTACCAATTGATATAACTAGAACTACTAAATTTTTTCCAACTGGCAACATATCTCTGGCATAAGTAAATTAAGTGTCTATTTGTGCTGGGGCTTGGCTATTTGAGTGATGGTTGTGATGCACCAGTGGTGTAATCTGATAATTCTTGGCACACTTGCTCCTCTACTGGTGCTACAGGTAAGAGTAAGATCCTGCAAAGTTTCCTCGTCGTTAAAGCTTTCAAAAATGAGTCACAAGAAGTTTTACACTTAGAATTTTAGCTAAGTGTTCAACACTTAGTTTATTTTTGAGCCTTCAAACTTTGATGAATTATTTTGTGACCTTTTTGACCTCCATTTCTTGAAATGTTTATTGCGTTGCGATGGAGAAAGTCAAGAGTGCATATTGGGTGAGTTTTAGAGTTTCAGAAGTGAAGGAGAAGCAAGACTTAGATGCTAGTTTGGTTAGACTGAAGAAGACAGTCAAGGGCCAAAAGGTAGAGGTTTTCTCCCAAAGGGGAGATGGTGTGTTGAGATGCAGGGTAGACTGTGTGTTCCTGATGTTTATGATCTGAGGCAGAGAATTATGGATGAAGCGCATGGCGCACGATATTCCATTCATCCCAACGCTACCAAGATATACCGCGACTTGCGGGAAATCTATTGGTGGAGTGGTATTAAGAAGGATATAGCAGTGTTTGTGGCCAAATGTGCAACATTCCAACAGGTTAAGGTAGAACACTAAAGACCTGGTGGTGTGATGCAAGAGTTTAGTATACCCACTTGGAAGTGGGAAGAGGTGAATATAGATTTCGTGACTGGTTTACCTCTTTCACAGCATCATTATGATTCTATTTGGGTTGTTGTAGACAGGCTGACTAAGTCAGTTCATTTCTTACCTGTGCATAGATCTTATTCAACTGAGGATTATGCTAGACTGTATATTCGGGAGTTAGCTAGGTTGCATGGAGTTCGCATGTCTATCATTGATAGGGGTACTCAGTTCACCTCCCAGTTTTGGAGAGCTTTTCAGAGGGGTCTTGGTACCCAAGTTTATTTGAGTTCCACCTTTCATCCACAGACTGATGGCCAAGCTGGGAGGACCATCTAGACTTTGGAGGATATGTTGACGGCATGTGCTCTTGATTTCAAAGGTAGTTGGGATGAGCATTTGCCACTAATTGAGTTTGCATATAATAATAACTATCACTCTAGCATTCAGATGACACCATTTGAGGCTTTGTATGGTAGAAGATGTAGATCGCTCATAGGTTGGTTCGAAGTGGGTAAAGCTACTTTGATTGGACCTGATGCAGTATTCGAGGCTATAAAGAAGGTCAAGTTAATTAGAGAGAGGTTGAAGAAAACTCAAATTCATCAAAAGTACTATGTCGATGTGAGAAAAAGAGACCTTGAGTTTGAAGTTGATGATTTAGTATATCTAAAAATTTTGCTCGTGAAAGGGGTGAAGAGGTTTGGGAAAAAGAGGAAGGTCAGTCCCCGGTATGTTTTCCCCTATAGGATCCTAAGACGTGTTGGGAGAGTAGCCTATGAAGTTGAGTTGCCTACAGAACTGTCAGCTGTTCATCCTATCTTTCATATTTCCATGCTTAGGAAGCACATTAGTGATTCTGTGATAGTAGATCCTTCAAAGAGTGATGATATTCAAACTAGTCTTTCATTTAAAGAGGTTCTGCTTGAGATTCTAGACCATCAAGTCCGTAGAATAAGGAACAAAGAAGTTCCCTTGGTCAAAGTTTTATGGCTGAACCAGTCAGTGTAGGGCGCCACTTGGGAAGCCAAAGTAGACATGTGAGCCAAGTACCCGCATCTCTTCTCCGCAAGTTCAGATCAAGCCGAAGGTACCATTCTTTCTTAATTCAGACCTTTTCTAATCAAATTTTCTGCTATAAATCTATTCTTATTATAAGTTTATGCATTCTACGAATTATTCAAAAGTCTAGAATGATATGAAGTCAATTTAGCGAGTTGTTTCAGCTATGCATACTCAGTTTTCTCTGTACTTCTAGCCTAACTAGCGACATTCGAGGATGAATGTTCCCAAGGGGGAGATATTGTAAGACCCCGCAAAGTTTCTTCGTCGTTAAAGCTTTTAAAAATGAGTCACAAGAAGTTTTACACGTAGAATTTTAGCTAAGTATTCAACACTTAGTTTATTTTTGAGCCTTCAAACTTCGATGAATTATTTTGTAACTTTTCTGACCTTTGTTTCTTGAAATTTTTGTTGCATTACGATGGGGCAAGTCAAGAGTGAAGATTGGGTGAGTTTTGAAATTTTTGGACCTCGTTTAGGGCGCGTTTGGATTTCAAAACTGTGAAATCATGCAATTTGCATGCGTCGCATGGTCCATCTCAACCCTCGCACTATGCGATGGAGCATGCGATGCTCGCTCCAGTCCGGAGAGATAGAGCATGCAACGCATGCTCTGCTATGCACACCTGGGAATTTCAACATTTTAATTTGTCTCATTAAGGGTAAATGTGGTATTTTCTACTACCTTTTCCTTTTAAACACGAAATCAAAGCCCCAAATCACCATTCTATTGATACTCTCATCAAAATTTCTCAAGAACTCTCATTAGGGTTTCAACCTAAAAATTCTTATATCTCAAGATTCAACCGTAGCTTTTCAATAATCCTTAAAGATTTGGAATCCCCATTGCGAGGGCTACAAGAAGCACCCATTAATTTCACGGGTAGAGTCCCAAGAACAAGATTTCATTCAAAGCTTCAAGTTTAAGGTATGTGGGGTTTGAACAAGAACACTCTTTAGTTCTTGTGCCCGAAAGTTTTAGTTTTTCTTAAATAATTTTGTATTTTTAAGATGAATTCATGTTTAGTTTGCTATATTCTGAAGTTATGAGATTTTAACTTGTTCAAGCCTTGAGTTGGATGATTATTTTGTTAATTATGAGTTGAATTGAAAATTCATGGTATAAATTGCATATTCCTATATTGATGCAGCATTTTCAATTATTTCCAATGTTGTTGTCATAACTAAGCCTTATTTTGAATTTGTGATCCTTTAAGAATGAGTTGTTGATATGTTTTATAAAGAGTGATTTTGATCCTAAGCTAAGAAAGGAATCCACATTATTTTATTTTAAGTTAAAGGGAAGCATATTGGCTCCTATTACATATTGTTGAATTGTATAAGGTGGATTTTTTTCTAAAATTTCTGAGCCTAGTATGAGAGTAGTACTTAACACCGAGTTGGACTTCATTCTGAGGTCTCATGCCCCAAAACTACAAGCCACCATAGGATTTGATTTATCCCAAGTGGGTTAAGCTAGTGATCACTAAAAAGTAAAGGTTCTACTCCGGTGGCAAGGATAGAACAGCTCTCCCCAACATGGGGAAGACGTTGGACTCCATGTGGCTCACATAGTTTATGTCGGTTAGAAGAATCTACCAAAGTAGTCCTCACTCTATTTTTAGATAAAAGTACATCTATTTTGAAAGCTATGAATTTAAGAGTTCTAAGGTTCTCAAGTGTCATAATCTTTAAGTTTCAAAGAAGTTCCTTATTTTTTTATAAGATTGAAGTGTATGTCCTAAAAGTTATTGTTTTAAGGCTCCATCTAGTTTGCAAATTTGAGTACAAAGAAGGAGTCCAGATTTAGAACAAAGTGTAATCACTCATGTGATCTGTATACATGTTTCCTTATTTATGATCTATGAGAGTTTTGTTCAACCTATGTGAGTTATTTACAATTGCATACATGTTTTCCTATAAAGAATGATGATATTGATTAATTAATTGCATACACCCCCATATACTCAGTACATTCTCATAGTACTGATCACACACTCGTTTGTGTGCTATATTTCATCATAATGTAGGTTCAGATGCTCAATCCCGACAGCATCAGTGATCCCGAGTAGTTTTACCTACATCTCCACAGTGGTGAGTCCTTATGGTTCGAGGACCTATTATCTTCAAACATTCGGTTCTATTAGTAGTTGTTTTACTTCTCTTTATTTGAGTATGAGTCAGTTGGGGATCTGTCCCAATGGATTTCTAGCTTACTTGAGTAGTAGAGGCTTTGTCAGACTAGTTTATCAGTATGTTTAGAATCTCAGTGTTTTGACTATTCAGACAAGTATTTCTCCGTATTTTGTTATGATCATGATATGACAGTACCAGTGACTGCTTTATTCATCTTTAAGTAAGCTTTAATTGTAGTAGCGGGCTCAAAGGGTTAGCTTGGGGATACTAGTAGCCTTAAGCACCGTGTGACATCTCGGGACCCGGTTTTGGAGCATTACATAAGATAGGATCCTGAATCACCTGTTGCATTTGTTCTTGTACTTGGGATCTAACTGGAACATTGTTTGACTTCGCTTGTGATGATTTTTCTTTGCATTTAAGTAGCTTGTATTCTTCCTCCTCTTCTTCTTCTTCTATTCTAGTATCTGTTTGTTTTGTAATGCTGCTAGTGATCCAGTTGAAACAAAGTTCTTAACTTTTTGGTGATTTATTGAACACCCTTTTTGATTCATGATTGTTCAACTTTGATCTGCAAGTTCAAAAATATATAAAATGGGCTGAGTATTGTAATTCCAGATAACAACCATCAATGAACAATGTTTCTTGTTTCATTTTGGATAAAACATACTAATACTTTTAGTAGTATG
The DNA here is from genome assembly GCF_002878395.1 of Capsicum annuum. Taxonomy (NCBI): domain Eukaryota; kingdom Viridiplantae; phylum Streptophyta; class Magnoliopsida; order Solanales; family Solanaceae; genus Capsicum; species Capsicum annuum. The sequence goes on from NC_061113.1 coordinate 237,073,656, forward strand.
TAGTTTTTGGTTTCTATAGATTGCTAACTATAAAGAAACAATAATCTGCAATAAGGAAATATTAGCTTGGAAGACAGAGAAACTAGGAGTAGTACTTCGAGAAGCAGACACAATTGAAGAGTGGTGGTTGTTATTGGTAATGCTAAGAGGTGAAAGAAGATTAAGAACACAAAGAATCCTACCAGAAGTACCTGCTCTTGTTTCTTCATTGCTATAAAAAAAGAAAAATGCAACCACTACATTAAGGGTTCAAAGCTAGTTTAGCACAAAATAAAGACACGCCACTGCTGCTACACCACCCCCAATCTCAAATAAAATGGAATCAATTATATGAATAACCACCATCTGTATTTCTCCATTCAAGCTAGCATATATACGGGAGGGCAGATAATAATATCCAAGTAAGCTTAAATTTATTTCAAACATTTGAAATGCAACATGCAATTTAGGAGCTATTCAGATCCAAAAAGGGAGGCATCATTAATCTGGCAAAGGCATTTCAATCCATCCAGCATACTCATAAAGAGTACAGCTAACCCTCAAGAGCACATCTTTGTCTCCCTTTAATGTCATAAAAAAATTATCAGATAAGGTACTTCTTAAATCAACTACTAATACAGTTAGAACTAAAACATACTGCATACTGTGCAACGAAATATCAAATCTGATTAATTATATGTATCTATAGTTTAATATCACAAGATTCAGAACTCTTTCATACTCTCAGATTATGTACTATACTTTCAAAATTAAGGTTCTTTCACCTTACCTTCATGATACTTGTATTTGTCATACATGAATACCTGGTCAAAGATGATGAGAAAAGTACATAATCTAAGAGGAATGATTGCCGATCTGATTGAACATACTCGTTATGCGAAGACCATCCAATATATAAGAACAATCAAATTTTAAAAAATGTCTTTAGGGCAGAATAAGAGAAGAGCAGAAACTAATTAAGGTAGTTGCTTCTGAACCACTAAACTAATAATCTCCTAATGGACATGATGGAGCAAAAAAAGACATCCTTGAAACACTCGACATAGTAATCTATGAAAGAAGAAAAGCTTGTAATGACTGTTCTTACATTGCTATGTGATTTATATTGCTCAACCAAGGTGGAAACAATGAATGGAATAAAAACATATTGAGAAGGTGTCAGCATTTACTAGCAACAGTAAGCGAAAAGATAGAAGAAGCTGAGTCGCTACCAAGCAGTCAAAAGAAGTACAGTGGTTAACATCAAACAATGCATGAATGCTGCATCAGAGAATAGTAACACAATAAAAATTTGCTGAGAGTTTGTGAATGATTTTAACAGTACAAATTAAATATCTTAAAGGAAAATATCCTTACCTAGGTGCACCTAAAGTCAATTTCCTCAAAAATTCCTATACTTTCCCTTCATTCACTAACTTCTGCATTTTCCATGTTCATCTAGTTCTATTTTAAGAACTTCAGTACCCAACAATAACAACATACAAGGTGGGGGTCTGGGGAGGCATGTACGCAACCCTTCTCCTACCTTATGATGGTAGAGATCCCATTTCCCTTAGACCCTCGGCTCATGTAAAGAATGACTTTATTGTAAACTTACAATGACCATCTAAACATAACATAAGAATGGCAATGCACTGGCTTATGCAAGGTGACCAATCAGGGGATTCTTTGGTGTTCCATTATTCTAGTCATGGAAACCAGATAGCAGCTTGTGTTTCTGTAGTTTCCCCCTTTTTTATTTGGAAGAAAATAGTTAGCTCTTATTTTTGGAGTCCAGTATGCCAGCTTATTATTATCAGTACATCTTTACATGACTACTTTGCTGTCATGGTAGCTAGAGTGAAAAGATGCATCATCTTGTGTCTCATTCTCAAATTTGTAAGATTACAAATGTTATGAAGGTTCATTAATACGGGATAAGATTAATGAAATTTGATTAGCTTGTGTAGTCTTAACTTAAAGAATGACAGTGAGCATCTTTAGAAGATCATAGGTCAAATAGAGGTACAATAACAATCTATAGTGCAACCATGATATTAATGTCTTCGAAGTCATTATTGATAGAGGAGGCGTCCTTTCTAGTTTTTTTTAAAAAGGCATATAAGGTATGTCTAATAAATAAATAGAAAAATTGTTCTTTGCGTAGATATCACTTTCTAAGAGTGTTGTCTCAAAGCATGGATTTCTTTTCAATTTCTAGCAGATAACATTTTTTTCCAAGTAATGAAAGAAAGTTAAGAGCTGGCATTGATATTAATATCATTTACATGCAAATCAGACATAGACATTCTTTAACTAAGATGTCCATTATTGGCACAAAAGGAGCAAGAACATACTAATACTTTTAGCTCTTGAGAAAATGCAAGGAAAAAGTTCAAACCTGCTTCATCCCTTGCTTCAAAAGACTAAGTTGAGTCAGAACACATTTCACCTCCTTTATCCGAAAATATGCTAACTTATCCTATTAACAAGTAGCATAAAAACAACCAGCTCTACAAAAAGAGAATTGTAAAACACGAACAACGCTAAGAAATATTCACAATTGCCACGAAAATGAATAGCTCAACAACAACAACAAATACCAAATGCTTTAAATGCATACATATATATACCTCACTTACCTCGAATCTCCCACACGTGCCCTCAATTTGCTTCAAATGATTATTCCAGATAACTCAAAATATGAACAACACTTTTCAATAAATTGTCAGCAATTAGTAGGTTAACAAAATGCTAAATCAAGCAAAGTAGAAAAAAACATAAAGTGGTCTAATACAAAAGAGCAGATGAACCAATAGAAACTAAAAATGATTTTACAATCAAAAGTTGAGGGGGAAAATTTTACCAATGAGATCACGATCCTCTTCAATGATTCAGTATATTTCTTTCAATCAGACTTTGAAAATTCTACAAAATTGTACTATTTTAGAATAAATTTCTAAATGAAAACTATTAAAATGGTGTAAAGAAGCATGAATATAAGATACGTATGCAAAAGGAAATTAACACTCACAAAAGAAGAAAGTAATGATGAGCATATATTCAAATTAATTTATTTGTCTAATCATCTGCCTCCATCCAATCCCAATCAGTATCATCAAACTCATCCTCCTCTTCCGATGTTTCTACAACTATATCTTCTTAATGTTCTTCAGTACGTAGATGGATACACCAACTTGAGTTTGAGGGGGAATATTGAGATTTACCTTCCTTCTATTTTTTGATTTTCATTAATGGTAGAATATTTTTATTTTTCCTCTTTAGTCTAAAAATATTTTATATTATTTATTTTTAATTCTAAGGTTTATTAATTATAAAATATTTAGACTTATAGATATAAGGAAAATATCATATTTTCCTCATTTATTTTTTTTGGTTTCTTATAAATAGAGATGTACTTTTCTATTTAAATCAAGGAAAAGAATCAATCAATAGTTTTCATTCAGTTTCTGTTTAATTTTCTTTCTTGTCTCTTTCCTTCCATATCACAGCAATGAAAAGGGTTGTTTTCCAGTGAGTTTTGGTGAAGGTGGCCGAAATATTGATGAAGCTACAATTCTAGTGACGTGTCACCAGAAAAAACTGTTCTCCCCCTCCTCATTTTGCTGTCTCTCCCTCGACTTTCTCTCCCTCTCTCGGTTCTTAATTGTCCAGTTTCTCACAGGTGTGTGTATTGGTGTGCACAGTAGTGTGTGAGTTTGTTTTCTGTGTTGGTAAAAAAAATGGAAGATGGAGAAGTGTTGTGAGCTGTGTATGTGTTGTTGTGTATGGAAAAAATAGAGAAACTTTTCTGTGTAGTGTAGTGTGTGAATTATCCTCCGGAGAGATGAAATTATTGTGTGTTTTACTGTGAGAGAATATGTGTATCCATGGAATTGTGAATGATGGTGTTGTGTATATATCTTTTCCAGTGAGGTGGGTATTGTGTGTCGTCTCTATGGTGTGTCCTCTGTGTGTATGTATATGCTGTGAAGTGTGTTGTGAGTGTATTGTGAGTGGGTTGGGGTATGTGGGTAGAAGGGGGTAGGGAGTGTGAGATGGCAAAATTAATTAGTGTAGGTGGTGAATTTGTTGAGGGTTTGTTAGGATAATATGGTTATGGATTTGTTTATTTGTTTTTTAGTTGGGAGATTGTCACATGACTGAAGGTGCATGGTAAGATGGTGTAAATGTGTAAAAATACACCTCTCGGGAGGGACAAAATTACGTGTCTACACCTTTGATATCCTCTTTGACACTGTTAAGTGTTGATAATGATGAAAATGATATGCCAATGCGAATAAATAATATTGACATGCCTATGCCATAATTTCACTAGTCGGTATTAGTTTTTGATATGGAGCTTTGGTGTGGATTGTAGCAAGTTTGATTTGCTTTATTTTTCTAATAGGAGCATTGATAATGAATATCAAATATAAGTATTGAAGTATATTTTATTATTTATTTTAAACTCATAAAAGTAAGATAAGTAAGAAAAATATGTGTCTAATAAACTTCTTTTTATAATTATCAGGATCTTATTGTTGGTTTATCTGTGAAATTGTAGCGAATGATATCAAATTGAATTTATCTATGTAGCTTTAAGGTGTAATATTTACGTCAAGATTGAAAAAGAACTCAACGCCTCGTGTCATTGAGTTGAAATATATAAATGAATCCCAAAACCAACGATGCTTCGTAATGAGAAAACTATCTGAGACGATCCGCATTTTGATACTTGAAATTTCTTGATCCCCTTCATTTTCTATATTTAATTTTTCATTTTTCATGTGTTCTATTTTAAAGATTTTAACTACGAAAATAAATATTAGTTGTTATAGATAGGCATTAGTTGCTTATGTTGAAGTTGAGAAATATATATAGTACTTGCATGTATGTTTTCCATTATCTAATAATTTTTAGGAATTTAATTAACATGAATCCATGGATTTTTGATTATGATATTATTTTATTATGGTAAAATCATTGGCTAAACATAGAGAAGCTAAAAGATTTTCTTTTATAATATTGGAGTGATTTTATGAAATTGAACCCATTGACGCAAGATACACGCACAGAGCGTGTATTTTAAACTAGTTAGTTTAAAATAACGTGAAGGTACAATAAATAAAAATAATTAATAATTTAAAATATTTAAAATATATATAGAAAATTTAATTGATTAATTGACTCTCCAAATTTTATCAATGCCAGATAAATTGGAGCAGAGGAATTTCACATGTTATTTAAAAATATGTAAAAATTATTATAAATCATAATAATTAACAACTCAAATATCAAAAACTATATAAAAATAGATTGACTCTTCAAATTCCATTTGTGACACATACATTCGAAGAGAGAAAGTATTATATATTACTATGTAAAAATATTATAAATCTCAATAGCCTTTAATAGTTTAATTAAAATATTTAATAATTATACAAAATTAATTGACTTTCTAAATTTCATCAGTGTCTTATAGTGTCCCATTAATTAAAATAAAAAATATAACATATATTGAGTTCGTACTAGCACATGCTCGTCGTATCTAGTCTTCCAAAAAATTAGAAGAAGGCAAAGGATGTGTAGAAGGTATGTTACTTTTTGTAGTTACGCCATCATTCTTTTTTATGAAAAGTATTTTACAATTATCTCATGTTTGATTAGCTTAAATATTTTAAAAAATATTTTCAAGATCAACTTATTTTTCTCAAATTTAAGAAAAATGATTTCCCTTCAAGGAGTAAGAAAAACATTTTTCAAACTCTCTTTCAACCTCACTATCAAGTTGAAATCTTCATACAACTCTCAAAATCATTCACCCCTGCCCCTACCGCCAATCCTCTACCACCCCATCCAAGAAAATATTTAATTTTTAAAAAACTATTTAAAATTTTTTTCTTATCTCACTCCCTCCCTATCTCGACCCCCTCCCGCTACCAGCCCCTTTCGAAAAAGTATTTAATTTTTTATAAATTCAAACTTTTCTTACCCACCCCCTACCAGCCCCCTCCCCCCAATTTTTTTTAATTTAATTTTCAAAAAAATATTCAAAACTTTTTTTCTTACCTCCCCCCGACCCTACTAGCCCCCCTCCCCAGAAAAAGATTTAATTTCTTAATTTATTTTTTAGAAAATATTTCAAAACTTTTTTCTTACCCACACTTCTTATTCTATTCGTTCTCTTTATTTTTTATTAAATATATACAAATTCTTTTAGAAAATATTTTTTACTTGCATAATGAACACAAGAATATAAATAAGAAATAACTTATTTTTCAAGAAAATGTTTTCCTCCTCCATATGGAACACACCCTAAAAAAAAATATTTTTGGGGGTCAAAAATTATTTTTCTAAAAAATATATTCTATTCTTTAGCTACACTCACCAAAATATATTTTTTGAAAATAGTTTTTTTATCAGCAACCAAACACTAGAAAATATTTTCAAGTAGTTTTTTCACTCACCAACCTAACATAAGAAAATAAGTTAGAAACCAACTTGTTTCCATGAAAACGTTTTCTAAGAAAACATTTTCCATGAAAAATATTTTTCTTCATACCAAACATACCCAAAATCAAACTCTCTTTCAGTTTTTATATTTGTTGGTTTTTTTCCTTTAAGATAAATTTGTCAATTCTGGCTCCTAGTTTAACTAGATAAATGGGCCTGTCTCTCTAGAGTCAACTTGTTTTCTAAATATTTTTCTAAAAGAGAATAGTTTTCCTTTTCATCTTCCTTTTTTAATTTGGTGAAACGTACAAGCCTTAAAGCAATAAGATACATTACCCTTACTACATATAAATATGAAAACCCAAAAGTACACTTTCAGCACGCATATCAACCACGTGGCAGCTTTAGCTACTCTACTTACCAGCCCCTCTACCGTCACTCACTATATAAGAGAAGTGAAAAAACCCTAACTTTTCTATCAGAAAAATCCCCCTTCGATTGTAGAAACCCTACCGGAACCTTTGTAAATCGTTGCTTTTTGTGTTAGTGGAGAAAGAAATGGAAAGAATTCGCGATGAAGATGGTCTGTTTGAGCTGACGAAGGAGGATTTGAAGAAAGTGGCTAAGGGAGATGATAGTACTTTTTATCAGATGCAAGATACGTTGCTAGACAAACCTCTGGTACTTTTTTTTTCTTTTCATTTTTGTTTTTTTGATATAAGATGAGGTTTTGTATATTAGAAAATGTAGGAATTTGTATATGTGTGATGTTGGTTAAGGAATTTGAATCGGATATAGGAATTGGAGTAAATGAGATTTGTTGCGGTATTTGGATTGATTAAAAAGGAAAATGAACTGTTTAGATCTCGGATGTGTAAATCAAGATCGTTTTGCTATGTGTGAGAATGAAGATTGGTCTTTTATGCATAGAAATGAATATCGATGTATTAGAAAATATAGGAAGGAGTATATGTGTGATGTTTGAAGGAATTTGAATCTAATAGAGGATCATGAGGAAATGAGATATGTTATGGTATTAGGATTGATTAAAGAGGAAAATGAATTTGTTGGATCTCTATGCGTAAATGGTAATCGTTTTGCTGTGTGTAAGAATGGAGATTGGTGTTTCATGCATAAAATGAATATCGATGTATCAGAAAATATAGGAAGGAGTATATATATGATGTTTTTTGAAGAATTTGAATCAAATATAGGATTAGGAGGAAATGAGATTTATCGCAGTATCAGGATTGATTAAAGAGGAAAATGAACTTGTTGGATCTCTTCTGCATGAATGGAGATCGTTTTGCCGTGTGTAAGAATGAAGATTGGTCTTTCATGCATAGAAATAAATATCGATGTATTAGAAAATATAGGAAAGAGTTATGTGTGATTTTCGTTAAAGATTTTGAATCGAATATATGATTAGGAGGAGATAAAATTTGTTGCGATATTAGGATTGATTAAATAGAAAAATGAACTTGTTGGATCCCGTATGCCTAAATGGTGATCGTTTTGCTGTGTTTAAGAATGAAAATTGGTCTTTTATGTGTAGAAATGAATATCGATCTATTAGAAAATATAGGAAGGAGTATATGTGTGATGTTTGTTAAAGAATTTGAATCGGATATAGAATTTTGAGGAAACGAGATGTTTTGCGGTATTTGGATTGATTAAAAAGGAAAATGAACTGTTAGATCTCGTATGTATAAATGAAGATCGATTTGTTAAGTGTAAAAATAAAGATTGATCTTTTATAAGTAGAAATGAATATCGATGTATTAGAAAATATTGGAAGGAGTGTACGTGTGATGTTTGTTAAAGAATTTTAATCGGATATAGGATTAGAAGGAAATAAGATTTGTTGTGGTATTAGAATAGATTAAAGAGAAAAATGAACTTGTTGGATCTCGTACGTGTAAATGAGATTATTTTGCTGTGTTTAAGAATGAAGATTGGTCTTTTATGCGTAGAAATTAATATCAATGTATAGGAAAATATAGGAAGGAGTATACATGTGATGTTTGTTAAAGAATTTGAATCAGATATAGGATTAAGAGGAAATGAGACTTATTGCGGTATTAGGATTGATTAAAAAGGAAAATGAACTTGTTAGATCTCGTATGTGTAAATGAAGATTGATTTGTTATGTGTAAGAATGAAGATTAGTCTTTTATGCATAGAAATGAGTATCGATCTATTAGAAAATATAGGAAGGAGTATATGTGTGATGTTTGTTAAAGAATTTGAAACAGATATAGGATTAGGAGGAAATGAGATTTGTTGCGGTATTAGGATTGATTAAAAAGCAAAATGAACTTGTTAGATGTAACGCCCCAAAATCTGATCCTGAAACGTCACACGGTGCTCAAGACTACAAGTAGCCTTAAGCTAAACATGTTTGCCTACTACTGAGTCTAAATCTCATAATAAAGGAAATATAGTCATAAGAGTCATACTTAATTCGGAAAACCGAAAGAAATATCTGAGATTAATCTGAATATAATATCTGAAAATCAATACTGAATAATCTGACTATAAACTAGAAGTTTAACAACCTCTACTATTAATATCTAGAGAGTCATTGGGACAAACCTCCAACTAACTCAAATTGTCTGAAAAGAGTACTAAATTATATAAATTAATAAGTTAAACTATGAGAACTCACCAGCTGTCGGATGTAGATGGAGATGCTCGAACTACTCTTGCTGCTAATACTGAGCACCTGAACCTACATTACGAGACAATATAGCACATAGACATATATGTGGATCAGTACTTTGAGGATGTACTGAGTATATGGTGGTGAAATGCATAATTAAAATGTCATCTCATCATCATAGTTTGTAAAATAATGCATGCTAATGTAAATGACTCACATAAGTTGGAATATCTAAAAATTAAAATCTATAATAATAAGAAGCAAATAATACTTTATAAATCTAGTGAGTCATAACATTTAGTTTTGAAAGCCGTGCTAGTATTCTATCTGTAAATCATATTGTCTAAGTACAAAAGAGCTCACTCTTAACATCAAATCTGAAGCTAATATCTTTTTGTAAAGCATAATCTGAAAAAAAACTGTGAGCCTTTACACTTAGTTTTCTAAAAGCTATTCTGTTATGTTGTAAGCTTAAAACTTGGGGAATTCTTTTAAAAGTTGTTTTACAAAATTTTCTATTAGAGAGGTTCTTCTAACCAACATAAATCATGCAAGCTACATGGAGTCCAACGTCTCGTCCTTCTAAGAAAGAAACCTCATGTTGGGGAAAGGTGTCATACTCTTGCCAATGAGTATAACCTAAGATAATTGATCACATCTGTAACTGTAACCCATATTGGAATAAAAATAATCTGAATCTGTACCTACATTGGCTACGTAGTTCTATGGAAGATAGGGCACACTAATCCCACACTTCCTGTTCGGTGCTAAATACTACTCCATTTAATTTGCTACGCTCAAACTTTTGGAAATCCACTTTAGAACTTCCATAATGGTTTATTATGAAAACTAACTGTATATTTCTTAGAATTCAATCTGTAAGTAAAGCTCATCTAATTTTTATAATCTATAATAAATTTATAAAGCGGATTTTAAATCTTATCTGAGGATCAAAAGATCAAAGCTTTATTGAAAATATGAAAATAATCTACTCATAAGATGATTGAAGCATCATCTTTCTTGAAACATCAACTTACAATCTTCGGCTTTATAACCCATGCATCAAGTTCATGTAAAAGCATCATAATAATCATGCTTGATAATGAAAACCATGATAATTCATCTTAAAATCTTGAAATTTCTGCAATAGGCATGAATATATGAAAATAAACATGCAATTCAACTTCTAAAACACTTAAAATCTCAAAAGCTTGCAATTAGCAATAATGGGTATAAACCCATTATTCAAAATTCATGTATAAACATTCGAAATCATGTGAATTTTTAATTAAAAGCTTGGTTTTGGGCACAAGGATGGAAGAAGATCCCTGTTCATAAATCCCACATACCTTGGTAGATGATTAGATGAAGAATATTGAATTATTGATTCCTAATTGAGTTCTTGGAGCTGAGTTACTGATTATCCTGTCTTGAGAATCCTTAATTTAGGGCTTTCTCAGAAAACTATGGAGGATTTTTATTTCTTGGAGAATAAGCTTTGGAACTCTAGGGTTTTGCTTTGAGAGAGAATGGATGAAAATAAGCCTAAAGTGCTTTAAATATGTTTAATCTTGTTTTTTGGACAGATTGAGGCTTGGGAATTGACCATAATACCCGCTTTTAAACTTCTAAACAAAATTAGAAAAACAATATTTTTTGAATTGGCAGGCCACCGCGATGCGCCACTATCATGGTGGCTCACTGGAAATAGGACAATTGGGAACTGAAAGTTCTTCACGATGTGGAGCTATCGCGGTGCCCTTTTGGAGTGCCATGTTGGCTACTGTCGCAATGCGGTGAAATCACGTAGGCTTACTAAAATTGGACAATTGGGAAATTTGACCTTTTCGCGCTGTAGGGCTATCGCGGAGGGCCACTGGATTTTGACGATTGGAAATTTACCCTCCTCCGCGATGCGGTGGGTGCCCAGGTGGCACACTGCTTTACTTAAAATGTCCTAACTTCTTTACCGAGTGTTGGATTTTGGAGAATTTGGTATCGATGGATAACTTATTCAATTTACAATACAATGGAAAGTCTAAATCTGGAAAATTATACATGGAATAAATATGATTTATTTTTTAAGCTAACCTTTGACATTCTAGGGATGAAATTAAGTTAGGAAAAAGTGCGGGGTATTACAATATCTCCCCCTTGGGAACATTCTTCCTTGAATGTGGCTAGTTAAGATGAGAATGCTGAGAAATTTGAGGCTATAAGCTATCATGCACAACTGAAATGAACTGAATGACTGGATCTTAACATAATGAGCTGCTGAACTGATGTGTGAGTGCATGAGTTTGTATGAAAACTACAATATAGCTAAATTTGATACTGGAAAAGAGCTGAATGAAGGAAGACTATTACCTTTGGAGGAATCTGGGTTCGTGGAGAAGAGATGAGGATACTTGGTACGCATGTCTGCTTCTGCTTCCCAAGTAGCGCCCTCAACGGACTGATTTTGCCACAGAACTTTAACCAAGGGAACTTCTGTGTTCCTTAGTGTACAGATCTGATGATCAAGAATCTCTACTGGGACTTCTTCATAAGAAAGGCTATTTTGAATATCTGTACTTTTTAGAGGAACTATAACAGCTAAATCGTCCATGCATTTCTTTAAGAAGGATACATTGAACACTAGATGAATGGAGAAAAAATCTGTGGGTAGCTCGAGTTCATATGGAAGGGCTCGAGTTTATACGGAAGGGCTCGAGTTCATACGCTGCCTTCCCAACATGACTCAAATTACGGAAGGGGCCTACAAATCAGGGATTAAGCTGCCCCTTTTTACCAAATCTCTTCATCCCTTTCTGTGGTGAAACTTTCAAATACACAAGATCATCAACCTCAAACTCAAGATCTCTTTTTCTTACGTCTGCATAAGATTTTTGATGACTTTAGGCTGCTTTTCTTTCAATCTCTCTCGAATCAACTAAACTTTCTCCATGGATTCAATCACCATGTTTGGCCCAATCAAAGCAGCTTCACCTACTTCGAACCAACCAACTGTTGATTTACATCTTTTCCCATAAAGAGATTCAAACAGAGCCATCTAAATACTAGCATGATAACTATTATTATAACCAAACTCAATCAATGACAAATGCTCATCCAAACTACCTTTGAAATCATGAACACATGCCCTCAATATATCCTCTAAGGTCTAAATGGTCTTTTCTTCTTGACCATCTGTCCGCGGATAAAAAGCTGAACTGAGATGAATTTGGGTATCCAGATCCTTTTGAAAGGCTCTCCAAAACTAAGAGGTAATCTGAGTATCCCTATCAGAGATGATGTACAAAGGAACTCCATGTAATCTAACCATCTCTCAGATATACAACTTAGCATAATCTTCAGCTATATAGAATGTATAAACTGGCAAGAAATGCACTGACTTAGTCAATCTATCCACTATAACCCAAATCAAATCATGCTGACGACGTGAATGGGGTAATCCATTCACAAAGTCCGTATTCACCTCTCCCTACTTCCAAGTGGGGATATCAAACTCTTGAAGCACACCATTAGCTATTTGGTGCTCTACCTTAATTTGTTAACATGTTGTACACTTTGCTATAAAATCTGCTATGTCTTTCTTCATACCACTCCACCAAGAGATTTTCCATAAACCACGGTACATCTTTATGGCTCCTGGATGAATAAAGTAATGCGCACCATGCACTTTTGCCATAATCCGCTGTCTCAAATCATTAACACATTGCACATATAATCTACTCTGGTATCTCAACATACCATCTACCCCTTAGGAGAAAACCTCTATCTTTTGGTCTTTAATTGACTCCTTTAGTTTGACCAAACTAGAATTCTTGTTTTACTTCTCCTTCACTTATGGAACTAGGAAAGATTTGGAACTACTCTAAACACTAACATTCCCTTCATCTGAATCAACTAATCTCACACCCAATCTAGATAACCGATGTACTTCATGAACTAACTCTTTCTTATCATTGTCCATATTAGCAACACTGCCCATAGACAATCTACTAAGGGTGTCTGCCACTACATTGGCCTTGCCCGGATGATACAACACGCTCATATCATAATCCTTCTACAATTCTAACCAATTTCTCTGATGGAGGTTCAACTCCCTTTGAGTAAACACATACTGAAAACTTTTGTGATCCGTGAGCACATCAACATGCACCCCATAAAGACAATGTCTTCAGATTTTCACAGCAAACACAACAGTAAGTAACTCAAGATCATGGGTTGGGTACTTATTTTTATGATGCATAAGATGTATAGAGACATAGGCTATAACCTTACCTCTCTGCATTAAAACACAAACCAAACCAACTCTGGAGGCATCACAATAAATAATAAAATCATCTGTACCATTGGGTAATGCTAAAACTGAGGCTGAAGTGAGTCGAGTCTTCAACTCCTAAAAACTCTTCTCGCAGGAAACTGACCACTGAAACTTAACTTTATTCTAAGTCAATCTAGATATATGAGATGCAATAGATGAGAAACCCTTAACAAAACGTCTGTAATAGCTAGCTAAACCCAAGAAACTCCTAATGTATGACGGATAAATAGGTCTAGGTCAATTTCTTATGGCTTTTGTCTTTCGAGGATCAATTCTAATACCTTCACTGGAAATGATATAACCAAGGAAAGATACTGACCTTAGCCAAAATTAACATTTATTGAATTAGGTAAATAATTGGTGATCTCTAAGAGTTTGCAATAGAATTCTAAGATAGTCTGCATGATCGTCCTCACTACGAGAGTAGACAAGAATATCATCGATAAAGATTATGACAAACATATCTATATACTGTTTGAACACTCTGTTTATCAAGTCCATGAAAGCTACTGGGGCATTTGTTAGCCCGAGGGACATGACTAGAAACTTAAAATGACCATAACGGGTTCTGAAAGCTATCTTTGGGATATCATATTCCCTTAGTTCAAGATGATGATACCCAGATCTAAGGTCTATTTTTGAGAAAAAACTTGTACCTTGGAGTTGATCAAATACGTCATAAATTTTAGGAAGAGCATATTTGTTCTTGACTGTAACTTTATTCAACAGACGATAGTCGATGCACATTCATAAAGAGCCATCTTTCTTTCGCTCGAATATGGGAGCACCCTATGGAGAAACACTACATTATATGAAACTTTATCTAAAAGATCTTTGAGTCGTTCTTTCAACTCTTTAAGCTCGGTGGGATCCATACGATATGAAGGTATTGAGTATCTGGAAGAAGGTTAATCCTGAATTCTATTTCTCTATTGGAAGTTACCCCTAGCAAATATTCGGGAAAAAAATCAGGAAACTCATTAACTACACTGACTGACTGAACTATTGAAGTCTCAGACGTAGTGTCCTTGACTTGAGCCAGATGATAGATACACCCTTTGGAAATCAACTTTTTGGCCTTAAGGTAAGATATGAAATGACTCTTAAGAAACACTGAATCACCTGACATTCTAGGGACGAAATTAAGCTAGGAAAAAGTGTGGGGTATTACATTAGATCTCATATGTGTAAATAAAGATTGTTTTGTTATGTGTAAGAATGAAGATTGGTTTTTATGCATTTTTTATGCGTAGAAATTAATATCGATGTCTTTAGTGTAAAAAATGAAAGAATATTGATATCTAATGTGTTTAAAAAAAGGATAAAGATTGATATCTTCTTTGTTAATGAGAAGATTGATATCTTCTTTGTTAATGAAATGGATGAATATTGATATCTTCTTTGTTAATGAAATGGATAAAGATTGATATCTTCTTTGTTAATGAAATGGATGAAGATTGATATCTTATGTGATAAATAAATGAATGAAGATTGATATCTTTTGTGTGAAAAACTGGATGAAGTTGATATCTTCTATGTAAAAAAAATGAATAGCTGTTCAGCGTAGAAATGAAGATTTATTTTGCATAAAAATGAAGATATCTTCCATGTAAAAATGATTATATATTACGAGTAAAAATGAAGATCTCTTATGTATAGAAATAAATGTTATCTATAAAAATGAAAGATGGTGTAGAAATGAAGATCTTTGATAAGAAAATACATAAAGTTTTAAAAAATCTGTAAAGGGCTAAAACACCATTTTTATCATAGCTGTCCCAAATTTATACAATTTGTGACAATTTTAGAATCTAGTGATGCATTCTCATTTTTATGTTAATAGGTATTCAAATTTGATGAATGCCTTGAGGAGTATATGAGTAACGGTAGCTTACCTATTCTGCTATCTAAGAAATGTCCTGCCCTTTATAGTATGATAGAGAGTATGGCTGCTGTGGTGATCTAGAAATTTTTCAGCCTTGATGTATTAATGTTCTCTCTAACTCTCTCTTTCTCTCTCTTCTGCTCATATATATGTATCTTTGAGACTTATGTACTATATTACATTTTCAATTGGAACAATGGGGGTAGAGAGCTTTTCCAAGATGAGGTCTATAAAGCCTCTAATGGGAATTTTACTGTTCCCCATTCTAAGCACAAACTCTGAGCTGTTGCTGAATGAAGACTAGAAGGTGGTCAAGATAAAAGATTCTGTATCTTGAGTCTTGTATCTTAATCACCTTCTAGTCTTCATTCAGTAACAACTTTGAGTTTGTGCTTACAATATTCCCATTGGAGGCTTTATAGACCTCAGCTTGGAAAAGCTCTTCACCCCCATTGTTCTCAATTAAAAATCGAATATAGTATGTAAGCCTCAAAGATACATATATATGTATAGAAAGAGAGAGAGAAAAAGAGAGAGTGAGAGAGAGCATAAATACATCAGGGTAAAAAAACTTCTGGATCGCCACAGCAGCCATACTCTCTATCATACTATAAAGGGCAAGACATTTCTTAGATACCAGAATAGGTAAGATACCGTTACTCATACACTGCTCGGGGCATTCATCAAATTTGAATCCCTCTCAACATAAAAATAAAAATGCATCAGTAGTTACTAAAATTGTCTCAAATTATATAAATTTTGGACAGCTATGAGAAAAATGGTGTTTTATCCCTTTATAGTCTTTTTAAAATTCTATGTCTTTTCTTACCAAAGATCTTCATTTCTACATCGTCGTTCATTTTTATAGATAACATTTATTTCTATAGAGAAGAGATCTTCATTTTTACTCATAGGATATATTCATTTTTACAGGAAAGATATCTTCATTTTATGCAATAGAAATCTTCATTTCTACGCAGAACTGCTATTCATGTTTTTTACACAAAAGATATCGAACTTCATCCAGATTTTTTCACATAGAAGATATCAATCTTCATTTATTTATTTAATACATAAGATTTCAATCTTCATCCATTTTTATTAACAAAGAAGATATCAATCTTCTTCCTTTATTTAAACAAATTAGATATCAATTTTCTTTCATTTTCTTACTCTAAAGACATCGATATTCATTTCTACACATAAAGCACCAATCTTCATTCTTACTCAGATGGCTGGAAGACAGTGACTTTCACTAGAAGGAAAACTACCAAAAAATGACCAATGAAGGAAGGTAAGCGAACACAACCGCAAAGCATCAAGGTAAAAATTCTAGATGCAGCCATATGTAAGTTCCTTCAAACTCTATCCCTTTAATACTCTGCATCACCATCACCACCACCACCCCACCATCACCCTAATTTAGTTTAAGTTTTTATGAATGATTATGTTTATATGTTTTTTGTATTGTTCATTGATGAAGAAGCTTTCTTAGTAGGATTTTGATAGAATAAAGCTTCTTCTATTTTGCCATTTTTTTTGAAGATGAATGTAATGCAATGAACAAGTTGAATATAAGTATTTCAGTTTAAAAATTATGTTTTCCCTCTTTTTTGTGATTGTTTCTTTTTTCTGTTGGTTATTCTTCTTTATAGTTAACTTAAATTCAGATTAACGATTGAATTCAGAAAAAGTTCAAAAACTATATATAGTCTATCATCGATCTTATACTCCATCATTTTGCAACTAAACATATTAGTCGATCATATACTATATGAATCGATGGGCCATTAGTATCTTGTAGTTTGAAAGAAAAATAGTTAAATAAAAATGATTTAAACATATGATAACATGTTTTGGGGCTGGTGGGATAAAATAATTAAATTAAAAATGATTTAAATAAATAATAACCTGTTTTGGGGATGGTGGAACAAAATACTTAGATTAAAAATGATTTTAACAAATAATAACATATTTTGGAGCTGGTGGACCAAAATAATTAAATTAAAAAAATTTAAATAGATAATCACATGTTTTGGGGCTGGTGAAAAAAATAATTAAATTAAAAATGATTTAAACAGATAATAACATGTTTTAAGGCTGGTTGAACTAAAAAATTAAATTAAAAATGATTTAAATAGATATTCTTGAACTGTTGGTGACACTTAACAGACTGCCGTTGATGTTGACCCATGTCAAATTCATGTAAAAAATATACTTATTCTTTGAGGGTCCATTTATTTGCTTGATCTATCGTAGACTTACACCGTAAGGAGTGCATTGATTGATCTCCTGATTATGCGTAGACCGCTGCTATAGACCAACACTTGGATGTTTTCTAAAAATGAATAAATAAATTAAAAATAAATGTAGTGTGGGTTTCTATACATATGAAGGAGTGTAAGCAAGTCACATAATCATATTAGATCTTATCCAAATTAGGGATGGTGAATAAAGGAGAGTGTAGATGGGTAGTGATCGAACAAACAAAATGCTAAGAGTAATGTTTGTCAAATCACAAGTATATTTTGAGGATAGTGATTGTATTTGATGACTACACATTCGATATAGTCCTTCAATCACCACCCCCAAATCAAAAGATTATGTGGAATGGATAGTGGTTGAACAATCATCATCCTCAAAATATATTTGTGCTTTAACAACCATTACTCTTAGGATATGGTTTGTTTGACCACTACTCATTCACACGCTCCTTAATTCACGACCCCTAATTTTTATAAGCTCTAATATGATTATGTGACTTGTTTATACTCCTTCATATGTGTAGAAACCCACACTACATTTATCTTTAATTAATTTATTTATTTATTTCCAAGTGTTAGTCTATAGTAGCTGTCTATGCATACTTAGGAGATCAATCGATGCACTCCTTATAGAGTAAGTCTACGATAGACCAAGCGAATCAATAGACCCTCAAAGCACTAGTATATTGTTTATTAGAATATTTTTAATTTAACATATTATTGAGGGCCCATCGATTACGAGTGTCTATGGTACACTTTAGTATCTCGTTGATGACTGATATAGGTCATGATCTACGACAGTTTATTAAGTATCACCAGCAGTTCAAAAAACACAATTACTGTTCCAACGGTAACAAACGGCTAGTTTTGTATTCCTTCAGTATTAACACTTATTTTTACCTCATATATAATGTCCACCATCCCTCATTATTTTATTTCATTAACTTTATTTTTATTTTAAAATTCTGTAATGTCTCAAGAATCGCAAACATCCAATTATAAAAAGACTCTAATTTTTCATTGTGGAAATGCGGTTGTCTTAAGGAGGCCATGCACGAACTCAAATCCAAGTCGCAAATTTTGTAATTGTTCAATTGCGAAGATGCACTACTAGAAATTACCCCTATGGCAACGGTTCAAAAATCATTGCAATAGATATAAAAACCATTGCCATAGAGCTACTACAACGGTTTTATATGTGTTGCATATGTGAGCGTTGGGGTAGACCTATTGTGACGACTTTTGCAATGGTTACAAAAACCATTGTAATAGGTCTATATATTGCTACGATTTTTATCACTCTTATTGAGACGGTTCGAATTATCTATTGCAACAGTTCCTAACCATTACAATAGACTGTATTGCAATGGTTAAGAGACGTTGCAATAGACTGTATTGCAAGGATGAAGAACTGTTTCAATAGATTGTATTGCAACGGTTAAGAACTGTTGCAATAGACTCTATTGCAATGACAAAAAAAGTTTCAATAACCTTGTTACAACAATTATTGATCTTTTGGAATGGTGTTTCACTACGAATGGCAATGGTTTTTGACACCTATTGCAACAATTTTTGAATCTTTTGCAATGTTTTTTTGCTACCTATTTCAACGTTTGCCACCTAGTATTGCAGCTAGTTCAAATACCAATTGATATATATAGAGAGAGATAAAAAATTATATTAATACACAATTATATATATACATCATACCAAAATCTTTCATTAATAATTATTCAAATTAAAATATCCAACAAACTAGCAATCTAAATCCAAAAGAAATTTTTAAAGTCAAATGATCATTAGTTTTCCCATAAAGTATCAAGTTCAAGTGGCCATAAGTTTCAGAAAATTCAATATAAAAAAGATCGATACTAAAACATCTATCAACATTTCAAAAATTTTCTCAAGTAAGGTCAATTTCTTCATCACTTTCTTCACCTCCTCCTTTGTTTTGAACATCTATAAAAAGAGAAAAAATAATCTTAATTAGCACTTAAATGACAACATATTTAAGTCATTAATAAAATGAATAATACTGGAATTAAAAAAATAAATCAATGAAGGAGATACAAGCATGTCAGCTAAAATTAAAAACGAATAATGCTAACAGGAATAGAAAATGCTAAGGTCTAGGTTCCTCAAAAATATTATTGTCAATATTTATAGCTATTGGAAACCAAATACAATAGTTTGAATTTACTTTATACAATAAGTGAGTAGATTGCCTGTTTTTTTTCTTTTTCATAGATATTCAAAATATGCTTTCACAAGAGATTTTTATCAAACACCTTATGGGCATCAGTAATAATGATATTTAGCAATCATACACTTAAATGTAGAAGAAAAATGTAAAGAAATTGACAAGAATCATTGCATGTACACATACCAAAAAAGAAAGACATGGAGAAAAACATAAAATATGTATCCAAGAAATATAATTCGCGAAAACTAAATCAAAAAATAAAAACAAAAAGAGAAAGGAATTATTAGAAACTCAAGAATATGAAAAAATTTATACCCCAAGAATGAACATACAGATGAGAAAGAACCTCGCCACAATTGGAGTTATTTATTTGGTTACTTATGCGACATGGGTATTGGCTTTCTGGTATGATTCAATCCTTGTATCAAAGGGAGAGCTTTCTGGTGGTGCAACCATTGCTTGTTTTTTCGGTGTTTATGGGATGATAATAGTTTACCAATTGATGTAACTAGAACTACTAAAGTTTTTTCAACTGGCAACATATCTCTGGCATAAGTAAATTAAGTGTCTATTTGTGTAGGGGCTTGGCTCTATCCCTATCTTATTTTTCACTATTTGCACAAGGAACCGTTGTGGATACCAGGGTATTTGAAGTTATAAACAGAGTGCTTCAGATAGATCCCTACAGTCCATAGGGAAGGAGGTTGTCAACTATAAGAGGGTATTGGGTTTAAATGTGTTACCTTTGCATACCTGACTCGTCCAACTGTCCAGATTCTCCAGTCTCTTAACTTAGTTGTTCTAGCTTCTAGGATATTAGCATTAGTGGGCATCAGTGGAGGTGGAAAGTCAACAATTTTTTCTCTTATAGAAAGGTTTTATGATCCTGATCAGGGTAAGCATATGAAACTCTCCACAAATGAACATATCATTCACTTTCTGGACTACCTAGCTATTTTTTTTTCATATTGCTTTTTTATATTTTTCCTTCGTTTTAACTATCTCCTCTCTCTTAATGTGTTTAAATTTAGTTTATTCTTTTCCTAATGAATGTTATAGGTATTAAATCTGTAAAGGTATCATTCTAAGGGATGGAACTATGTTTGACATGCAAAGTCCTACAATTTCATAGCTTAAATCCCATAGTCTTCCTTAAAAATAGATAAATTCTCATTCTACAAAAAGAAAAGAAGAAAAAGAAAGGGCGAGAAGAAGAAGAAAAGAAGACAGACCTTGATTGTTACTCCCAATAAATGGATGATTGATTTATTGAATAACAACCTCTTCCCTTGACGAATGAGCATTGAATCTTAGCATATTAGGATCAAGTGTCAATCCTGGATTTTGACGTTTCAATTGTTCAATGATGTTCATTGTAACATCTCATTCAATGAAATCTCTTTGAGTCTGCATTCTTTGTTGTAGCCTCTTTTTTAGTTCATCCATTCTCTTTTCCATCAATTCATCTCCAGTAATATTTGAAGAGGGTCCAGAAACACTTACTTTTTGTTTTAAAAGAGGCTTGGTCACCCTACATCTGATACTATAAAAACAAGGGACACACGAAAAGGCTCAAAACAGTCAACAAATCAAGAGGAATCTGAGGACACCTTTGAGAACTAGTTTCAGCCAAACAACAACAACACAAGACTACAAGGAAACAAGGTGTATTTATACACCAAAACAGTCACTAAAATGTGATGAATACAAGAAGATAGACAACAATATGATAAGTTTAATAACAACAATAAACGGTTACATGATATATGAACAACAAGACCTAACGATTTTTCTAAAAAACACTAACTAAGACATGAAATGTAGAGATAGATAGTGAGACATACACTACAATAAGACCCAAGAACCCAAAGATATATTAAATCTAAGGACCCCTAGAACTTACAATAGCAACTCCACACTCTTACGAAGACACGAGAGGGATTCCACAAATTAAGCACCATCGTTTCCAGGAAATACATATTCGTAAGTGCTTCCATACTTTCCATGTCCTAGTTTCAGCCTAGGGAGGCTCTCTCTCTCTCAAGAGAAATTTTCTTATTTTTTCAATATCATGAGACAACTAACTAAAATAAAACCCTAACTTGTTCCTTATACAGTTATTACAAAATAGAACAAAAAAATGTCCATAATACCCCTCAAGGTGAGGTGCCCCTTAAGTGTAAGAGTGGACTATTTTTGGTGTGTTTTGGACCTCTTCTATACTTCAATTGCACACACCAAGTCTCGAGACTAATGCGCACCCTCATAAGTCCATATCTATGATTATTCTTATATCATCCTCTTCATCTTGAGAGGAATTTGCCCACAAATTCACGGTTTTATCTCGTTCAATTGGCCACTTCAAAAGAACTACCAAAAATAGTCCACAAAATATGAAGAATCCGAGTGCTCAGTAACAACAAGTCTCGACCAACATCTTCATTCAGAAGCTCGGCTTTCTCTCCATCTTAAGAATTGCCTTCAATCTTATTCAGATCAATTGAGTTTCAACCCTATCCAAGGTATCACTAGGACCATTATTATCCATTGTAGTCAAGAAGTTACCTATAAAAAACACAAACAAATTAGTTGTACAAGAAAAGTCCTCACACTCTCTCTTTATTTCTGTAACGCTCCAAATCTAGTACCCGAAATGCTACATGGTGCTCATGACCCCGAAGGACCAAAAGCTAACCCATGACTGATATTTGTACCTGAACACTACATAATAATAATAATATCATAAATGCGGAAACATGAACTGAAAGGCCATGAGGTTCAATACTGATATATAACTAAAAATATGATATAACAATTCCAAAACTGAATACAAATACTAAAATACTGAAGTCTAAATATCTAGTCTAAAAGCCTCTAAACTGTCTGAATTAGAAGTTGATGGGATAGGTCCCCTACAAACTCCAACTACTGAAATAAACTCAAAACTAAAATAATAAAGTAATCATCATGTCCTCAAAGGATGAGGACTCGCTACTAACTTTGACTGCTGAATTGGGATACTACTGATGCTCTGGAGCTCATGCTTCTAAACCTATGGCCTAAAATAAAACTCTGTAGTGCAAATGCATCAGTACGTTGGAATGTACTGATATGCAAGTGAGGTAGGCTGAATTCAATAGGGTTCACATGCATGAACAATACTAACTAACTAACATAAACGTGAGAATACAGGCATGACTACGTAACTAAAACTGAGATCATAATATGGTTGAATACTAAGTTCTGACTACTGAGTTTATTGATAACATGGATTCACTAACATCTGAGTTTATGATTACTAGGATACTGAATAACTGAGTTTACTGATATTGATAACTGAGTCGATTATAAGTGAGGACTAGTACTGTATTACTGAATACTGAGGGACTGATGTTATAATACATGAATAACCGTTTCTGACAATTCTAATTATGAAGAACTGGTTTGGTTATCTGTATCTGATAGTCGTGTATCTAAGCATATATATATATATATAACATGAGTTTTTAATAACTGATATAGCTGATACTGAGTAACTGTATCTGACAGTCCTGAATCTGAAGAACTATCTGAGTTCTTTTATTGAGACTGAGACTGAGACTGAAACTGAGACTGTGGAAGGTAATCATCTAACCGACATTCCCCAGAACTGAGCTGGTGGGTTCCAACCTATAACCCCAGCTGGAAGGGTGTCAATACCGTGCCACAGGTAAACACAAGCTGTGAGTAACCCTCATTTGATAGTATCCCTAAAAGAGAATGGTAGGCCCCTCATCCGACAGTGCTTAGGAAAACTCTCTTTAGAATATTTGAAATATGAAAAAAGGGAAACTATTCCTAAAACATCTCATAGCCTACTACACGTAAGTGTGGTGCACAACACACCCATGTACAAGACTCTACTAAATGTGCCTTTCAGATTTCCTAGGACACTATTGAATTAGGCTCTGATACCAAGTTTGTAACGCCCCAAATTTGGTACCCAGAATGCTATACGATGCTCATGACTTTGAAGGACCACAAGCTAACCCATGACTGATATCTGTACCTGAACACTGCATGATAATAATAATAATATCATAAATGCACAAACATGAATTGAAAGGCCATAAGGTTCAATAATGATACATAACTGAAAATATGGTATAACAATACCGAAACTGAATACAAATACTAAAACTACTGAAGTCTGAATATCAAGTCTGAAAGCCTCAAAACTGTCTGAATGGGGAGTTGATGGGATAGGTCCCCAACTAACTCTAACTACTGAAATAAATTGAAAACTGAAATAATAAAGTAATCATCATGTCCTCGAAGGATGAAGACTCACTACTAACTCTGACTGCTGAACTGGGATGCTACTGATGCTCTAGAGCTCGTGCTTCTAAACCTATGGTATAAAATAAGACACCACAGTGCAAATACATCAGTACGTTGGAATGTGCTGGTATGTAAGTGAGGTAGGCTGAATGCAATAGGGTTCACATGCATGAACAATACTAACTGACTGACTAACATGAACGTGAGAATACAGGCATAAATATGTAACTGAAACTGAGATTGTGATATAGTGTAATACTAAGTTCTGACTACTGAGTCTATTGATAACATAGATTTACTGACATCTGAGTTTACAATTACTGGGATACTGAATAACTGAGTTTACTGATATTAATAACTGATTCACTGATAAGTGAGGACTGGTACTGTGTTACTGAATACTGAGGGACTGATGTTATACTACTGATAAATGAATAACTATTTCTGACAGTTCTAATTTTGAAGAATTAGTCTGGTTGTCTGTACCTGAAAGTCGGGTATTTGAATATATATATATAACATGAGTTGCTAATAACTGATATAGCTGATAATGAGTGATTGTATCTGACAATCTGTATTCTAATGGAACTTACTGAGTTTCATACTGTTCTGAGTTGACTGTATCTGACAGTCCTAAATTTGAAGAACTATCTGAGTTCTTTTACTGAGACTAAGACTGAGACTAAAACTGATACTGTGTGAGGTAATCATCTAACCGACATACCCCAAAACTAAGATGGTGCGGTCCAACCTATAACCCCAGTTGAAAGGGTGTCAATACCGTGCCACAGTTCAAGACAAGCTGTGAGTAACCCTCATCTGATAGTTTTCCTAAAAGAGAATGGTGGACCCCTCATCTGACAGTACTTATCCACCCTATCAACCCTCAATCTGATAGTGTTGATGTCTCAACCTATGCTGGCTACATAGTTCTGGAATGCAAGGGTTGATTCTAAGAATCACACCCTCATTTGACAGTGTGTGTTCCCATTCTTGGGTTCACTCGGTACTGAATCCTACTCCCAACTGAATTGACACTGAATATTATTAACTGAACTGAACTGTTACTGATGGTATGGTTTAGCTGAGGTGAACTAGGTTTATTGAGTTCTGTTAACTGATGAAAATATTACTGTAATTTAAAGACTGAATAGAAGTATTGAGATTACAGAGATTACTGGGAATACTGAGGTTACTGAGATTGCTGAGTACTGAGATCACTGAGATTACTGAACTAATGAGATTACTGAGATTACGGGGATTACTGAGTTTTTCCTGTGTCACATGACTGACTGAGTTCTATGGATCATGGCTTGACTGAGAGTATCGTGGAAACAGGACACTGGCCCTAGGCACACAACTATATTTTTTGGGTACAAGTACCCCCAGGACTTGATAGAAGGAAACGGACAAAGCATGACTTTCTTGAATACATGACCAAAGTTCATAATTCATAAATGTGTGTGATCAGAAGCACACCTTTTGTAGCCAAACTAAACTATGGCCTTACTGAACTTCTCAAACCACGCCGATAGTTGGGATACCATACTACACATAGTTCTCAAAGTCTTATTCATGGAAGGGAATGCATATAACAACATGCCATAGGTCCATCAATCTAGTTTCATGAACATTCCATCAACAATCATAATGCATAACAATATCATAGAAGTCATTGTTTTCATAAGGGTATAACATGCATTTGTCATTTAGTTCACAATTTAGCTGTAATACATGATTTCTAGTCTCTTAAGTATTTTATCAAACATCTTACATGCGCAACTTAGGTATAGGTGTAATCATCAAATTATTCATCATGAACAACCAAATTTACATGTTTCCAACTCCAAGGATATCATAGATCCATAAAAACACATAAAGACTCCAACTTGGGAATCATTCAACATTAATCACATGAACATATACAATCCATAATATAAACATCATGATATATGATTTAGAAGAGGGTTCTTGAGCTTCATGGATGGAAGGAATCCATGAATGAACACTACACATACCTTAGTTCGTAAATATACAAGGATTAATGGAGAGATTCTTGAGTTTGAGTCTTGAATTTGGATCCCCTATTGAAAACCCTAAACTTATTCTTGAGAGTTTTTGAGAGAAGAGAGTATATTTTGGTGAAAATAGGGCTAAATCCAGTGTTTTTGATATATATATAGGGGTGGAAAAATGACCAAATTAACCCTCAAGACACGAAAGTGTAATGCTGAAAAACTGGGTACAAATGCTACACAAAGGGCGACGCCTTTGGTAGAGCCTTTTGTACCCTGGTTGGTGCCTTTGGTAGAGCCTTTTCTACCCTGGGCGACTTA
Organism: Capsicum annuum; assembly: GCF_002878395.1. Taxonomy (NCBI): domain Eukaryota; kingdom Viridiplantae; phylum Streptophyta; class Magnoliopsida; order Solanales; family Solanaceae; genus Capsicum; species Capsicum annuum. Next base: position 237,100,091 of record NC_061113.1, read on the forward strand.
TTTGGTAGGGATTTTCCCACAAAGGCTACACCAAGGGCGGCGCCTCTTCATAGCCTTTAGCTACTGGTTAAAAATCCAAACGAGCCCTAAACGGATTCCCAAAATTTTGAAACTCATCCGGGATGTACTATTACCTTGCCCCATCGTAACACAACTTGAAAATCGGAAAACAGAGGTCGGGAAGATTGTCAAATAAATACTCGAAGTTTGGAGGCTTAAAATGAGACTAAGTCTTAAACACTTAGCTAAAATTTTCTAAGTGTTGGACCTTCTATAGAGCTTCAAGGAGCTAAACGAGCTGAATTTAAACGCAAGATTTTGTGGGGTCTTACAATTTCCTTGCCTCTCGGATTCCTCACACGTAATCTCACAAGTATTTTAAGCTTGCTTGTACTCCGGAAGGTGTTGAGAGGTGAACCAAACGTTTACAATGACTAAAAAAGACTAAGACACACAAAGGACCTTACATATGATGAACTGTGTCAAAAATAACTTACAATCTAGTACTAGCTTGTAAGTTAGTAATGAAATCAATAAACGAAACTAAAAAAACAACACAATGAAACTAAAAGATCATAATTTAAGCTTAAATATGTTGCGTGAACAGTAAAATGTGATGTCGTGGCAGCCATGTATTGGTTCAATTTTATCAAATTTTATTTTCCAATTCAAGTCTTGATCCAATTGTAATTTGAAAATGGTGGGAATTGGTTGAGGAGGAAAAACAAGTCTTGAAATCCTTTTTCAAGTTCAAAAAGCAAGACTTGAAATCCCTTTAGTGTTGAATTTCGGTTTTAACAAGAGATGAAGGTTGTGATGAAAAAAAAGAACACAACAACAACCTTTCAAGATCTATAACAACATGAACCAATGTTCAACTCCCACAACAAGAAGTCATCACATGTCCAAGAACACAACAATAACAACACACGTTCACACTTTAAGTTCACAACAACAACTTCAACTTTTCAAGCTCAAATCTAGATCTTGACTCAAAGTGCTAGTGAACAAGAAAAAACAACACTTAGAAAAAACAAAACAAAATAAAAGACTCCAAGATATAGACAATAAAACAAGAAAAATCTCGGCCAAGACACAACAAGAACACATTTTCGGCCAAGACACAAAATGGATAGATTTGCACCTTTTTGGAATTTTCAATTTTGAATACTTTTTTTTTTAATTTTTCCACTAACAAGCCCAAGATTGATCTTGTGGGAACAAGATCAAGCCATGCTCTAATACCAAATGATACGATGAAAACAAGGGACATATGAAAAGGCTCAAAACAGTCAATAAATCAAGAGGAATCCGAGGACACCTTTGAGAGCTAGCTTCGGCCAAATAACAACAACACAAGAATACAAGGAAACAAGGTGTATTTATACAGCAAAACAACCACTAAAATGCGATGAACACAAGAAGATAGACAACAATATGATAAGGTTAATAACAATAACAAACGGTTACATGATACATGAACAACAAGACCTAGCGGTTTTCCTAATCAACACTAAGACATGAAATGTAGCGATAGACAGTGAGACATACACTACAATAAAACCCAAGAACCCAAAGACATATTAAATATAAGGACCCCTAGAACTTACAATAGCAACACCACATCTTACAAAGACACGAGAGGGATTCCACCGATCAAGCACCATCGTTTTCAAGCAATACACATTCATAAGAGCTTCCACACTTGCCATGTCCTAGGTTCGGCCTTGGGAAGATATCTCTCTCTCAAGAGAAGTGTTCTTGTTCTTTCAATATCATGAGACAACTAACTAAAATAAAACCCTAACATGTTCCTTAGATAGTTATTATAAAATGAAACACAAAAATATCCATAATACCCCTCAAGGTGAGGTTCCCCTCAAGTGTAAGAATGGAATGATTTTTGGTGTGTTTTGGACCTCCTCTACACTTCAATTGTATACATCAAGTCTTGGGGCCAACCCTCACAAGTCCATATCCGTGATTATTATTGTATCAGCATCCGTATGGTCTTACTCGACCTGGATGATCAGGACCCATAACTATTGTGAATGCATCAACTGATTGACTACCATCTTCACTTTCTTGAGTTTTTACTCTCTTCATTTCAACCTACAAGTCAGATCCAAAACGAGCAAGTAAGTTAGTTGTTTAAATATTTAATAAAGAACAAATGATCTTGATCAATTTTAAATTAGAAAATTTCATACTATTTTATTTTTAATTTCTTCAGATGAATCCTTGTACACTCGTCCAGATTTTCTTCTTCTAGTATCCATAAAGAATTTATTGTTTGACATAGTACCAGAGTTTTGTTTTTTTTTCTAGTTACATGTAAGTCAACATTAAAAAAATTTCAAGACAACAAGTTCATAGTAACAATATAAAAGAACACCAAAGCTCACGAATTATAGCAAAACTTGTTTTGCTAATAGTATGAGCATACTTCCATATTTTTTGGTTCTGTTTGTTCGCATCGGACTTATCCTGCAAGACAGTTGGTACAGATAAGTATTAAAAAACAAATTGAAGTAGTGATTATAGAACAAAGTAATAACTGTACATATTCATATCGTACCTTAGCTTTTTTTAGAGTTCCAATGCTGAAGCAAGAAGACAGAGAAACTAGGAGTAGTACTCCAAGAAATAGAAATAGTTAAAGAGTGGTGGTTATTACTAGTAATGCTAAGAGTTACGAACACAAAGAATCCTACCAGAAATACCTGCTCCTGTTTCTTCGTTGCTATAAAAGAAGAAAAATGAAACCACTACATCAAGGGTTCAAAGCTAGTTTA